>NC_090373.1:114855888-115163686 GCF_036365525.1 Heterodontus francisci
GAGGTGTCAATCATTCCAGGGATGAGGGGTTTGTCTTATGAAAAGAGGTTGTGCAGTTTAGGCCTTTACTCTCTAGATTTTAGAAGAATGAGAGGAGATCTAATTGAGGTATATAAGATGATTAAGGGGATTGACAAAGTAGATGTAGAGAGGATGTTTCCTCTTGTGGGGCAATCTAGAACGAGAGGTCATAGTTTTAGGATAAGGAGTAGCAGATTTAAAACAGAGATGAGGAGAAATTATTTCTCTCAAAGGGTCATGAGTCTGTGGAATTCACTACCCCACAGCGCGGTGGATGCTGGGACATTGAGTAAATATAAGGAGGAGATAGACAGATTTTTAATTAGTAAAGGGTTGAAGGGTTATGGAGAACGGGCAAGAAAGTGGAGTTGAGGCCTAGATGAGATCAGCCATGATCGTATTGAATGGCAGAGCAGGTTCGAGGAGCTGAATTGCCTACTCTTGCTCCTAGTTCTTATGACCTTATGATAACCAAGGGGCATAGACTTAAGGTAAGGGGCAGGAGGTTTAGAGGGGATTTGAGAAAAAATAATTTTCACCCAGAGGGTGGTTGGAATCTGGAACACACTACCTGAAGGGTTGGTAGAGGCAGGAACCCTCATAACATTTAAGAAGTATTTAGATGAGCACTTGAATCGCCATAGCATACAAGGCCATGGGCCAAGTGCTGGAAAATGGGTTTACAATAGAGAGGTACTTGATGGCTGGCACAGACACGATGGGCCGAAGGGACTGTTCCTGTGCTGTATAATGCTATGACTCTAAAGATAAAGCTCTTTTAAGAGGATATGGTGAATGGATAAAATGCAGTGGATGTGGTGTCCATGAACTTTCAGAAAGCCTTTGACAAGGTGCCACACAGGAAAATATTGGAGAAGATTAAGGGCATGGAAATAGCGCAAAAGGAACAAACTGAGTTAAAAACTGGTTCGAAGGAAGACACAGACTAGTACTTAAGGGCAGTTCTCAGTAATTAGAAGTGGGTAGCAGTGTTCCATGGGGTATTATTTTGGGACAGGTTGTCAATGATTCAGATATAAGGTTAGAGGGAGGCACAGTAAATAACTGTGAAGACCAAAGGAAGTTGCAAAGGGATATTGGTACAGTAGGGATACAGAAACAAGGATGTGGGAAAGATAAACACCAGCACAGATTGGGTGTGCCAAGTGACCTGTTTCATGTTGTATTTCTACATAATTTTATGCCTCTACCTAGCAATATTAAAAGTCTAAAATATTGTACAGGTACCTTCTTTGGAAAATTTAAGATTGTGCCAATTTAAACTTAATTCTCCCTTAAGCAATTTTACGACACAGAAAGTTTACTGATTATTTGTACACTGGGACAACACTGTAGTTCTACAGAATAAGCCAAACAAAGTCAGTTATTCTCATTAAAAAGACAACAGCTGCTGTACTTACTTCAGCAATTCAAGAATGGCGAGAACAATATCATTGACATAACAAAAACCTGATGCCTCTGACTTCTTGGCATGATGAAGACCTCCAGCCCAATTGACTGCGATGTCAGTCTGTTGCCGATTGAGTTTTACTGCTGCAGCTATGTGGAAGAGGAACATGGAAATTCTTTCGGCTTACTCAGTATAAAATTGTACTTGCAATAAAATTTTCAATAAATTACATAAAAACGTGATGTCAGGTAAATAGCTGTCAATGCAAAAATGCATGCCCAGAAATCCTACAATAACTCACCCACTGAACCTCCTGTTGATAATTGACAAAATTCAAACATTCCATCAAATACAGGACAATCTTCTCCAACATTAACTGTAGAAATAAAAAGAATTTAAAAATCTTACGTGCAACTCCAGCAAATATTAAAATTAAGGATTAATACACTGGATTTGTTTGGTATAATTTTTGAAAGAGACAGCACCTGGCACTGGGTTTATTAAGACAGAAGATTTCTGAACACATTAAAATCTATTTTTCAAACAATAAGCCTTGATATATGGGCACACTCAAATCATCAGTCCATATTGTTCCCACTACTTTGTTTTTATAAACTTTCATGGGATGTGGGCATTACTGGCAAGGTGAGAATTTGTTGCCCATCCCCAATTGCCCTTGACAACTGAGTGGCTTGCGAGGCAAATTCAGAGGGCAGTTAAGAGTCAACCACATTGTTGTGGATCCGGAGGCACATGTAGGCCAAACCAGGTAACGTACAAACATACAAATTAGGAGGAATAGGCCACTCGGCCCCTTAAGCCTGCTCCGCCATTCAATAAGATCATGGATGATCTGATTGTCACCTCGGCTCAACAATCCCACCTACCGCCAAGAACCTTTCACACCCTCATCAAAAATCTATCTAGCTTTGCCTTAAAAATATTTAAAGACTCTGCTTTCACTGCCTTTTGAGGAATAGAGTTCCAAAGACTCCTGAACCTCTGAGAAAAGAATTTCTCCTCATCTCTGTCTTAAATAGGCAATCCCTTATTTTTAAATAATGACCCCTAGTTCCAGATTCTCCCACAAGGGGAAACATCCTTTCCACATCCACCCTGTCCAGACCCCTCCGGGGGTTTCAACCAAGTCACCTCTTACTGTCCTAAACTGCAGCAGATACAAGTCTAGCCTGTCCACCTTTTCTCATTAGACAACCTGCCCATTCCAGGTATTAGTCTGGTAAATCATCTCTGAACTGCTTCCAACTCATTTCCATCCTTCCTTAAATAGCGAGACCAATACTGTAAACAGTACTCCAGATGTGGTCTCACCAATGCCTCGTATAACTGAACCATAACCTCCCTACTTTTGTATTCAATTCCCCTCGCAATAAACTATAACATTCTATTAGTTTTCCTAATTACTTGCTGAACCTGCATGCTAACCTTCTGCTATTCATGCACGAGGACACCCAGATCCCTCTGCATCTCAGAGCTCTGCAATCTCTCACCATTTAAATAATATGCTTTTTTATTCTTCCTGCCAAAATGGACCATTTCACATTTTCCCACATTATACTCTATTTGCCAGATCTTTGCCCACTCACTTAACCTATCTATATCCCTTTGTAGCCTCCTTATGTCCTCTTCATAACTTACTTTCCTACCTGTGTCACCAGCAAATTTAGCAACCATATCATCGATCCCTTCATCCAAGAATTTATACAAATTGTAAAAAGTTGAGGCCCAGCACTGATCCTTGCAGCACACCCAAGATATATCTTGCCAACCAGAAAATGACCCATTTATGCCTACTCTCTGTTTCCTGTTAGCTAGCCAATCTTTTATCCATGCAATTATGTTATCCCTACACCATGAGCTCTTATTTTTTGCAATAACCTTTGATGTGGCACCTTATTAAATGTCTTCCGGAAATCGAAGTACAGTACATCCACCAGTTTCCCTTCATCCACAGCACGTGTTACTTCTTCAAAGAACTCCAATAAATTGGTTCAACATGATTTCCCTTTCACAAAACCATGTCGATTCTGCCTGATTACCTTGAATTTTTCTAAGTGCCCTCTATAATGTCTTTAATAATAGCTTCTAACATTTTCCCTGAGACAGATGTTCAGCTAACTGGCCTGCAGTTTCACGCTTTTTGTCTCCCTCCCTTTCTGAATAAAGGAATTACATTGGCTATTTTCCAATCTAATGGAACCTTCCCCGAATCTCGGGAATTTTGGAAAATTAAAACCAATGCATCTGCTATCTCAGGAGTCACTTCTTTTAAGACCCTATTGATTGGACAGCATACGCTGGACGATCCCGAGCATGCTAAGAACTACACTAACAACCAATTTATTATCGGTCAGGCTCATAACATGGCTTGCTAGAAGCTACATATATTCATACGCTAGAACCTGCCCTCTGCAGACAAAAGGAACATGTCCAGGTGTTGCATCTTATATTTGAAAAGAGCAATAGCATGGGGACTTAGTTCCTGGTGCTTTCCTCCATGGCAGCTCCTCGACCAATTAGAGTCAACTTGCTAACCAATCAGCAACCTTTTCCTCATGCTGCTGCTTCCTTTGAAATTTGTCATTCATACGTTGTCCTGATGAGTGCAAGGTGAAAAGCTTCGACAAAGAACAAAGACCAGAACAGCACAGGAACAGGCCATTCAGCCCTCCAAGCCTGCGCCGATCTTGATGCCTGCCTAAACTAACACCTTCTGCACTTCCGGGGCGCATATCCCTCTATTCCCTTCCTATTCATATATTTGTCAAGATGTCTCTTAAACGTCGCTATCGTATCTGCTTCCACCACCTCCCCTGGCAGCAAGTTCCAGGCACTCACCACCCTCTGTGTAAAATACTTGCCTCGCACATCCCCTCTAAACTTTGCCCCTCGCACCTTAAACCTATGTCCCCTAGTAACTGACTCTTCCACCCTGGGAAAAAGCTTCTGACTATCCACTCTGTCCATGCCGCTCATAACTTTGTAAGCTTCTATCATGTCGCCCCTCCACCTCCGTCGTTCCAGTGAAAACAATCCGAGTTTTTCCAACCTCTCCTCATAGCTAATGCCCTCCAGACCAGGCAACATCCTGGTAAACCTCCTCTGTACCCTCTCCAAAGCCTCCACGTCCTTCTGGTAGTGTGGCGACCAGAATTGCACGCAATATTCTAAGTGTGGCCTAACTAAGGTTCTGTACAGCTGCAACATGACTTGCCAATTTTTATACTCTATGCCCCGACCGATGAAGGCAAGCATGCCGTATGCCTTCTTGACTACCTTATCCACCTGCGTTGCCACTTTCAGTGACCTTTGAACCTGTACGCCCAGATCTCTCTGCCTGTCAATACTCCTAAGGGTTCTGCCATTTACTTTATGCCTCCCACCTGCATTAGACCTTCCAAAATGCATTACCTCACATTTGTCCGGATTAAACTCCATCTGCCATTTCTCCGCCCAAGTCTCCAACCGATCTATATCCTGCTGTATCCTCTGACAATCCTCATCATTATCCGCAACTCCACCAACCTTTGTGTCGTCCGCAAACTTACTAATCAGACAAGCTACATTTTCCTCCAAATCATTTATATATACTACAAAGAGCAAAGGTCCCAGCACTGATTCCTGCGGAACACCACTAGTCACATCCCTCCATTCAGAAAAACACCCATCCACTGTTACCCTCTGTCTTCTGTGACTGAGCCAGTTCTGTATCCATCTTGCCAGCTCACCTCTGATCCCGTGTGACTTCACCTTTTGCACCAGTCTGCCATGCGGGACCTTGTCAAAGGCTTTACTGAAGTCCATATAGACAACATCCACTGCCCTTCCTTCATCAATCATCTTTGTCACTTCCTCAAAAAACTCAATCAAATTAGTAAGACACGACCTCCCCTTCACAAAACCATGCTGTCTCTCGCTAATAAGTTCGTTTGTTTCCAAATGGGAGTAAATCCTGTCCCGAAGAATCCTCTCTAATAGTTTCCCTACCACTGACGTAAGGCTCACTGGCCTATAATTTCCTGGATTATCCTTACCACCCTTCTTAAACAAAGGAACAACATTGGCTATTCTCCAGCCCTCTGGGACCTCACCTGTAGCCAATGAGGATGCAAAGATTTCTGTCAAGGCCCCAGCAATTTCTTCCCTTGCCTCCCTCAGTATTCTAGGGTAGATCCCATCAGGCCCTGGGGACTTATCTACCTTAATGCTTTGCAAGACACCCAACACCTCCTCCTTTTTGATAATGAGATGACTGAGACTATCTGCACTCCCTTCCCTAGGCTCATCATCCACCAAGTCCTTCTCCTTGGTGAATACTGATGCAAAGTACTCATTTAGCACCTCACCCATTTCCTCTGGCTCCACGCATAGATTCCCATCTCTGTCCTTGAGTGGGCCAACCCTTTCCCTGGTTACCCTCTTGCTCTTTATATATGTATAAAAAGCCTTGGGATTTTCCTTAATCCTGTTTGCCAATGACTTTTCATGACCCCTTTTAGCCCTCCTAACTCCTTGCTTAAGTTCCTTTCTACTGTCTTTATATTCCTCAAGTGCTTCATCTGTTCCTAGCCTTCCAGCCCTTACAAATGCTTCCTTTTTCTTTTTGACTAGGCTCACAATATCCCGTGTTATCCAAGCTTCCCGAAACTTGCCAAACTTGTCTTTCTTCCTCACAGGAACATGCTGGTCCTGGATTCTAATCAGCTGACGTTTGAAAGACTCCCACATGTCAGATGTTGATTTACCCTCAAACAGCCGCCCCCAATCTAAATTCTTCAGTTCTTGCCTAATATTGTAATAATTAGCCTTCCCCCAATTTAGCACCTTCACTCGAGGACTACTCTTATCCTTATCCACAAGTACCTTCAAACATATGGAATTATGGTCACTGCTCCCGAAATGCTCCCCCACTGAAACTTCGACCACCTGGCCGGGCTCATTTCCCAATACCAGGTCCAGAATGGCCCCATCCCTAGTTGGACTATCTACATACTGTTTCAAGAAGCCCTCCTGGATGCTCCTCACAAATTCTGCCCCATCCAAGCCCCTAGCACTAAGTGTGTCCCAGTCAATATTGGGGAAGTTAAAATCACCCACCACCACAACCCTGTTACCTTTACGTCTTTCCAAAATCTGTCTACATATCTGCTCCTCTATCTCCCGCTGGCTGTTGGGAGGCCTGTAGTAAACCCCCAACATCGTGACGGCACCCTTCCTATTCCTGAGCTACACCCATATTGCCTCGCTGCATGACCTCTCTGAGGTGTCCTCCCGCAGTACAGCTGTGATATTCTCCTTAACCAGTAATGCAACTCCCCTTTTACATCCCCCTCTATCCCGCCTGAAGCTTCGACAGCATGTCTTTTTTTAGCAATGTATATATATATAGTTTAGTTTAGAGATACAGCACTGAAACAGGCCCTTCGGCCCACCGAGTCTGTGCCGATCATCAACCACCCATTTATACTAATGCTACACTAATTCCATATTCCTACCACATCCCCACCTGTCCCTATAGTTCCCTACCACCTACCTATACTAGGGGCAATTTATAATGGCCAATTAACCTACCAACCTGCAAATCTTTGGCATGTGGGAGGAAACCGGATGACCCAGAGGAAACCCACGCAGACACAGGGAGAACTTGCAAACTCCACACAGGCAGTACCCAGAATTGAACCCGGGTCGCTGCGCCACTGTGCTGCCCCTATAAGATCAGCTTGAAATAGGTAAAGGAATAGGTAAGTCCTGTAAGATTTGTTTTACTGGAAACTGTTTAAGGTTTTATTTCTCTAGAAACAAAGCTAGTGGAATAATCATTCTTAGATGATGACAGCTGTACCTTAAACAGAAAGGGGCTATGGTCAGTCAAGGCTGCTGCAATAGTGGGAGAGCAACTGGGGAGATACTTAAACAACCATACTTCAAACATACCTAAGGCTGTTTTAGGATTTTCTGTTAACCTTGCTTAATTAAGATGCTTGCTGAAATGTAGTGTGAAAGTAGAATAGAAGTTACTTCAATTAACAATTCTATGGTTCAATAGTCTGCTAAGGAATTAGACCACCTGTCTGGATAGCAGTTATGAGGTAAGATGGGCGGAGCAGTAGCAAATGAAATTTAATCCTGAGAAGTGTGAGGTGATGCATTTTGGGAGGACTAACAAGGCAAGGGAATATACAATGGATGGTCGGACTCTAGGAAGTACAGAGGGACCTTGGTATACTTGTCCATAGATCACTGAAGGCAGCAGCACAGGTAGATAAGGTGGTTCGGAAGGCATATGGGATACTTGCCTTTATTAGCCGAGGCACAGAGTATAAGAGCAGGGAGGTTATGATGGTCACCGCACTATAGGAAGGATATGATTGCACTGGAGAGGGTGCAGAGGAGATTCACCAGGATGTTGCCTGGGCTGGAGCATTTCAGCTATGAAGAGAGACTGAAAAGGCTAGGATAAAAGCAAAATACTGCGGATGCTGGAAATTTGAAATAAAAACAAGAAATGCTGGAAATACTCAGCAGGTCTGACAGCATCTGTGGAGAGAGAAGCAGAGTTAATGTTTCGGGTCAGTGACCCTTCTTTGGAACTGGCAAATATTAGAAATGTCAAAGGTTATAAGCAAGTAAAGCGGGGGTGGGGCAAGAGATAACGAAGGAGAAGGTGTAGATTGGACAAGGCCACAGAATTGCTGACCAAAAAGGTCATGGAGCAAAGGCAAACAGTATGTTAATGGTGTGTTGAAAGACAAAGTATTAGTACAGCTAGGGTGTTAACGGACTGAAGATTGAACAGCAGCAAGTACAAACATGAAAAAAAACAGTGGGTAAGCCAACTGAACAAACTAAGATGAAATGAAATAAACATACAAAAAAAATGTAAAAAATAAAAAATAACTAAAGATGAAAGTAAAATGGGGGGCCCGTCATGCTCTGAAATTATTGAACTCAATGTTCAGTCCGGCAGGCTGTAGTGTGCCAAATCAGTAAATAAGATGCTGTTCCTCGAGCTTGCGTTGATGTTCAGTGGAACACTGCAGCAATTCCAGGATAGAGATGTGAGCATGAGTGCAGCGGGGAGTGTTGAAATGGCAAGCAACCAGAAGCTCAGGGTCCTGCTTGTGGACTGAGCGGAGGTGTTCCGTAAAGCGGTCACCCAGTCTACGTTTGGTCTCCCCAATGTAGAGGAGACCACATTGTGAGCAGCGAATACAGTATACTACATTGAAAGAAGTACAAGTAAATCGCTGCTTCAACTGAAAGGAGTATTTGGGGCCTGGGATAGTGAGAGAGGAGGTAAATAGGCAGGTATTACACCTCCTGCGATTGCAGGGGACGGTGCCATGGGAAGGGGACGAGGAGGTGGGGGTAATGGAGGAGTGGACCAGGGTGTCGCGGAGGGAACGATCCCTTCGGAATGCTGACAGGGGAAGGGAGGGGAAGATGCGTTCTGCTCTCATGCTCATATCTCTATCCTGGGCTTGCTGCAGTGTTCCAGTGAACATCAACACAAGCTCGAGGAACAGCATCTCATTTACCGATTAGGCACACTACAGCCTGCCGGACTGAACATTGAGTTCAATAATTTCAGAGCATGACGGGCCCCCATTTTACTTGCATTTTTAGTTATTTTTTCTTTTTTACATTTTTTTGTATGTTTATTTCATTTTATCTTCGTTTGTTCAGTTTGCATACCCACTTTTTTTTCATGTTTGTACTTGCTGCTGTTCAATTTTCAGTCCGTTAACACCCTATCTGTACTAATGCTTTGTCTTTCAACACACCATTAACATATTGTTTGCCTTTGCTCCATGACCTTTTGGTCAGCTATTCTGTGGCTTTGTCCAATCTACACCTTCTCCTTCGTTATCTCTTGCCCCACCCCCGCTTTACTTGCTTATAACCTTTGACAGTTCTAATATTTGCCAGTTCCGAAGAAGGGTCACTGACCCGAAACGTTAACTCTGCTTCTCTCGCCACAGATGCTGCCTGACCTGCTGAGTATTTCCAGCATTTCTTGTTTTTATTTCTGAAAAGGCTAGGGTTGTTTTCCTTAGAGCAGAGAAGGCTGAGGGGGGAACATGATTGAGGTATACAAAATTATGAGGGGCTTTGATAGGATAGATAGGAAGAAACATTTTCCCTTAGCGGAGGGGGTATAGTTTTAAGGTAAGGGGCAGGAGGTTTAGAGGGGACCTGAGGAAAATTTTTTTCACCCAGAGGGTGGTTGGAATCTGGAACACAGTGCCCGAAGGGGTGGTAGAGGCAGGAACCCTCACAATATTTAACAAGTATTTAGATGAACACTTGAAACGCCATAGCATACAAGGCTACGGGTCAAGCGCGGGAAAAAACAAATAGGTGCTTGATGGCCGGCATAGACACGATGGGTCGAAGGGCCTATATCTGTGCTGTATAACTCTATGACTCTATGAACAGCTTATTAACAGGCCTCATGTACAGCTCTGAGCATAAATAAACAATAACAGGACAATACAAACAATGAAACCAATGAAAGCTAGTTTGAAGGCCAGAGATGAGATGGAAGGGAGTTATAAAACTAGTCATGGTTGTCACGGTCATATGCTTTGCTGTATAACTAGTGTGTTATATTCCATCTTAAACTCTGATTAAACTCAACATACCCACCATATTGGTTGCAGTCGATCCTGATTGATTGCATAATCAATAACAACAAATTGTCCTTAAACTAACATGTCAACAAATTGGTGGGCTTAAAATTACATGCATCCTTATGTAATTTGAGGGAAAATACCATTTATAGTCTTTTCATACCAACCAGAAACAGAACTGAAGTTACACAATCATTTCAGATATGCAACTGGCAGAGAGAGAGGGAGAGGCTGTTATCACAGCATGAGATATATTTGAACATATGAGTGATGGGACAAAGTTCAAACGGTGGACTCCCTTGTACCAAATATTGGATGACCTGTCCAATTTCCTAAAGGTAATCGTGAACACTTCAGTCCAGGATTACCCATCTGTAGAGCGTTCATAAATCCTAAATTTTTGGTCCTATATGACTGCATTGTACAATACAATTTAAATTGCATTCTTACATCTCTGCATCGGTTTGCTGTAATCTGACATGTTATCTGGTCGTATTGACCGCAGAAATTTGATGTAGTCATCACTGTGGTATTTTGTCATCTCCTCAGTTGTGGCCTTGTGTGGCCGCTAATGGAAAAATAAGAATAAGTTGGTTACATTACTGCCAGTTTTCTTTCACCACTCCCCAAATTGATCAGGTTTATAAAATACAAGGACCAACTTACGTAGATTTCCATCTTTCTGTACAAGCCATAATTCAACAACAGATTATGGGTCATACGGATTCGGTGTGGTTTCATAGGATGTCCCTGGCCATAATAGTAGTTCCCTATGTCACCTAGTAAAAGTGAAAATGAGCTGCTCATTAATCAAAAAGGAAAACTACAGCAAAGCAAGCATTTTTAAAAGTCAGCCGATAGACTTTAGATAAACAAGATATTTGGTACTATTCATCAATTGAGTCCCAACAACTAAGTCATGGAAAAATCAGTGCCAAAGTACACTATTCAGAAATTACTAAAAATTATATTTGTCAAAGACTCAATATACATCAACAGCAAATCACACATGTGTCACTGCACAGAATTTGAACACAAAGTGGAAAAAGGAACTCATAGGTACATTTGACAATACCAAAAAGGTACAAATCAAACTATTTTATTGTATATATTTGGTGAAAAAAGTGATAAAAGAGTGGCTAAGTTTAACAACTACATAATGAGGTTTCCAATTCATTTTATGAACTATGACATCCATTACTAAGCCAAAGGAGGTCACAATGAATGACCAAATGATTGAAGTTTCATTTGAAACAAAATCTACTGATCAGCGTGGTTATAATCAAATTTGGAAGAGGACAACACTGATTCCACATTTTAATTGAGAAGACTGGTTTTAACAACAACAAAAAAATTTATTTGAACTTTGTCAACAAAATTGTACATTAGGTTTTGCTTAATGTCCTTTATACTGATTAAACAAAATCTGCTGAGGGGGAGAAAAGGAAACTTGCATCGCCCAGTCTTCAACTGCTTTACACATACAAGTATGTAAAGAGAGAATCACAGAATTGTTACAGCATCGGAGGAGGACATTCGTCCCATTGTGTTGGCACTAGCTCTGCGAATGAGCAATTCACCTAATGCCATTCCCACGCCTTCTCCCCGTAACCCTACACATTCTTTCTTTTCAGATAACAGTCTAATTCCCTTTTGAAGGCCTTGATTGAACCTGTCTCCACCACACTCTCAGGCAGTCCATTCCAGACCCTAACCACTCACTGCGTGAAAATTTTTTCCCTCATGTTGCTCTTGCAAATTACTTTAAATCTGTGTCCTCTTGTTCTCCGTTCTTTCACTAATGGGAACAGTTTCTCCCTATCTAATCTGTCCAGACCCCTCATGATTTTGAATACCTTTATTAAATCTCCTCTCAGCCAAGGAAAAGAGTCCCAACTTCTCCAATCTATCTTCATAACTGAAGTTCCTCTTCCCTGGAAACATTCTCGTGAATCTTTCCTGCACTATTTCCAATGTCTTCACATCTTTCCTCAAGTGCGGCACCCAGAATTGGATGCAACACTCCAGCTGAGGCCGATCTGGTATCTCATACAAGTTCAACATAACTTCCTTGCTCTTGTACTCTATGCTGCTATTAATAAAGCCATACTCTATGCTTTATTAACCACTTTCTCAACCTGTCCTGCCTCCTTTAATGACTTATGCACATATAAACCCAGGTCTCTATGCTCCTGCACCCCCTTTAGAACTGTACGCTTTATTTTATATTGTGTCTCCATGTTCTTCCTACCGAAATGAATCACTTCACATTTCTCTGCATTGCACTTCATCTGCCACCTGTCTGCCCATTCCACCAACTTGTCTATGTCCTTTTGAGGTACTACACTACCCTCCTCACAATTCACAATGCTTCCAAGTTTCATATCATCTGCAAACTTTGAAATTGTGCCTGGACACTAAGGTCTAGGTCATTAATATATAATCAGGAAAAGCAAGGGTCCCAACATGGATCCCTGGGGAACCCCACTACAAACCTTCCTCCAGCCCAAAAGAACATCCATGAACCACTACTCTGTTTCCTGTTACTCAACCAATTTCATACCCACATTGCCACTGTCCCTTTTATTCCAAAAGCTATGACACTGCTCACAAGTCTGTTGTGCAGCATTGTATCAAATGCCTTTTGGAAGTCCATGTACACTACATGAACAGCAAAATGTCCTTCTACTTACCTAACCCACTCCTAACAAACCAAATGGTTCACATCATTGCAAATTCTTTCCAACTTATCTGATCTGAGGTGAACAACCACAAGTAAAAGTTCTAAGTAAGCTTTTCCTGAACCCAAAAGCCTAATTTAAATAAAACTTGAAGAACAATAATCTGGAGCCCCCTTTGAACCTTGAATTCCCTGCTAAGACAGTACAAATTACTGAATGCTCTTGCTGTTAGAAGCAGTGATACCCTTATGCAGTATTGGCTTTCAGTATTGCTGGTCAGTGAAAGCCTTTCCCAGTAGCAAAGAAAATTTTCATCAGATTTATAGAAGCACAAATGTAACTGCATCAATTGTAAATGAGTGAGATTAGCATGCTGGCAGACACATTTGCAGCTTCAAAGCAATTGTGCATGAGATTGAGCAGTTTTCTCACTGCCAACTCATCCTGCAGTATAATAGAGTAATGCCACACCAATGGGTGGCAGCACAATTACTTGGAAACAGTTTAGTAATAAAACGGACAAAACATGACAATTGTCATTCATCCTTGACTAATTACTCTTCAATTCATATTACTTAATGTTATTCTGCACTAGACTTTCTACAAACCACACAATATATAAATAATATATGGAGGATGATACTTCTTGGCTGGCAAATAGAAAGTACTAATAAATTATCAACTTTATCCTTTCGGTGCTCAGACAATTCAGTTAACTCATTTCTACTAAGAAGAAAGCATGGATAAAAGGACACACAGTTCATTAAGGCCCTTCCAAAGCACAACATATTGGTAAAATGTATCTGAGCCCACCATCCGCTGTGGAATCCAACGGGTAGTGATCTCAGTGGGCTGTAGGAAAGGACTCAATGGTGCACAAGCTCTCAGAGATTTTTGGTCAGAATCTGGTCATCATGGATTCTAGCTCTGAGGCACTGTTCTGTAAAGTTTCTCCCTATCCCCTCAAATAATAATCAAATGAAACTTCAGAGTATCCACCCTCATTGCCTTATTCATTCTCTGCAGCTCATGAGCATTTATATTCCTATAGCATTCAATCATCTCTTTGCATACACAGCTCTCTCCCATTTCTGATCATATCTACCCACTTTAATTGTGTTAATCAACACAGCAGTAATTGACTTGGCTGGAAGCCTATTCCATACTACATGGGAAAAAAATTTCTAATCTTTCGCCTCACTTGAGAATTCATTTACTTTATATTTGTATCACCTAGTTATGCAACCATAAACAAAATTAAGTAACCTAGTTAGATCTACATTTTATCACAGCTTTTTAAAAACCTAGTTCTTGTCCACTCTGTCATCTTTTCTCCACTGAAGGCAAGCTCAGCTCTTCGAGTTTCATTTATCAAAAACAAATCATCCTCAGCATTTTTCTTTATCTCATCAACAACCTTCTGAAGGTAACCAAAACATTACACAGACGATAAATATAATAGTCGTTTGGTAGTACAGAACTTGAGCATTGCTGAAAACAGAGACATTTTGTCAAAGCTTTTTGTCTTGCCCTCATTAGGACAATCCGCAAAATTACCAATGTAAGGGAAGCAACAAATTTATACTATATGAGAAGAGAGTGCTGATTGGTTGGCAAATGGACTCTGATTGGTAGAGGCGTTGCCATGGTGAATGCAGCAATTTATGGTGACTGACAGTTAACTGCCAAGCTTGGTTTGACATTTAAATCAGGCAGCTTGACTCTGATTGGTCAAGGCATTGCCTTGAGGAATGAACCAGCGAATGGCTGTCACTTATTTTGTTTAGCTGAAACAGGTGCAATGTGTGTACATAGTCTTTCTGTCTGCAAACAAGGCCCCGTGTATTAACTCGTATGTAGCGTACAGTACACGCAAATGCACCACACTGCGAGCCCTACTGACAATCTTAAATTGGCTGTCAGCGTAATTCTTAGCACACTGAGGGTTATTTAGCAAATGTTGTCCAATCGCAGAATCACATCTAATGTTGGACACTGTGTTTTGAGTTTTGCAAGCACGGGCTGGTTGGGTACAGTCTGTATCTTGCCCAAACAGCGGAAGGGACATGTTGTTTGATACGATCCACCAGTCTTTGGGACGTACAGCCTATATACCTAGCATCACACTAGCATTGAAATTCATATATTACAGATAGACAGAACATCTTTTTGGCTTGACAGCAGCATCCTGTTAGTGGCGAACACTACACATGTTGCTACTGCATAGTAGCAGCGTGTAACAGTTAGCTTCACCTGTTGCTCAAATTTTTGGGATACATTACCCTTCCAGGGTAATCTGAGATAGACTGCAAAAGGCATTAGGCCCGTTCATAAGTCTGCGCGATATACAGTAAGAGATGATCTGATCAGTGTAGCATTTTCACGCAGGATGCCTTTGATTCACCCGATTTCAGCATCAGGCCTGCACGGTGAGCAAATGGCTCAGGACCCTTAGCAGATTTCTCAACTAGTACGTCACGAAAAGGGAGCTCATTTGACTGCTCCATTTGAAAGGTGAATTTGAACGCAGGATGGAGCCCATTAAGACGTCAAGGTACGGACTGTATCCAACCAGCCCATGCTTGCAAAACTCAAAACATAGTCCCCAACATTAGATGTGATTCCGCGATTGGACAACATTTGCTAAATAATCCTCAGTGTGCTAAGAATTATGCTGACTACCAATTTAAGATTGTTAGTCGGGCTCGTAGTTTGCTCATACTGGAAGCTACATATTAACAAACAAGGCCCTGTTTGTAGACAGAAAGAACATGTACAAACATTGCACCTGTTTCAGCTAAACAAAGTAAGTGACATCCATTCGCTGGTTCATTCCTCAGGGCAATGCCTTGACCAATCAGAGTCAAGCTGCCTGTTTTAAATTTTAAACAAAGCGTGGCAGTTAACGGTCAGTCATCATAAACTGCTGCATTCTCCATGGCAACGCGTCTACCAGAGTCCACTTGCCAACCAATTAGCACTCTTCTCACATAGTATAGATTTGTTGCTTCCCTTCCCTTGGTATTCTTTCAAATTGTCCTGATAAGTGCAAGATGAAAAGCTTTGACAAAATGTCTCTGTTTTTAGCAAGAATATATAATACATATACAATTAGAATTTATTTTGGTTTCTAATTGTTCCAGTATTTAATTAGCCTAGCTGTCAAGCTCCACGTTGACCAGAAACTGTCAATGATTAACAACCATATCTAAACCTTTTCCAACATTGCTAACAGACATTTTTTCATCTTGAGCCTATGATTTCAACACATTTTACTTTCATCCACATTAAAATCCATCCACTGAACCTAGTCAAACTGTTTAATTTGTCCAGATAAATTTGAATGATGCTAATACCCCTTATTTATTGCATGTTCATTTGGCTTGATGCGAACAGTTCATTTACCCTAGAGCTTCTTTCTAGTTATCTATTATGTTGAGCTAATCTAACCCTTCTTTAATCAGGCTTTCAGTCACTTGTCCCGACAGTCTTCTAAGACTCAGTGTCCATTCCTTTCTTCCTCTGAAGCATTTCTCTATATTAAATGTACTATATAAATGCACACTGTTGTTATTACCAATGCTTCTATGGTAATTCAATACTGAGTTCTGTAAGGACAGAAAATCGGCACTATTTTGTAGCTTACATTAAAGGGCTCTTGGAGATGAGAATACAAAATGCTTGCGTCTTTAAGATTCTTCTCAGTATGATAAAAGATAAAATATTGCAAGTATTTATCCAGCAGGAAAAGAAAATTAAGCAGGATACTTAGCATTCTCACCATACTCCACCAGAAATTAAATATTTTAAAGTATTCCCTCAGAATTGCAATCACACACTCCAACACACAACAATGCAGAGAACAAAGGAGAAGCCATGTTAGCTTACAAACAGTATCCAATAGGTTACTAAATTTCAGAAAGACGACTGCAAAGGATTCAATATCAAATATCAAATTCAAATATCAACCGGCAGTTCTTTGTGACTCTGAAGCTCATAACACTTTGAAATCCACATTCAATGATATATTCAAGAAAACAGCAGTCACAAGAATAAATCAGTCAAGCAGCTTTCATTTCTATATACTACCAAGGCTGACAAGACTTCCATAAGTCTTCACTATTGTTTATATTTATGGATGAGGAGAAATATAGTGTGCATATTTACGGTGGGGTGTAATTTTTTTTAAAAGCAACTGATTTTTCCTTTAGCTAAAACTATCAAATGTTGTACCTGTTAAAATAATTTAATTACAGTCTGAAACTACAACTCATTGCAAAAAGTAAAGGACATAGAGAGACACCAGATTTTTAAAAAAATCAACATAAAAGCAAATAATATTTCCAACTATAGTAGAGTACCTTCGTCAAGCCTAAACAATTTAACATTAAGATCAGTGGAGTTGCAAATTAGAGCTCCATAACAGCGATTTTCAAAACAAAAATCATAATACAAGGGGCAAATTTTCATTATTTTTTGCATTCAGGCAAGGGGACTGGAGGAATGGGGGAAGAAAGTACACCTTACTGGGTGGGAGTCACATGCAACTTCAAATGGATGTTGACAAACTGCAGGGTACTTGGAATTCAGAAGTAAATGGGTAGATATAGACAGTGCTTTGGTTCCTCTATATAATGATAGAAGTCAACATACAGTACTCTGCTCCTTCAAGTCAATTAATTCAAATTATCATTCCATTTTTAGCACAAAATTCCTGTTTTCCTATGTTATAATTTAAGCACTTTTTGCAAAATTGGAAGTGAACACTAAAATAGTTACATTTGGGTCAGGTGGAAGGTCGAAATTTTAAATAATTACAAATCTAAACCCAAGCAGCCTGGAACTTGCCCACTTGAAGGTTTAATTTAAATATTTTAATAAAGCTGCATGACTAAGGTTTTATCTGTGCTCCAGCTTTAATACCGGCTGGCGGGGTTTCATGAGTCTTGGGAAACCCAGCAGCAGAATGGAGGTGAGGGCCATTGGATAGATGTACGTGCCTTTCCAACACTGCTTGTGGGCCAGGAGGAGCAGGAATGCATTCCCGTAACCCCCTCTACCTTGCTAACCAGCCAGGATACAGATTCCAAAATTGGTAATCAGGTTCCGCCATTATATTTGGCGGGACCTGAGGGAAATCTGTATTTCTGGGTTCTGACCAGAAGCTCTCCCCACCCCCACCCGCAAATATCGAGAACCAAAGTGCATGGTACTGGGCATGAAAGTAATTATGATATTAGGAATTTTGCCGATCAAATTGACAATAACTGGATGATTTAAGTTTTTAAGCAGAAAAACCTTTCAATTATCAGAGCAGACTGTTTAAAAATCTTTCAATTCTAGGATTTTTTTAATAAAAGAAAATTTCTATTCACATAAAGCAGCACTGCTAGGAGCCAAGGCAAAGTTATGAAATATCATATTTCGACAGCTCAACCTTAGAACCACCACAAAAAAATTAGGTCCCTAATTTAAAGGTTATCAATATCTTTTAAAAAATTAGATATGAGGAATAATGAGGAAATATGTGAAGGTTTTGTAGGTCCTTTTACATGGCCATGGTCACAACCAAGAATTTGCATGAAGTCTAAGACCACCTCAAAACAGATCCCCTTTATTAAGGTTAAGCTCTGGTCATATGCAGCAGCAATTAAGAGACATTTTAAGTTGATTTCCGTATTATGCCCTCAATGTATTATTATACAACAGTAGACGGAATAAAATTCTCCCTGACTAGGAAATTAAGCAGGAACCAGTGCAAGGAAAAGGAAAAAAGAGAAGCAGAAATTTAAAAGATCAGGATACAGCAAGAAAAGGAAAACCCAGAGAGGCTGGAGCTGATTGAGATAGAGGCTGAAATCTAACCCCAAAATTGAGTGAACATCTCTGTTCTCCATTGACAATCATATTCCGAAAAGTTCCCCAGACTGCTCAGTGGTAAATCACTACATTTTATTTATTTTATTTTATTTATTTAGAGATACAGCACTGAAACAGGCCCTTCGGCCCATCGAGTCTGTGCCGACCAACAACCACCCATTTATACTAACCCTGCAGTAATCCCATATTCCCTATCACCTACCTACACTAGGGGCAATTTACAATGGCCAATTTACCAATCAACCTGCAAGTCTCTGGCTGTGGGAGGAAACCGGAGCACCCAGCGAAAACCCACGCGGTCACAGGGAGAACTGGGTTCGCGCCGCAGCCTCACAGCTCCAGCGACCCAGGTTCAATTCTGGGTACTGCCTGTGTGGAGTTTGCAAGTTCTCCCTGTGTCTGCGTGGGTTTTCTCCGGGTGCTCTGGTTTCCTCCCACATGCCAAAAGACTTGCAGGTTGGTAGGTAAATTGGCCATTATAAATTGTCCCTAGTATAGGTAGGTGGTAGGGAAATATATGGACAGGTGGGGATGTGGTAGAAATATGGGATTAGTGTAGGATTAGTATAAATGGGTGGTTGATGGTCGGCACAGACTCGGTGGGCCGAAGGGCCTGTTTCAGTGCTGTATCTCTAATCTAATCTAAAAACATGAACTCCCTGATGGGCATAATAAGGTTCTTTCTCTTTATCCCTCTCTCTCGTATGTGTATAAAAATAGTTATTTGTATGCAGTGATAGATTGGTGAGTGCACCTAGGTGATTTCATATAGACAGGACAAATGAACACATGAATCATGTCAAGAAAGGGGGGGAGAAGAGGAGGGGGAGCAAGCAGGGCATTACAATTATGCCATTGGACAAAAAGAACGAAGTAGTCAGTTAACGTTCTCACGACTGATTACTACCCAGTAATACAAGACAGTCTTGCGTTTGGGCGGCAGTGGCGCAGTGGTTAGCACCGCAGCCTCACAGCTGCAGTGACATGGGTTCGATTCCGGGTACTGCCTATGTGGAGTTTGCAAGTTCTCCCTGTGACCGCGTGGGTTTTCGCCGGGTGCTCCGGTTTCCTCCCACAGCCAAAGACTTGCAGGTTGATAGGTAAATTGGCCATTACAAATTGCCCCTAGTATAGGTAGGTGGTAGGGGAATTGAGGGACGGTGAGGATGTGGTAGGAATATGGGATTAATGTAGGATTAGTATAAATGGGTGATTGATGGTCGGCACAGATTCGGTGGGCCGAAGGGCCTGTTTCAGTGCTGTATGTCTAAATAAAATAAATAGAGTCTTTTATGACCTCAGGAAATCCCGAACAGCTAACAGCCAACAAAGTAAGTTAGAAGTGTAGTCACTGTTGTAATGTAACAGAGCAACCAATTTCTACATTTGTAGCAAGGTCCCACAAACAGCAATGACCAGATAATCTGTTTCTTTTGTGGTGTTGGTTGAGAGATAAACATTGGCCAGCAAACAGAGGAGAACACCGCTGCTCTTCTTCAAACTAGTACCAGGAGATCTTTTACATCCAACTAAGAGGACAGACCGCGCCTTGGTTTAATGTCTCATCCGAAAGACAACATCTCCAAGAATGCAACACTCCTGCAGTACTGCACTGGAGCGTCAATCTAGAATCAGTGCCCAAGTCCACAATGCTCTGACTCAAGAAGTGAGTGTGCTGACAACTGAGCCACAGCTGTTCATAAGTGGATCTTGGATGGGCACAAACTGAAAACATAAGAAATTGCAACAGAAGTAGACTGTATGGCCCCTCAAGCATGCTCTGCCATTCAATCTGGTCATGGCTGATCTGCCTCAACACCACTTCCCAAATCCCTTGATTCCCCGAGAGATCAAAAATCTACCTATCCCAGCCTTGAATATACTGGTGTGAGGCTGCACTTTGATCCCTTTAGGGTTAATAAATAGTGAAAAAAATCACTGTTTAAACTTGTGAAGTATAGTCATTTAGACAGGGTACTCATACAGGTCACTATCTTAAAGAGAGGAAAATAATTGGAAGTAATACAAAAGATCCCCCCAAACTATAGCGTAAACTCTGCACTATGCACGATGAAATTGTAACAGGGACACACTGTCCCACCCAATAGCTACCATCAAGTGATACAGCTCAAGTGAAAACTTGGATTACCAAGTTATTATGATGAAGGAGTTCAAGTGTACTGCAATTTTGATTTTAATGATAGCTGTAATTCACTGAAGATTATTCAGTTGTAGTACAGCAATCCCAGAAAGGAAACAAATACTTGTTGACCAGACATTGGGCTGAATTTCACGCTACCCCATTCAGCAGTCAGGCGGGGGGGGGGGCGACCCACCTGCCTGAGGCCAATCAAGGCCCTCAAGTGGCCACCTAACGGCCATTTAAGGGCCCATTCTCGCCTCCACGGGTATTTTCCCGTGGCAAGCGGGTGTGCTGAGGATGTGAAAGGCCACCCAGCGACAGCTGCCAACCTTTCTGCACCCCGGGGGGGGGGTGCCATGGCAGTTGGGCACAAGGTGCCCGATTGAGGGCCGCCCCCGCCTCCCAACCCACCCCCGGGAACCAAGACAGCCCCTCCCCCCAAACGACCACTGCAGCTTCACCAGGGAAGGACCAATCCCCCTGGTGAGGCAAGCCCTACTTACTTCATCTCTAGGCTCCATGGCATCGGTTGGGCTGCAGTCCCAGCAGTGGCAACCGCTCCTGGTGGCACTACTGGGACTAAGAGCTGCCGGCTCACTGATTGGCTGGCAGCTCACTGAGGTGGGACCTCCTCCCTCAAGCGGGTGGAAGTCCCGCCTCGGGACAATTAATGCCCAGGGACCAGTAAAATACGGGACGGATCCCCAGGCTAGGCGGAAGTCAGCTCACCACCGACGTAAAAGTCGATAGCGAATTCCCATCCGCCTAAGGTAAAATCTAGCCCTTTGGCTCCCCCAATAATGGGGAAATTCAAACTTAAGCAGGAAAGATAAAACAAAAGTGAATTTGAAGCTTTAATTAAGCTTCAGATTTAGAAAGCATTTAAAAAACATTAGAAAAGGTTCACTCTCATACCATCATCTCGACTCTTCAATTAAAGTCACAAAGCCTTCTATTAACTACTTTAAAAAAAACACAAGTGAAAGGAAAAACTGAAAATGCTAAGGGTCAGAAATAACAACAGATATGCTGGAAATACTCATTAGGCCCCTCTGCACTTGAAATGAGAAACGGTTAACATTTCAGTGTCTACAGATTTAACAAAGGTTTATACCGAAAACATTTTCTCTCTTAATATTAAAGGTACAGAGTGGCCTATTTCAGCCACTAGCAAGTATCACTCATAAATACTTAAACTACAACTAGAATTTAGGTAGCATCTTTAACATAGCAAAATGTCCCAAGATGCTTCGCAGAAGTATAATTAGACAAAAGTCAATGCCGAGCAAAAGGAGGAGATATTGTGAGGGATGACTAAAAGCATGGCGGGTTTTAAGGATGGTGTTAAAGGAGGAAAGGTGGAGAAGTTCACAGAGGAAATTTCAGGGCATACAGCCAGGACAACTATAGGTGCAGCTGCCAAAAGTAGGCCAAAGTGGGGGGGGTGGGGTGGGGGGTTGCTGGGAGGGCGAAGTAATGCATGAGGCCAAAGTCGGAGAAACAGAGTTCTCTGAACTGATCCTGGTCCAAGATAATGGAAGTAATTTTTAACCTCATCCATCTGGCAGAAAATTAATCAGTATATTAGAAGCTAATTGCACTGAAGTTCTCTATTTTATCTTCCAGGGTATTAAATCACCAGCCCAACTGGTACCATCTGTTTCTCACCAAATGGATAAAATCACTCCTAATGTTCTGCAACTTTTCTTTTCTGGTTAAATAATTACCCCCTACCCCTTACAAATCTCTTCTGTGGAGCTCTGCAAACATCCATTCCAGGTGGCTTGTATGCATTAGATACATCTGAGTGGCATCAGGCAGAGATCACCTCCTTGAGTGTGAACACTCTATGGAACACAACTGTTTTTGAGATATTAGAAAGCAACTGCAACTGAGTTCTCTATTTTGTCCTCCTTTGTTCAAAATGCGAAACTTTCTAGATTCAATGATTTTCATTATGCAGTTGGAATGCACTAAAAGGGGGGTGAGGGGGGTCTCATGATATAACAGTAAGATGAACATTTACATAGAGGATTATCTATAAAGATAAATTAAAAACTTGGAAATGGAAAAACATTACCCAAAACCAAGAAGAATGATTGCACTATCAGGCTGATTCCCTACTCAGGTGCTCCCAGCAAAATGCAGCATTTAGGAAATGTAAATTCAGGAGCTATGAATCTACGATTAAAATTGATGGATGTAGCCTACAAATAGGCCACCAACACCTGCTGTGAGCATTAGTCCCTGGTGGACTTTCATGACCACCAGATGTCTCAAAACACTTTACAACCAATGAAGTACTTTTAAAGTGTAGTCACTGTTGTAATGTAGGAAACTGGCAGCCATTTTGCACACAGCAAGCTCCCACAAACAGCAAAGTGATAATGACCAGATAATCTGTTTTGTGTGATATTGATTGCAGAGTATATATTGGTCAAGACACCAGGGATAACTCTCCTGCTCTTCTTTGATATAGTGCCACAGGATCTTTTATGTTTACCTGACAGAGCGGATGAGACTTCAGTTTAACATCTCATCCAAAGGATGGCACCTCCAACAGTGCAGCACTCCTTCAGTACTGCACTGGAGTATCAACCTACATTTTTGTGCTCAAGTCCTGCAGTGGGATTTGAACCCAGAACCTTTTGATTCAGAGTCGAGAGTGCTACCAACTAAGCCATGGCTGACAGACATAGATAATAACTGGGAAAACATAACAGAGACAGGTGCAAAGGCTGCTGATTCACCATCACTAATTTTGCAACCAGCAATAAAAATTAAAATAACCCCCATAGATACCTCATAGAATGATACAGCACAGAAAGATGCCATTTCACACATCATGCCTTCGAGTGATCCAATTAGTCCCTCTCCCGCAGCCTTTCCCCATAGACCTGCAAATATTTCCGCTAAAGTATTTACCCAAGTCCCCTTTGAACATTATTGAATCTGCTGCCATCACCTTTTTAGACAATACAATCCAGATCATAACTCAGAGTTAAGAAAATTCACATCTCCCCTTTAGTTCTTTTGCCAATCATCTTAAACCTGTGTCTTCTGCTTATTGACACTTCTGTCACTAGAAATAGTCTCTCCTTCACTTTATAATTTTGAACACCTTTACCAAATTTCACATTAACCTTTTCTGTTCTAAATATACCTTAGCTTCCTTACTCTCCTCACATCAGTGAGGTTGCACATCCCTGATACCATTCTAGCAAATTTCCTCTGCACCCTTTCGGAGGTCTTGATATCCTTCCTAAAGTGTGGTGCCCACAACTGGACATAATACTCCAGCTGGGTCCCAACCAGTGAATTCATCAAGGTTTAGCTCCACTCCTCTCTTTATAAAGCCAAGGATCAAAGAACAAAGAACAATACAGCACAGGAACAGGCCATTCGGCCCTCCAAGCCTGCGCCGATCTTGATGCTTGTCTAAACTAAAACCTTCTGCACATCCGGGGACCGTATCCCTCTATTCCCATCCTATTCATATATTTGTCAAGATGCCTCTTAAACGTTGCTATCGTACCTGCTTCCACCACCTCCCCCGGCAGCAAGTGATCCTACATGTTTTTTTAAATAGGAAGCAAAAAGCTTTCTTAACTTGTCCTGCCACTTTCAATGATTTGTATATGTACACCCTGCTCTCTGCTCCTGAATAATGTTCAAAGGGGACTTGGGTAAATACCCGAGTGGAAATATTTGCATGTCTATGGAGAAAGGCTACCAAAATGCATCGCCTTACACATCTCTGCAATAAATTTCATCTGAACATGTCTGCCCATTTGACCAGCCCATCTGTATCTTCTCAAAGTCTGTTACTATTCTGTTTACACTTCCAGGTATCATGTCATCAGCAAATTTTGAAAGGATGCTCTGTTTAACAAATTTGATTGAATTTTCTGAGCGTGTGACCAGGTGTGTAGATGAGGGTAGTGCAGCTGATATAGTTTACATGGATTTCAGCAAAGCCTTTGACAAGGTCCCACATGGGAGACTTATCAAGAAAGCAAATGCACATGGGATACAAGATAACTTGATAAGGTGGATTCAAAATTGGCTTAGCTGTAGGAGTTATGACAGACGGCTGTTTTAGTGACTGGAAGCCAGTGTCCAGTGGCGTACCACAGGGATCTGTGCTGGGTCCCCTATTGTTTGTCATTTATAGAAACGACATAGATGACTATGTGGGGGGTAGGATCAGTAAGTTCGCGGACGACACAAAGATTGGTCGAGTGGTTAACAGTGAGGTGGAGTGTCTTAGGTTACATGAAGATATAGACAGGATGGTCAAATGGGCAGAAAAGTGGCAGATGGAATTTAACCCTGAAAAGTGTGAGGTGATACACTTTGGAAGGAGTAATGTGACACGGAAGTATTCAATGAATGGCCTGACACTGGGAAGTTCAGAGGAACAAAGGGACCGTGGCGTGTTTGTCCATAGATCTCTGAAGGCAGAAGGGCAGGTAAATAGGGTGGTGAAAAAGGTATATGGGACACTTGCCTTTATCAATCGAGGCATAGATTACAAAAGCAGGGAGGTCATGTTGGAGTTGTACAGAACTTTGGTAAGGCCACAGTTGGAGTACTGTGTGTAATTCTGGTCGCCACATTATAGGAAGGATGTGATTGCATTGGAGGGTGTGCAGAGGCGATTCACCAGGATGTTGCCTGGGATGGAACATTTAAGCTATGAAGAGAGGTTGGATAGGCTTGGGTTGTTTTCACTGGAGCAGAGAAGACTGAGGGGTGACCTGATCGAGGTGTAGAAGATTATGAGGGGCATGGACAGGGTGGATAGGGAGCAGCTGTTCCCCTTAGTTGAAGGGTCAGTTACGAGGGGTCACAAGTTTAAGGTGAGGGGCGGGAGGTTTAAGGGGGATTTGAGGAAGAACTTTTTTACCCAGAGGGTGGTGACGGTCTGGAATGCCCTGCCTGGGAGGGTGGTAGAGGCAGGTTGCCTCACATCCTTTAAAAAGTACCTGGATGAGCACTTGCCACATCATAACATTCAAGGCTATGGGCCAAGTGCTGGCAAATGGGATTAGGTAGACAGATCAGGTGTTTTAATGCATTGGTGCAGACTCGATGGGCCGAAGGGCCTCTTCTGCACTGTATTATTCTGTGATTCCCAAGTCCATTAATTATTTATCAAAAAGAGTAGTGGTGCTAATACGACACTACTGTATTCTTCCCTCCAGACTAAAAAAAACAATTGCTCACCACTATTCTGCTTTTTGTCCCTTAGCCAATTTTGTATCCACGCTACCACTGCCCTGTTAATCCCATGGGCTTCACTCACCTCATTAAAAGACAAAAACAATTAATTTTTCATATTATACATTTATCTGTTATGAATATATCAGCAAGGCAGTGAACTGAATTGATGAAACATGGGTTCCTTAAAGGTTGAATGTCCTACCTCAACCATGTCATTATTGGGAGGAATCAAGAAGTATATACGACATTTCTTAGAACAGAGGCCAACATTTGTAATTAATTTAAGTCCAGTGTTCACAGAAGCCTCAGAATAAGCCTCCATCCAGCCCTATCAGCTATATAAAGGTGTAGAAACTACAAAAGGAGGAAGCAGGAAGAAACTCAGCAGGTCTTGTTCCTCAGGTCAAAGCTTATTTTGATTGCTTGGAATTGTCAAATGCAGTTGAATTGGTGTCACATGAAAATCCAAATAAACTAAATAAATTTAGAGTGCATGGACTGAGGAAAAGTAATCAACAATCAATCACAGTATTGAGAAGAGTGAACTGTGTAATAAAGTGTTACACTGAGGTTTAGTTCATCAGAACAATATACCTCAACAGTCAGAAAACACATATTGCTGAAGTATGCACAAAACACAAGTCTAGTTACATTGGTCTTGCATTGTCAATGAAAAGACGAATACTGTACCTGTATTTAAAAAAAAATCATTTTGCTCTGCAACATAAATGTTCCCAACCAAACTAAACAGTGGCAAGACGTGCCAAAATTGAACTTTTCTGAGAGCTACTTTATGTTGGAGCAGTTACTTGGCATAATACAAAATGGCAGGCCACAACCAAGAGACAAAAACAAATCTTCGAATCTTTTCCATCAAACAAGGGTTTTTCCTCTCCTTACCAATTGTTTTGATTGGGAGAGGGGAGGGAAGTACTAAGTACTAAAAGTACTGCACTTCCTTGTCTCTACATTTTTACTAATGAACATTACATTTATAATTTCAAGAAAATATTGTGAATTACTGTGTGAAGGAGAATAATAATCAGGTTTGTTTTGAACCAGCTTGCTGCATGTGACAATATTACAATAATTACAGATTAGTATAACATACAAATTTCAATGCTTTCTTCAGTTTTTTGGTCAAAAACTAAAAACTTACCTACATCATCAGTACTGTCAGTTCCACTTAAGTGAATACCTGATAAATGAATATTTCTGTTAAGTAAGTAGTAATTGAAAAACCAAAACCAATTTCTATCTAAACACATACAAATAAAATTCAATTACACATTTGGTTGTACATTCTAAACTGTAATTACTTTTGTACAATTGCTATTACTTGAACATTGATATTACAAATAACAATAAGTTACACTATGGGCAATATGCCATTATAATTAAATAATACATTGTGCAACAAAAAGAAACTAATAGCTCACTGTGAAATCTACATAAATGAATAAATCATGTGGAAACACGAATCGAGAAAAAGGAATCACCTGCACTTTAGTTGAAAATTTGCTTTTACCTATTCAGAAAACTTCAAATTTACAAAAAGGGGAAAGTAAAGAAAAATCAAACAATTAGAGGAATACTCTGTGCGTGTGCGGAAAATAGAAAAGATTATGGTCAATCCAAAATGGTGAAACAGCTTATTACTTGCCCAAAAATTCAATTTTAATGAATGTTTATGACAAAGTATAACCCTTTAACAATTCTTCCAGAATGTCCAGGAAATTTTAATTTCCCATGTCACCACTTATTGAGCGCTACAGGAAAAGATGTGCACTTATGTGAATGGATGTTAATGTTATACATGCACTTATTGTGCATGCTTTATTTATCTTAAATTGATTCTAGCACCATCAAGAAACTTGAAACCGCTAGTACCTCACTCTTTTATGCTCTATTTCTGTTAATTCAGAGTACTTTTTGCACTAAAAAAAACTGTATCACCAAATAATTTGAAGCAAACAACTTTGAATTATGAGGTGACTGCATTCAAAATAATCTTCTAACAAAAACAATCTAAGTTTGGAAGGATAAAACCCATATATTTCAAAAACCTTCACATACCCAATGATGTGCTTTATGAAGCTTGATGTGGAAAAATAACTATGGAGCATGTGTGTAAAACAATCCACACACCCATTATATTTTACTGAAATATCAGTTGGACACTAAACATTCTATCAAAAGTAAGTGTGCTTTGCTTACCATATTTATCAAAGCAAATTCAGCCTTTTTACATAGTGGCAGAAGACCATGTTCCTAAAATTAGTCATCGTATAGTTTTGCTGAATGTACCAAAATTGCCTACAACGAGAAGGCACTGGCTTAGCCTGGTGTAAAAACACCAGCAATCATTCGCAGCTAGCACACATAGGTTTATAGGACTCTCCCTCCTAGAGTACAATTGCGGCACAGTGGCGCAGTGGTTAGCACTGCAGCCTCACAGCTCCAGGGACCCGGGTTCGATTCTGGGTACTGCCTGTGTGGAGTTTGCAAGTTCTCCCTGTGTCTGCGTGGGTTTTCTCCGGGTGCTCCGGTTTCCTCCCACAAGCCAAAAGACTTGCAGGTTGATAGGTAAATTGGCCATTATAAATTGTCACTAGTATAGGTAGGTGGTAGGGAAATATAGGGACAGGTGGGGATGTTTGGTAGGAATATGGGATTAGTGTAGGATTAGTATAAATGGGTGGTTGATGGTCGGCACAGACTCGGTGGGCCGAAGGGCCTGTTTCAGTGCTGTATCTCTAATCTAAAAAAATCTAATTAGTTCTAGGCTTTACTGTGAACCCTTCAACTAAGGATTCTCTAATGAGAATTAAAAATGAATCTTTCTGGGACACGTAAGAACAAGAAGAACTTCACATTGACACTACACTTTAACAGAATCTTTCAATTCCTTCCAAAATCCACACCAATCTATCCTTTCAACAGCTTATTTTAATATATAAAGCTACAGCCCCATTCTCCCCGTATGTTTGTTTATTTCGGGAGCATACACTGAAAAGACTGTCCCCTAAGGAGTTTTGGTAAATAATAAGTAATATTTTATTTTTATGTTGGCTGTTCAGATCATAGCAAAATTGGAAAAGCGATGGCAAGCTGACTGAAGAGACCCAGAACAATTCTAGCCTCGTAATGTATGAAATGGCTAATGAAGCCAAAATAGTGTAATACTGCAGATCACTGCCTTACTCAACTTGCTGTACTGAAGTGAGCATTCAAGCAGGCACTCCAAGAATCAAACATTCTGCCTTTCTGGAACATGCGTACCAAGATAGAAAATGACCATCATAAAAATGCAACCTGTCATTTCATAATAATGGTGGAAGAACATAAAATACTTAAGACATTGCAGACATGGTTGTAACAGACAGAATTAAATACACCACCACTTCAAAAAAATGAGCAAAACTTCATAGATTCATAGAAAGAATTACAGCACAGAAGGCCATTCGGTCCATTGTGTCCGTGTCGGCTCTTTGCAAGAGCAATTCAGTCAGTCCCACTCCCCCACCTTTTTCCCATAGCCTTGCAAATTTTCTCTCTTCAGGTGCTTATCCAATTCCCTTCTGAAAGCCACGATTGTATCTACTGCCACCATCTTCTCATGCTATGCATTCCAAATTCTAACCACTCACTGTATAAAAGTTTTTTTTTCCTCATGTCGCCTTTGGTTCTTCTGTCAATTACATTAAATTGGTGTCCTCTGGATCTTGACCCTTCTGCCAAAGGGAACAATTTCTCTCTATCTACTCTGTCTAGATCCCTCATGATTTTGAACCCTTCAGTCAAATCTCCTCTCAACTGTCTCTTCTCTAAGGAGCACAATCCCAACTTTTCCAACTAATCCATGTAACTGAAGTTCCTAATTTCTAGAGCCATTCTTGTAAATCTTTTCTGCACCCTCTCTAAAGCCTTCCCTAAAGTGTGGTGCCCAGAAATGGACATGATACTCCAGTTAAGGCCAAACCAGTTTTATAAAGGTTCATAATAGCTTCCTTGCTTTTAAACTCTATGTCTCTAATTATAAAACTCAGAATCCCGTACGTCTTTCTCAACCTGCCCTGTCACCTTCAGCAATTTGTGCACATATACTCCTAAGTCTCTCTGCTCCTTCACCCCTTTAGAACTGCACCCTTTATTTTATGTTGCCTCTCCTCATTCTTCTGACTAAAATGTATCACTACTCATCTCTGCATTAAATTTCATCTGTCACGTGTCTGCCCATTCCATCAGCCTGTCTATGTCCTCTTCGAGTCTAACAGTATCCTGGCAGTTCACAACACTTACAAGTTTTCTGTCATCTGCAAATTTTGTAATTGTGGCCTGTACGCCCAAGTTTAGGTCATTAAGATACATCAAAAAAATCATTATCCTCATCAACTCTCTCTGTTACCTCATCAAAAACGCAAATCAAGTTAGATAAATACAATTTGTCTTTAATAAATCTGTGCTAGTTTTCCTTAATTCATCTACACTTGTCCAAGTGACTGTTAATTTTGTCTTGAATTATCGTTTCTAAAATCTTTCCCACCAGAGGTTAAACTGGCTGGTCTATAGTTTCTGGGCTTACCCTTACACCGTTTTCTGAACAAGAATGTAACATTTGCAATTCTCCAGTCCTCTGGCACCGGGCTCATATCTAAGGATTGGAAGATTATGGTCAGTGCCTTCTCAACTTCAACCCTAAGTTCCTCAGCATTCTTGGATGTATCCCAAATGGTCCTGGTGACTTACCAACTTTAAGTACAGCCAGCCTTTCTAACACCAACTACCTCATTCTTCACTATAACTTTGGCAGCATATTCTTCCTTGGTAAAAACAGATGCAAAGTACTCATTTAATATCTCAGCCATCCCTACTGTCTTTATGCATGGATCCCCTTTTTGATCTCTAATCAGCTCCCTAAAAGCTGCCTGCAGAACTTCCTCCTTCTTTCTACCTATGTCATTGACACCGATATGGACTGCAGCCCCTGGTTATTCAACCTCACCCTTGACCCTGGCACAAGGGGGCAACATAAGATTCTAGAATCATGTCTGTAGCCGCAGAAATGCCTGTCTGTCCCCCTAACTATAGAATCCCCTATCACTATTGCTTTCCCAATCTTACTCCTGCACCCCCTGTACAGCTGAGCCAGCTGTAATGCCATGGACTTGGCTCTGGCTGCACTCCCCAGATGAGCCATCACCCCACCAGTATTCAGAATTGATGCATTCAGGAGACTCCTGCACTACCTGCCTGACTGTCTGGCGATCACTCCTTCCCTCTCTGTCTGCACATGCTTAAGCTGCAGGGTGACCACCTCTAGAAACCTCTATCCATGAAACTCTCAGCCTTCAGAATGCAGTGGAGTGACTCCAGCTGCCGCTCAAGCTCCAAACCCGGAGCCTGGACTCCTCCAGCTGACAGTTCCTGCACACGTGGTTGTCCAGGACACTAGAAGCATCCTGGAATTCCCACCTGGAGCAGGAGGTACATTCCACGGGACTGAGGTGCCCTGTCCTGCCTCTGTTTCTTGGATTACTAACTAAATTTATCAGAAGAAAAATTGAAGACTTTGAGAACAAACTTTAGATTTAAAACATGATTTAATTATTCTAGCTCCTTATCTTAGATCTTTACCTCAATATTTACCCTCTATACTGATCTTAGTTCCCTTGGGTTCTGCTGCTCCTTCTCTGCACTCCCCACTCTTTCAATTTCTGCCTGTGTTCCTTCTGGCCACAAGCCCACTCTGTCACCATGCCTTTTATTCTGTTCTGCTCTTGCTCCTCCTGGTCTTGAGGCTGTTCTGCCACCACATCTTTTATCCCACTCTGCTCTTGCTCCTCCTGCTCCTGGGCCTGCGCTTCCACTGTGCGTTTTATCCTGCACCGCTCCCACTCCTCCTGGCCTGGAGAGTGTTTTAGAGAACGCGGTTCAACATGTGGTCAAAAGCACTAAGAATTAAGATTAAAGGAGCCTTCCGAAGATGGCAAGAGATGCAGCAAGGTGGAGGAGCTTAGGAAGAAACTTCCAGCGTAGAACTGTAATGATAAAAGTCTCTGACAGATAGTAGAAATCAGAGGGTGGAGACATAGGCCCAGATTCAGAAAAGTGGACAGCACAAGGTGAAATATAGGACTAGAGGAAGTTTCTGAGGTATAAAATCATGCAGGGATCTGTAACTAGACAAAGATTTTGAATTCAATGGCCCAGAATTTGCAATGAGAGCAACAAGACTATCAGCACTTACTGTAATAGAGGAAATCAGACAGCGTATTTTTTTATATTTGTTCATGGGATGTGGATGTCGCTGGCCAGGCCAGCACTTATTGCCATCCCTAATTGTCCGAGAAGGTGGTGGTGAACTGCCTTCTTAAACTGCTGCAGTCCTTGGGAGGTAGGTACACCAACAGTGTGCTATTAGGAAGGGAGTTCCAGGATCTTCACCCAGCGACAGTGAAGGAATGGTGATATAGTTCCAAGTCAGGATGGTGTATGGCTTGGAGGGGAACTAGCAGGTGGTGGTGTTCCCATGCATCTGCTGCCCTTGTCTTTCTTGGTGGTAGAGGTCGGGAGTTTGGAAGGTGCTGTCGAAGGAGCCTTGGTGAGTTGCTCAGTGCATCTTGTAGATGGCACACACTGCTGTCGCGGTGCGTCGGTGAAGGGAGTGAATGTTGAAGATGATGGATGGGATGCCAATCAAGCAGGCTGCTTGTCCAGAGAGAATGTTCCGGAGAATGTACGTGCGCAATTAAATGTGGAAACCAAAAAGTTGCTATCCGAGATATCCTGGCTCTTCATAGGATATGTCATTGCAATCCTTGTCGTTGGACTCGGTATTGAAATGACTGCAGAGAAATGAACTTGGGCTACTTGTCCACCAGTTCCGCACGAAAAATTACTGAAAATGTAAGAGCTGATGCATTCAGGAGTAAGTGAGTTTTTAACGAAATGATAAGTGATAATTACTTAACAACCTCTCTGCCCTGAAAAATTAATTTTACGCGCGTGGAGTCTCACTCTTTCAGAATAGCTCCAGCGACCTGGGTTCAGTTCTGGGTACTGCCTGTGCGGAGTTTGCAAGTTCTCCCTGTGTCTGCGTGGGTTTCCGCCAGGTGCTCCTGTTTCCTCCCACAGCCAAAGACTTGTAGGTTGATCGGTAAATTGGCCATTGTAAATTGCCCCTAGTGAGGTAGGTGGTAGGAGAATGGTGGGGATTTGGTAGAGAATATGGGGTTAATGTAGGATTAGTATAAATGGGTGGTTAGTATAAATTGGCACAGACTCGGTGGGCCGAAGGGCCTGTTTCAGTGCTGTATCTCTAAATAAATAAAGAAAATGAGTGTCAAAGAATTTTTTTTAATATATTTTGTTTTGAACTTTTTCTCTCTCCTTTAATCCCATCTGTATACCCTAATCTTTATTTCAGTTTCTGTACATGATTTAATTCCAATTTATATTTCCTGCTTTATATTCCTTGGTTTAAACTTTGCATGTCTCAGTGACGATTCTTCATTCTGATTGGTTGAAGAGCCACATTGTTACTCGCCCTATTCACACATGCCCCAGCTTCCCTGTAGAGGGTGCCACACCTTAAAAGATGCTGGATTAGAGGAAATCTCTGTTGACATACCCTTGAAATCTGTGGGCAGTTGTCAGCGAGATGAACAAAAAACACTGTTCCTTCACTGCTGAGAGAAAAATCCAGACTAATATATTGGCTGATGGCTGAGTGGGACTTATAAGAGTGTAGATACCAGAGTTCTGGATAAGTTAGTGCAGAGAACTTGGGATGTGGATTCGGAGGGTACTGGAATGATTAGGGATCGAGGTGAGTAATGTCTTTGAAATAGGAAATTTTGGCAGCGGACTGGATGTGGGGTTTAAAGCTCAAGGTGGGCAGGACATCAACGTTGTGCACCATGGAATTTAACTTGGAAGCTCAATGAGAAGAACAAACACACAAGCAAATAAACTAAATCTGCAGAAGACATTAAAACAGGAAAACAGATGGAGTAAGTGGGGAAATCAGATAAGAAACATGAAAATAAACCAAATGAAAAAGACCTGGGGCAGGCAGAATTTCACAGGGGATGATGCCCACGATTCCACATTACTGAAATCCACGGACACATGGAACAGACTTCTAACAAAAGTAGTTAATGCAGTGGTCATTAACTGCTTGTGAAAAGGAACTGCATAAATATCTAGGTAGGAATAGGGTTGAGCGTTACAGGATAAACAGATCATCAAATACTTCTGAGACACAATGGTTGCTGTGACTAAGGACATTTTTTTTTTATTCATTCGTGGGATGTGGGCGTCACTGGCCAGGCCAGCATTTATTGCCCATCCCTAATTGCCCTTGAGAAGGCGGTGGTGAGCTGCCTTCTTGAACCGCTGCAGACCATTTGGGGTAGGTATACCCACAGTGCTGTTAGGAAGGGATTTCCAGGATTTTGACCCAGCGACAGTGAAGGAACGGCGATATAGTTCCAAGTCAGGATGGTGTGTGACTTGGACAGGAACTTGCAGGTGGTGGTGTTCCCAAGTATTTGCTGCCCTTGTCCTTCGAGTTGGTAGAGGTTGCAGGTTTGGAAGGTGCTGTCCAAGGAGCCTTGGTGCATTGCTGCAGTGCATCTTGTAGATGGTACACACTGCTGCCACTGTGCGTCGGTGGTGGAGGGAGTGAATGTTTGTAGATGGGGTGCCAAGCGGGCTGCTTTGTCCTGGATGGTGTCGAGCTTCTTGAGTGTTGTTGCAGCTGCACCCATCCAGGCAAGTGGAGAGTATTCCATCACACTCCTGACTTGTGCCTTGTAGATGGTGGACAGGCTTTGGGGAGTCAGGAGGTGAGTTACTCACCTCAGGATTCCTAGCCTCTGACCTGCTCTTGTAGCCACGGTATTTATATGGCTACTCCAGTTCAGTTTCTGGTCAATGGTAGCCCCTAGGATGTTGATAGTGGGGGATTCAGCGATGGTAATGCCGTTGAATGTCAAGGAGAGATGGTTAGATTCTCTCTTGTTGGAGATGGTCATTGCCTGGCACTTGTGTGGCGCGAATGTTACTGCAGAAAGCAACTATACAGGATTAAAAACTGGAACCAACATATGTACCATCCCTGTAGAATTCTGCATGTTTACTCTGAGGAGAACAAAGGGATTTTTTCCTCAGGACATGAAATAAATGTGAGAACCCCATCATCGGCTTGATTACACTTAGCTGCCTGGGATTGAACTGCTTTTTTTCAGTGCAGTGCAAAATAGTTGAGGAATTCCAAACGCAAATTATGCCAGCGTAAATTGAGTTCCTACAATCTTTTGCACTAGTTTAAAAAACATTGCACCAGACACCAGCCCCACCCACAAAACGGCATTCCCACCATCCCACAACTGAATTAATCACCATTGCATGTTTCCACTAATTGCACTCGTTTGCAGGTCGAGTAGCCTCTTAAAATCAAGCTTGCTTTTTTTAGTGAGGGCACAGATAGGCACATTTTAAAAGCTTTTAAATATTATTTTAATTTACTAAGAAGCTGACTACTGTATACCAATGTAATTAGTAAATGTTACTGCACAGCTTTCTTTTTAAAGTAATTTTCAATTATTTAAAATCAGTTTACATACAGGTGGTGAACTAGACACTGATTAAAATTACTTATTTTTGTGATAAATTTATTTTCAGCTGTATTACCACTCAACTATATCAAGGAATATCTTTAGTGCAATTTTAAAAAAGTTATAAAAAATACTGATTGCACTAGTTCAGAGATTTTAGATTTGGTGATATGCAAATGAGTTTGAGCAGAAACTTGAGCAATAAAATCTTTATAAAACTTGTGCAATTTTTACCCAGATTGCCTATTGCACCCAAAGTGAAAATTCTTGACCAGCCTGTGGAAGGAATGAGCTGCATGGCTTTTTCTTATTGTAAGTTTTTTGGGTTTTTTGATCTCATTCAGCTTTTTCTCTGGGAGGTAAAACATTTCAACTATCCAGCTCTGGAGTGATGTTGCAGCAGAAAATACTTCAGAGAAAAATACATAACTCTTTGCATTGATTACAAATCCAAGAGAAAATAATTCTACACAATTTGACTCAATTGTTATTGGACACAGTTTTTGTCCTTACCACATTATAGTGTAAAATTTTCAATTCCTATAATGTCTCAAGCATTAACACAGAAAAAGATTTTGCCAATGTTAAAGTATTAGAAGTGCTCAAGACTTGTACAAATATTAAGGCACTATTCAGTTACTAGATTTGTAGTACTTGTGATTTAAAAAGGGAAGAATTTTTCTTTAAAGAAAAACTTGTTTTGGTTTTAGGGAAACTTTCATTTAAAACTAAGTTTTGCAATGTAGGCAGTACTTGGAAGCATTTGACCTCAACTAAGATTTGACCAAAAAGCATTCATTTTAAATTAGGCTGTACTGTAACTTTATATCTACCTTGATTGTAATTGATTTTCTTCACTAATTTTAAGAAGCACTCCCCACAATAAACTCAGGAATGCAGTTAACAAAAATAATGATACTGCACATTTTTGTAAATTTTGATTTAACTTTGTACTTATCGAGCTTCCCCTTAAATGCATCTATGCTATTCACCTCAACTACTCCGTGTGTTAGCAGATTTCACATTCACACCACTGAGAAAAATTTTCCCTGAAATCCTTATTTGATTTATCAGCGACCATCGTATTTATGACCCCTAGTTTTAGATTCCCCCACACGTAGTATCAGCTTCTCTATCTAGAGAAAAAAGGCCCAGCCTGTTCAGTCTTTGCTGAGTTATAATGTCTCCATTCTGGTACCATCCCTGTAAATCTTTTCTACGCTATATCCAATGTACTATACCCATTTTGTAATATAGAGACCATGACAGAGCCAACAGTGGTGTAACCAAAGTTCGATACAAGTTTAACAGAACTCTAAGTGAGCAGCAAATCCACGCAGATCAGGAAGGTCGCTAATTTGATACAAAAGCAAAATACTGCAGATGCAGAAAATCTGAAATAAAAACAGAAAATGCTGGAAATACTCAGCAGTCCTGGCTACATTTGTGGAGAGGGAAACAGAGTTAACATTTCCGATCGATAACTTTTCATCAGAACCAGGAAAAGTTAGAAATTTAATAGGTTTTAAACAAGTGAAAGATGATAGGGTGGAATAAGAACAAAAGGGAAGGTCTGTGATAGGATGGAAGGCAGAACAGATGAAATGGCAAACGAGTTGGTAGTGTAAGGTCAAAAGGAGTAGAAATGGGACAAGTAAAGCAAAAGATGGGTTTGGAGAAGTGAATGGCAGAATGAACAGCTGCCGTCCAAAAGCAAAAACAAGAATAAAACCAAAATTAAAAAGGAAACAAAATGAGGGTCTGAAATTTTAAAACTCAATGTTCAGTTTGGCAGACTGTAAGGCACCTAATTGAAAGATGACGTGCTGTTCCCTGAGCTTGTTTAGAACTTAGAGCGGTTGAGTCCGGCAAGTCTGGTGAGAAGGGGTTTTAATGGTTAATTTCTATCTAAAGTCTAGTTTTTTCTTCAATTTAGCAGTGAACTAAAACTTACTCCTTGAGTTAAGAGAAGATAAGTTTTATTCCAACCTTAAAACGGGGGTATACAAGCTATCTGGGAGCAGCTGCAGCTAGTTACTTAGGAGCTGGATTAAACTGGTTTTCAGAAGCTTGAATCAGTTGTTTTTCAGAAAGTGTAAAAACAGGGCTTTCTCAGTGCTGCTTTGAGCTCAGTGAAGGAGGTACTCCTTTCTTTCTTTCCTCTACCTTTTTACAGACTCCAGCAGCTGGCTGTTACTTTGGCACAGGAGAAGAAGCTGATTGGTGAGTACCTGGTAAGTTATTCTATTTATTCTAATTGTAATATTTGGCCTATCAGCCTCAAGAAAACAAACATCATGGGACAGGACATCAGAAATGCTCCATCCATCAATATTGGCGACCACGCTCTGGAAGTGGTTCAAGAGTTCACCTAACTAGGCTCAACTATCACCAGTAGCCTGTCTCTCAATGTAGAAATCAACAAGCGCATGGGAAAGGCGTCCACTGCTATGTCCAGACTGGCCAAAAGGATGTTGGAAAATGGCGCACTGACACAGAACACAAAAGTCCGAGTGTTTCAAGCCTGTGTCCTCAGTACCTTGCTCTATGGCAGCGAGGCCTGGACAATGAATATCAGCCAAGAGCAACGTCTCAACTCATTCCATCTTCACTGCCTCCAGAGAATCCTTGGCATCAGGTGGCAGGACCGTATCTCCAACACAGAAGTCCTCGAGGCGGCCAACATCCCCAGCATATACACCCTATTGAGCCAGCAGCGCTTGAGAACGCTTGGCCATGTGAGCCGCATGGAAGATGGCAGGATCCCCAAGGACGCATTGTACAGCGAGCTCGTCACTGGTATCAGACCCACCAGCCGTCCATGTCTCCACTTTAAAGACGTCTGCAAATGCAACATGAAGACCTGTGACACTGACCACAAGTCATGGGAGTCAGTTGCCAGTGATTGCCAGAGCTGGCGGACAGCCATAAAGGCGGGGCTTAGGAGAGGCGAGTCGAAGAGACTTAGCAGTTGGCAGGAAAAAAGACAGAAGTACAAAGAGACAGCCAACTGTGTAACAGCCCCAACAACTAATTTTATCTGCAGCGCCTGTGGAAGAATCTGTCACTCTGGAATTGGCCTTTATAGCCACTCCAGGCGCTGCTCCACAAACCACTGACCACCTCTAGGCGCTTACCCATTGTCTCATGAGACAAGGAGGCCAAAGAGAATTGTAATAAAAAGCTTTTAAAATTACGGTATGGCAGGCCAGCTTGGCCAAGTATAATGTACATCCTGCAGTATGTGGAAAATCATGGTCACACCATGTGTCCGAGACAAACACATCTGCAGGAAGTACCACCAGCTGCAGAAACTTGAGCTCCAGGTTTCGGGACTTGAGCGGTAACTGGAGTCACTGTTGTGTAACCACGAGGCGGAGGACTACGTGGATAGTACGTTTAGGGAAGTGGTCACATCACAGATTAGGAGCATGCAGGCAGAGAGGGAATGAGTGACTGCCAGGCAGTGCAGGAGTCCCCTGAGTCTACCGTGCTTGCTAATCAGTTTTCCATTTTGGATACTGGTGAGGGCAATGATTCCTCAGAAGAGTGCAGCCAGTGCAAAGTCCGTGGCACGATGGATGGCTCAGCTACACTGGAAGGGAGAAAGAAGAGTGGAAGAGCAATAGTGATAGGGGATTCGATAGTCAAGGGATCAGACAGGCATTTATGCAGCAGTAAATGTGACTCCAGGATAGTGTGTTGCCTCCCTGGTGCTAGGGTCAAGGATGTCATGGAGCAGCTACAGGACATTCTTCCAGGAGAGGGTGAACAGCCACAGGTCGTGGTCCACATTGATTCCAATGAAAGATATAGGAAGAGGGATGAGGTCCTGAAAGCAGATTTTAGGGAGTTAGGAAGGAAATTAACAAGCAGAACCTCAAGAGCAGTAATCTCCGGATTACTCCCAGTGCCACATGTGAGTGAGCATAGGAATAGGAGGGTTGATTGATCGATGGAACATGGGGTTGGAGAATTGGTGTATGAGGGAGGGTATCAGATTTCTGAGGCATTGGGTCAGGTGGGATCTGTAAAAGATGGGCGGGCTACACCTTAACAGGACCAGAGCTAATATTCTCGCAGGGAGATTTGCTAGTGCTATTGGGGAGGGTTCAAACTAACTTTTCAGGGAGATGAGAACATGAGGGGTAGCTCAAATTGGAAGGAAGTAAAGCTGGTAACAGGAGGTAGAAAAGTAGCAAGCGACATTAGAAGGCAGGCAAAACAAAGGCGAGCATCAACTAGACTTTGAATGCAGAATAATGTTAAGACGACAAGGTTAAGGGCACTCTACCTGAATGCACACAGCAGTTGCTACAAGGTAGATGATTTAAAGCCACAAATAGAGGGAAATGGGTATGATGTAACTGCCATTATGGAAACGTGGCTACTGTGTGACCAGGACTGGGAACTGAATAATCAAGGATATTCGACATTTAGGAAGGACAGGCAAAAAGGAAAAGGAGGTGGTGGTGTGCTGATAAGAAGGGATGCGATCAGTACATTAGTAAGGGAGGATCTCAGATCGGAAGAACAAAATGTGGAATCTGTTTGGGTGCAGCTAAGAAACAGCAAGGGGCAGGAAACATTGGTAGGAGTTGTTTATAGGCCACCAAACAGTAGTGGTAGTGTGGGGCATGGTATTAATCAGGAGATTAGAGAAGCACGTAGCATAGGTAATACAGTAATCATGGTTGACTTCAATCTGCATATAGACTGCGTATAAACCTAATAAGCACTAATGCTGTGGAGGACATGTTTCTGGAATGTGTTAGGGATGGTTTTCGAGAGCAGGATGTTGAGGAACCAACTAGAGAACAGGCTATTTTAGATCTAGTATTATGTAATGAGAAAGGGTTAATTAATAATAATTAACAGGCAAAAGAACCTTTAGGGATGAGTGACCATAATATGTTAGAATTTTACATTATATTTGAAAGTGAAGTTGTTCAATCTGAAGCCAGGGTGTTAAATTTGAACAAAGGAAATTATGAAGGTATGAGGGGCAAATTGGCTGAGGTAGACTGGGAAAATACATTAAAAAGTATGACAGTGCATGGGCAATAGATAGTTTTTAAAGAATTATTACATAGATTATAGCAACTATACATTGCTTCAAGGCACAAAAAACCCATAAGAAAAGGCAGTCAACCGTGGTCAACAAATGAAGTTAAGGATTGTATAAGATTATAAGAAAAGGCCTATAAAGTTGACAAACAGTAGTAAACCTGAAGATTGGGAGGATGAGAGAAAACAGCAAAGGAGGACCAAGAAACTGTTAAAGAAAGGGAAAATAGAATATGAATATTGTCAGGCAAACCCCACCTGCCAAGACTGATTATTTCACCACATCAGCATTAAAACTTAAATTGCAAGCCCTGACTGGAAAGACATTTCCATAGTAACAGACAATGCTGAAACAAAGGGGATCCAGCAGATGTTTCTCCTATATACAGAAGTGGTCGGGCAAGTTTTGGTGACATGACTAGCTGGCTGGAGTTTTTGAATTTGAACTTCCCTCAAAGGGATTTGAACTCAGAATGCCATGTGCTCATGGACTGAGAAGATCTCCTCTGCCTGCCTGTCTATCTGCCTGCCTTCATCTCTTCCCATGAAACTGAATCTTGTGAAAACATGTGAAACTCAAAGAGAGAAAGGTTTGCCACGTGAACAAAGTTTTAAGATTACTGGGCCCCAACGAAACGCAAAACTATTTCTTCAATCAAGGACTACAGCGAGCTCGAGAAACAGTAACAAGATATTGCCTCAAACTGTCCTACTTATCTTTTCTGTCCCTTCTTTTACGTTTGTTGCATATGCATACTAGCATGAGTGTATCGTATATCCGTACGCGTGAACCATATTAGAGTTTACATTTTAAGGTTTTAATAAATTTCCTCTTTCTGCTTTAAACCAAAGAAAGCCTGTTTGTGCTCAGTTATTTGCCTGATAATTAGAAACTGTGAACAAGGATTCACAAAAATTCAACCCTGTTACAATAAGACCAAGTGAAGACAACAAAAGACCCCTAGACATTGGGGTCGTAACAATGTAAGCAAGCAAAAAACATAAAAATGGACTGTAAAAGCTTCCACAGGTATGTAAAAAGGAAATGTTTGGCTAAGACAAATGGAGGTCCATTACAGGCAAAGTCAGGAGAATTTATAATGGGGAACAGAGAAATGACAGAGAAGCGAAATGATTACTTTGTGTGTCTCTACACTGAGTAAGATACAAGAAATCTCCCAGAATTAAGAGATCTAAAGGACTAGGAAGAATGAGGAACTGAAGGAAATTATTAGTAAAAAGGTTGAATTGGAGAAATTAATGGGACTGAAGATTGATAAGTCCCCAGGAGCTGATATTCTACATCCCAGAGTGTTTATTTAATTATTTATTTAAAGATACAGCACTGAAACAGGCCCTTCGGCCCACCGAGTCTGTGCCGACCATCAACCTCCCATTTATACTAATCCTACACTAATCCCATATTCCTACCATATCCCCACCTGTCCCTATATTCCCCTACCACCTACCTACACTAGGGGCAATTTATAATGGCCAATTTACCTATCAACCTGCAAGTCTTTTGGAGGTGGGAGGAAACCGGAGTACCCGGCGAAAACCCACGCAGACACAGGGAGAACTTGCAAACTCCACACAGGCAGTACCCAGAATTGAACCCGGGTCGCTGGAGCTGTGAGGCTGCGGTGCTAACCACTGCGCCACTGTGAAAAAGGTAGCAATGGAGATAGCGGATACAGTGGTAATTATCTTCCAAAATTCTATAGATTCTGTAGCAAATGTCACCCCACTATTTAAGGAGGGAGAGGGAAAGAGAAAACGGTGAACTATAGACCTGTTAGCCTTGCATTAGCAGTCGGGGAAAATGCTAGAATCTATTCTAAAGGATGCGATAAATGGACAATTGGATAATGATCAGATTGGGCATAATCAACATGGATTTATGAATGGGAAATCATGTTTGACGAATCTGTTGGGAGTCTTTTTGAGGATGTCATGAACAGAATTGATAAAAGGGAGTCAGTGGACGTAGTATACTTGGATTTTCAGAAGGCTTTTGATAAAGTCCCCCACAGGAGGTTGGCTATTAAAGCACATGGGATAGGAGGTAATATGCTGGGATGGATTAAGGATTGGTTAACAGGCAGAAAAGAGAGTTGGAATAAACGTGACATTCTCGCGTGACTAGTGGGGTACAGCAAGGATCAGTACTCAGGCCTCAGCTGTTCACAATCTATATCAATGATCTGGATGTGGGGATCAAACGTAACATTTCCAAGTTTGCAGATGACACAAAACTAGGTGGGAATGTGTGTTGAGGAAGATGCAAAGCGGCTTCAAGGGGATTTGGACAGGCTGAGTGAATGGGCAAGAACATGGCAGAAGGAATATAATGTGGAAAAATGTGAAGTTATCCACTTTGGTAGGAGGAACAGATGTACAAAGTATTTCTTAAATGGTAAGAAATTAGAAAGTGTAAACGTACAAATCCAAAAAGTATATTCTCGCTGCTTATGAGTTAGTCCCTGAAGCTTACCTGCAGAAATTTCGGAACCTCCGGAGACAGCCTGGGCAGACTTATACAGAATTTGAGAGGGTAAAGCAAATTAACTTTGATCGTTGGATGCAGGCTCTAAAGCTAGAGGCAACATAGGGAATGTTAGAAAAATAATTCTCCTGGAAGAATTTAAAAATTCACTTCCTCCATTGGTAAGAACCCATGTAGAGAACCAGAAGGTTTCAACAACCAGACAGGCAGCTGAGGTCACTGATGATTATGAGCTTGTTTACAAACCAAACCCTTTGTCCGTCACCCCCACAAACCTGAGAAGGATAGAAGGTGGGAGGGTGAAAGGAAGGCAAGTAGCCGAGGACAAGAAGGGACAGCTGGGAACACCCAGGGTTCTCCTCTTCAGGCCAGAAAGGAAGATGCTGAGCATAGAAGTGAGGTCCGAAAGCCTAAGAGTTACCATTACCACAAGGTAATCTTTGTACAGAAAGCTGAAAGTTGTGGGTTAAATCCATGGGATTCATTGGGGTGCACAAGGCCAATGCAGAGAAAGGGGCCCTGAACGAGAGTACGACAGATCAGGCTGTAGCTCTGACTGCAGCTGTAATGCTAAATACAAAAGCTGCTGTGAGTTCGGGGGACGTGAACAAGGTTCCAATTTTATGTCTAAAATTTTCCAGGAATTTATGAATAATTTGGATATAATGCAGTTAAATTCTTCAGCATACCACCTACAGACACAAGGGGCTTTAGAATGGTAACATCATACCCTGAAAACGATGATAAGGGCAGACTGTCATGAATATCCCCATGTTTGGGACAAAGGGCTACAATTTCTTTTGTTTGCCACTAGGGATTCACCTAATGAGTCTACCGGTTTTAGTCCTTTTGATTTCGTTTATGGACATGAGGTAAGAGGTCCTCCAAAACTAATTAAAGAAAAATTTTCAGAACAGAGGGAAGAATCTTCTGGGTTAGCTTATGTATCCGTGTTCTGGGAGCAGCTCACGAGAGCCTGCAAAGTGCCTCAGGATCACCTGAAAGCTTCTCAAACAACCATGAAGAAATGGGCAGACAAGCATGCCAAGACCCGAACATTTCAACCAGGGGATGAGGTGTTAGTATTACTACCTTTTTCAGGGTGAACTACTGAAACCACAGTGCAGTGGTCCACATAAAGTGACCAAAAGAATTGGTAAGGTAAATTATTTGATTGACACCCCAGATCGTTTGGGGCGGCACAGTGGCGCAGTGGTTAGCACCGCAGCCTCACAGCTCCAGCGACCCGGGTTCAATTCTGGGTACTGCCTGTGTGGATTTTGCAAGTTCTCCCTGTGTCTGCGTGGGTTTCCTCCGGGTGCTCCGGTTTCCTCCCACATGCCAAAGACTTGCAGGTTGATAGGTAAATTGGCCATTATAAATTGCCATTAGTGTAGGTTGTAGGGGAATATAGGGACGGGTGAGGATGTGGTAGGAATATGGGATTAGTGTAGGATTAGTATAAATGGGTGGTTAATGGTCGGCACAGACTCGGTGGGCCGAAGGGCCTGTTTCAGTGCTGTATCTCTAAATCAAATCAAATCAAATCAAATGAACCTGGGTGTCCTCGTTAATAAGTCACCGAAAGCTAACATGCAGGTGCAGCAAGCAATTAGGAAGGCTAATGGTATGTTAGCCTTTATTGCAAGAGGATTTGAGTCCAGGAGTAGTGAAGTCTTGCTTCAATTGTTTAGAACCTTGGTTAGACTGCACCTCAAGTACTGTGCAGTTTCGGTCCCCTTACCTTAGGGAGGATATTATTGCCATAGAGGGAGTGCAACAAAGTTCACCAGACTTGTTCCTGGGATGATGGGACTGTCCTATGAAGAGAGATTGGGGGAATTGGGCCGGTATTCTCTGGAGTTTCGAAGAATGAAAGGTGATCTCACTGAAACCTACTAAATACTTAAAGGGATAGATAGGGTAAATGCAGGTAAGATATTTCCCCTAGATGGAGAGTCCAGAGCCAGGGTACACAATTTCAAAATAAGGGGGAAGCCACTTAGGACAGAGATGAGGAGAAATTTCTTTACTCAGAGGGCTGTGAATCTTTGGAATTCTCTACGCCAGAGGGCTGTGGAAGCTCAGTCATTGAGTATGCTTAAAGCAGAGATTGATCGATTTTTAAAATACCAACGACATGAAGGAATATGCGGATGGTGTGGGGAAAAAGGCATTGAAGTGGATAATCAGCCATGATTGTATTAAAAGGTGCAGCAGGATCAATGGGCTGAATGGCCTATTCCTGTTCATATGTTCCTTATGTTGAACTCCATTGGAACACTGCAGGAGGCAGAGGACAGCGTGGGCAGCACGAGAACAACATGGAGAATTAAAATAGCTGATAAATGGAAGCTTGGGTCATGCTTGCAGACTGAATGGAGGTGTTCCGCAAAGCAGTCACCCGCACTGGGGAGATCAAACACAGATTCTTCCCATTACCGCTCCCTTTGGCACTGCATCACCAACTCTTCTGTCATTTAATCTCTCCACACTATCACAGACTTACCCTTTTGTTCTTTTTCCACCCTCTCCCTTTCGCTTGCTTAAAATCTATTACATTTCTAAGTTTTCCCAGTTCTGATGAAAGGTCATTGACCTGAAACGTTAGTTTTCTCCCTCTCTTTGATTCTGCTTGACCTGCTGATTATTTCCAGCATTTTCTGTCTTTATCCCCTAATCTGATTCCTGTTTGCGAGACTTGGCTGTACTTAGGCAGGAAAATAGAGCACTAGATTCGGCTCTATCAGCCTTAAAAAGGCAGGGGAGGGGAAAAGTGGGAAAAAATATCAACTAGTATTTCTGCTCCTGACCCCCAACAAACAACCCCAAACAAAAGTACACATGCATTTGAGAGGACACGATTAGATTTGGCTGCAATATCCCACAGATGTACATTCAAAGACATCTTCAACAGAAATCAATGATTACTGAAATGTGACCTCAACTCAACTTGGGTTGCAACAGAAGGGGCACAGCAGATGCCAGGGCAGAAGGAAGGTCCACCGAGCCATGTAAGCTTGAAAGTCCAAGGTAACCCACTCCTGCTCCTCTTGGCCTACAAGTAGTACTGGCTCACTTCAACTGCAGGGTTTCACCAGTTCTGGGAAATCCGAACAGCCATTACATTTTAACGGGCTTAATGTAAGACATGCATTCTCATTAGCAAAATTAAACTACTGACCCTTCTCTGTTAAAGCAGAAGTAGGCATGTAAGTGGCAGGTGAGTAATCTGCTCTCAAGAAGTGCCTCTCTCCTGGGGGGTTAAAATTGTTTCAGCTTGCTCCTGAAACAGCTTTTGACAAAGAAGATTAAAAGAGCAATCTGATAGATGTTCAGAATATGTAAGGCTTTTGATGAAGTCAGGAAAAACTATTTTTAATATTTGATGAATCAGTAACTTGACAGTATAAGTTTAAAATAGTCAACAGTGAACTGAAACTTAGGAAACTTCCCCACTCCAAAGGTTGGTAGGACATAAAATCTCAGAATAATAACCAGCCATCAGTGGTCAGCATCACCATCCAGAATGGGCTATCAGTGGGGCAGAGTAGATAGGATTCATAAGACAAAAACGGACAAATACTTGGAAAGACAAAACTTAACAAGATATGGAAAGGGGACCAAGTGTCAAAATCAGCAGAGATGCAATGAGATAAATGGTTCCTCCCATGGTGCATGGACCCCCTTGCCCAGACTACATCAGACCTGGGGCACCCCCCTCTCCCCTTGCTCAAAGACTAACTCAGACCTAGGACATCCCCGTCTCCCTCTGCTCAAAGACTAACTCAGACCTGGGACACCCCCGTCTCCCTCTGCTCAAAGACTAACTCAGACCTGGGACACTCCCGTCTCCCTCTGCTCAAAGACTAACTCAGACCTGGGACACCCCCGTCTCCCTCTGCTCAAAGACTAACTCAGACCTGGGGCACCCCCGTCTCCCTCTGCTCAAAGACTAACTCAGACCTGAGACGCCCTCCTCTCCTCCGTTCAAAGACTAACTCAGATCTGGGACACCCACCCCTTCCCCCTGCTCAAAGACTAACTCAGACCTGGGACACCCTCCTGTCCCCCTGTTCAAAGACTAACTCAGACCTGGGACGCACACCCCCTCCCCCTGCTCAAAGACAAATTCAGACCTGCGACACCCACCCCCTCCCCCTGCTCAAAGACTAACCCAGACCTGGGACACCCACCCCTTCCCCCTGCTCAAAGACTAACTCAGACCTGGGACACCCTCCTGTCCCCCTGTTCAAAGACTAACTCAGACCTGGGACACCCATCCCCTCCCCCTGCTCAAAGACTAACTCAGACCTGGGACACCCACCCCCTCCCCCTGCTCAAAGACAAATTCAGACCTGCGACACCCACCCCCTCCCCCTGCTCAAAGACTAACCCAGACCTGGGACACCCCACTCTCCCCCTGCTCAAAGACTAACTCAGACCTGGGACACCCTCCTCTCCCCCTGCCCAAAGACTAACTCAGACCTGGGACACCCTCCTGTCCCCCTGTTCAAAGACTAACTCAGACCTGGGACACCCACCCCTCCCCCTGCCCAAAGACTAACTCAGACCTGGGATACCCACCCCTCCCACTGCCCAAAGACTACCTCAGACCTGTGACACCCCCCTCTCCCCCTGCCCAAAGACTCTCAGACCTGGGACACCCTCACCCTCCCCCTGCCCAAAGACTAACTCTGACCTGGGACACCCACCCCCTCCCCCTGCTCAAAGACTAACTCAGACCTGGGACAACCCCTCTACCCCTGCTCAAAGACTAACTCAGACCTGGGACTCCCACCCCTCCCCCTGCCCAAAGACTAACTCTGACCTGGGACAACCCCTCTACCCCCGCTCAAAGACTAACTCAGACCTGGGACACCCTCCCCCTCCCCCAAGACTAACTCAGACCTGGGACACCCTCCCCCTCCCCCAAGACTAACCCAGACCTGGGACACCCACCCCTCCCCCTGCCCAAAGACTAACTCAGACTTGGGACGCTCCCCCTTCTCCCCCTGCTCAAAGACTAACTCAGAAATAGGGCGCCCTCCTCTCCCCCTGCTCAAAGACTAACTCAGACCTGGGACACCCCCCTTCTCCCCCTGCCCAGACTAACTCAGACCTGGGACGCCCCCCTTCTCAAAGACTAACTCAGACCTGGGACACCCCCCTTCTCCCCCTGCTCAAAGACTAACTCAGACCTGGGACACCCCCCTTCTCCCCCTGCCCAAAGACTAACTCAGACCTGGGACATCCCCTTTCTCCCCCTGCCCAAAGACTAACTCAGACCTGGGACACCCCCCTTCTCCCCCTGCCCAAAGACTAACTCAGACCTGGGACATCCCCTTTCTCCCCCTGCCCAAAGACTAATTCAGACCTGGGACACCCACCCCCTCCCCAAAGACTAACCCAGACCTGGGACACCCCACTCTCCCCCTGCTCAAAGACTAACTCAGACCTGGGACACCCTCCTCTCCCCCTGCCCAAAGACTAACTCAGACCTGGGACACCCTCCTGTCCCCCTGTTCAAAGACTAACTCAGACCTGGGACACCCACCCCTCCCCCTGCCCAAAGACTAACTCAGACCTGGGATACCCACCCCTCCCACTGCCCAAAGACTAACTCAGACCTGGGACACCCCCCTCTCCCCCTGCCCAAAGACTAACTCTGACCTGGGACACCCACCCCCTCCCCCTGCTCAAAGACTAACTCAGACCTGGGACAACCCCTCTACCCCTGCTCAAAGACTAACTCAGACCTGGGACAACCCCTCTACCCCTGCTCAAAGACTAACTCAGACCTGGGACTCCCACCCCTCCCCCTGCCCAAAGACTAACTCAGACCTGGGACACCCACCCCTCCCCCTGCCCAAAGACTAACTCTGACCTGGGACAACCCCTCTACGCCTGCTCAAAGACTAACTCAGACCAGGGACAACCCCTCTACCCCTACTCAAAGACTAACTCAGACCTGGGACAACCCCTCTACCCCTGCTCAAAGACTAACTCAGACCTGGGACTCCCACCCCTCCCCCTGCCCAAAGACTAACTCAGAGCTGGGACACCCTCCCCCTCCCCCTGCCCAAAGACTAACTCAGACCTGGGACACCCTCCCCCTGCCCAAAGACTAACCCAGACCTGGGACACCCTCCCCCTGCCCAAAGACTAACTCAGACCTGGGACACCCTCCCCCTTCCCCTGCCCAAAGACTAACTCAGACCTGGGACACCCTCCACCTCCCACTGCCCAAAGACTAACTCAGACCTGGGACACCCTCCCCCTGCCCAAAGACTAACTCAGACCTGGGACACCTTCCCCCTTCCCCTGCCCAAAGACTAACTCAGACCTGGGACACCCTCCACCTCCCACTGCCCAAAGACTAACTCAGACCTTGGACACCCTCCCCCTCCCCAAAGACTAACTCAGACCTGGGACACCCTCCCCCTCCCCCAAGACTAACCCAGACCTGGGACACCCACCCCTCCCCCTGCCCAAAGACTAACTCAGACTTGGGACGCTCCCCCTTCTCCCCCTGCTCAAAGACTAACTCAGAAATAGGGCGCCCTCCTCTCCCCCTGCTCAAAGACTAACTCAGACCTGGGACACCCCCCTTCTCCCCCTGCCCAGACTAACTCAGACCTGGGACATCCCCTTTCTCCCACTGCCCAAAGACTAACTCAGACCTGGGACACCCCCCTTCTCCCCCTGCCCAAAGACTAACTCAGACCTGGGACTACCCCCTTCTCAAAGACTAACTCAGACCTGGGACACCCCCCTTCTCCCCCTGCCCAAAGACTAACTCAGACCTGGGACGACCCCCTTCTCCCCCTGCCTAAAGACTAACTCAGACCTGGGACGCCCCCCTTCTCCCCCTGCCCAAAGACTAACTCAGACCTGGGACGCCCCCCTTCTCCCACTGCCCAAAGACTAACTCAGACCTGGGACACCCCCCTTCTCCCCCTGCCCAAAGACTAACTCAGACCTGGGACATCCCCCTTCTCCCCCTGCCCAAACACTAACTCAGACCTGGGACGCCCCCCTTCTCAAAGACTAACTCAGACCTGGGACACCCCCCTTCTCCCCTTGCCCAAAGACTAACTCAGACCTGGGACGCACCCCTTCTCCCCCTGCCCAAAGACTAACTCAGACCTGGGACATCCCCCTTCTCCCCCTGCCCAAACACTAACTCAGACCTGGGACGCCCCCCTTCTCAAAGACGAACTCAGACCTGGGACACCCCCCTTCTCCCCTTGCCCAAAGACTAACTCAGACCTGGGACATCCCCCTTCTCCCCCTGCCCAAAGACTAACTCAGACCTGGGACGCCCCCCTTCTCCCCCTGCCCAAAGACTAACTCAGACCTGGGATGCCCCCCTTCTCCCCCTGCCCAAAGACTAACTCAGACCTGGGACGCCCCCCTTCTCCCCCTGCCCAAAGACTAACTCAGACCTGGGACGCCCCCCTTCTCCCCCTGCCCAAAGACTAACTCAGACCTGGGACATCCCCCTTCTCCCCCTGCCCAAAGACTAACTCAGACCTGGGACGCCCCCCTTCTCCCCCTGCCCAAAGACTAACTCAGACCTGGGACGCCCCCCTTCTCCCCCTGCCCAAAGACTAACTCAGACCTGGGACGCCCCCCTTCTCCCCCTGCCCAAAGACTAACTCAGACCTGGGACGCCCCCCTTCTCCCCCTGCCCAAAGACTAACTCAGACCTGGGACGCCCCCCTTCTCCCACTGCCCAAAGACTAACTCAGACCTGGGAAGCCCCCCTTCTCCCCCTGCCCAAAGACTAACTCAGACCTGGGACACCCCCCTTCTCCCCCTGCCCAAAGACTAACTCAGACCTGGGACATCCCCCTTCTCCCCCTGCCCAAACACTAACTCAGACCTGGGACGCCCCCCTTCTCAAAGACTAACTCAGACCTGGGACACCCCCCTTCTCCCCCTGCCCAAAGACTAACTCAGACCTGGGACACCCCCCTTCTCCCCTTGCCCAAAGACTAACTCAGACCTGGGACGCCCCCCTTCTCCCCCTGCCTAAAGACTAACTCAGACCTGGGACGCCCCCCTTCTCCCCCTGCCCAAAGACTAACTCAGACCTGGGACGCCCCCCTTCTCCCACTGCCCAAAGACGAACTCAGACCTGGGACACCCCCCTTCTCCCCCTGTCCAAAGACTAACTCAGACCTGGGACATCCCCCTTCTCCCCTTGCCCAAAGACTAACTCAGACCTGGGACGCACCCCTTCTCCCCCTGCCCAAAGACTAACTCAGACCTGGGACACCCCCCTTCTCCCCTTGCCCAAAGACTAACTCAGACCTGGGACGCACCCCTTCTCCCCCTGCCCAAAGACTAACTCAGACCTGGGACATCCCCCTTCTCCCCCTGCCCAAACACTAACTCAGACCTGGGACGCCCCCCTTCTCAAAGACGAACTCAGACCTGGGACACCCCCCTTCTCCCCTTGCCCAAAGACTAACTCAGACCTGGGACATCCCCCTTCTCCCCCTGCCCAAAGACTAACTCAGACCTGGGACGCCCCCCTTCTCCCCCTGCCCAAAGACTAACTCAGACCTGGGATGCCCCCCTTCTCCCCCTGCCCAAAGACTAACTCAGACCTGGGACGCCCCCCTTCTCCCCCTGCCCAAAGACTAACTCAGACCTGGGACGCCCCCCTTCTCCCCCTGCCCAAAGACTAACTCAGACCTGGGACATCCCCCTTCTCCCCCTGCCCAAAGACTAACTCAGACCTGGGACGCCCCCCTTCTCCCCCTGCCCAAAGACTAACTCAGACCTGGGACGCCCCCCTTCTCCCCCTGCCCAAAGACTAACTCAGACCTGGGACGCCCCCCTTCTCCCCCTGCCCAAAGACTAACTCAGACCTGGGACGCCCCCCTTCTCCCCCTGCCCAAAGACTAACTCAGACCTGGGACGCCCCCCTTCTCCCACTGCCCAAAGACTAACTCAGACCTGGGAAGCCCCCCTTCTCCCCCTGCCCAAAGACTAACTCAGACCTGGGACACCCCCCTTCTCCCCCTGCCCAAAGACTAACTCAGACCTGGGACATCCCCCTTCTCCCCCTGCCCAAACACTAACTCAGACCTGGGACGCCCCCCTTCTCAAAGACTAACTCAGACCTGGGACACCCCCCTTCTCCCCCTGCCCAAAGACTAACTCAGACCTGGGACACCCCCCTTCTCCCCCTGCCCAAAGACTAACTCAGACCTGGGACATCCCCCTTCTCCCCCTGCCCAAACACTAACTCAGACCTGGGACGCCCCCCTTCTCAAAGACTAACTCAGACCTGGGACACCCCCCTTCTCCCCCTGCTCAAAGACTAACTCAGACCTGGGACATCCCCCTTCTCCCCCTGCCCAAACACTAACTCAGACCTGGGACGCCCCCCTTCTCAAAGACTAACTCAGACCTGGGACACCCCCCTTCTCCCCCTGCCCAAAGACTAACTCAGACCTGGGACATCCCCCTTCTCCCCCTGCCCAAACACTAACTCAGACCTGGGACGCCCCCCTTCTCAAAGACTAACTCAGACCTGGGACACCCCCCTTCTCCCCCTGCCCAAAGACTAACTCAGACCTGGGACACCCCCCTTCTCCCCCTGCCCAAAGACTAACTCAGACCTGGGACGCCCCCCTTCTCAAAGACTAACTCAGACCTGGGACACCCCCCTTCTCCCCCTGCTCAAAGACTAACTCAGACCTGGGACACCCCCCTTCTCCCCCTGCCCAAAGACTAACTCAGACGTGGGACACCCCCCTTCTCCCCCTGCCCAAACACTAACTCAGACCTGGGACGCCCCCCTTCTCAAAGACTAACTCAGACCTGGGACATCCCCCTTCTCCCCCTGCCCAAAGACTAACTCAGACCTGGGACACCCCCCTTCTCCCCCTGCCCAAAGACTAACTCAGACCTGGGACACCCCCCTTCTCCCCCTGCCCAAAGACTAACTCAGACCTGGGACACCCCCCTTCTCCCCCTGCCCAAAGACTAACTCAGACCTGGGACACCCCCCTTCTCCCCCTGCCCAAAGACTAACTCAGACCTGGGACACCCCCCTTCTCCCCCTGCCCAAAGACTAACTCAGACCTGGGACACCCCCCTTCTCCCCCTGCCCAAAGACTAACTCAGACCTGGGACATCCCCCTTCTCCCCCTGCCCAAAGACTAACTCAGACCTGGGACATCCCCCTTCTCCCCCTGCCCAAACACTAACTCAGACCTGGGACGCCCCCCTTCTCAAAGACTAACTCAGACCTGGGACACCCCCCTTCTCCCCCTGCCCAAACACTAACTCAGACCTGGGACACCCCCCTTCTCCCCCTGCCCAAAGACTAACTCAGACCTGGGACATCCCCCTTCTCCCCCTGCCCAAACACTAACTCAGACCTGGGACACCCCCCTTCTCCCCCTGCCCAAAGACTAACTCAGACCTGGGACACCCCCCTTCTCCCCCTGCCCAAAGACTAACTCAGACCTGGGACACCCCCCTTCTCCCCCTGCCCAAAGACTAACTCAGACCTGGGACACCCCCCTTCTCCCCCTGCCCAAAGACTAACTCAGACCTGGGACACCCCCCTTCTCCCCCTGCCCAAAGACTAACTCAGACCTGGGACATCCCCCTTCTCCCCCTGCCCAAAGACTAACTCAGACCTGGGACATCCCCCTTCTCCCCCTGCCCAAACACTAACTCAGACCTGGGACGCCCCCCTTCTCAAAGACTAACTCAGACCTGGGACATCCCCCTTCTCCCCCTGCCCAAAGACTAACTCAGACCTGGGCCGGGACCGGGTGTCAATGACGAGGGGAGGCCCCGGGCCCGGGGCAGATTCCACCTTGGAAAAGCAGCAGCTGCTCTGGCCGATCCTGGGAGATGGATCCCGAGCCCCTCATCCTCCTCTCCTTCACATCCTCCTCTCCTTCACATCCTCCTCTCTTACCGTCATAGTAATAACAAACTTTCTTCTTTCCGCCTCCCTGAGCGAGCGCCATGACAGCAGCACGAGAGTGACAGTGGAAGGGACCAACACCCACCGGCCTGGCGGGGAGGTGTTTGTCGGAGAGGGGCGTGACAGAGAGAGCTTTGAATCACAAGCTGCACTCTAACCTTATACTGCCATTATTCCCGATGCATTGATGTCTCTATTATTTAAGGATAATGTGTAAGGACAGTTTGCTGTCGATCTCCTGATCTCCCTTTCTTTTCTCATTTTGGAACAGTCCGGTCTCCTCTCCCCTCCCCCCCCCGCCCCCGCGCGCTGGGACAAAGGCTGTGGGGCGGCACGCGGTGCTGCGACTGTGCAGGCGAGGGAGGGAAACAAGGTATAGGCATTGGGACCATCATCCATGTTTCAGCATCATTCATAAAAGTTCCAGCCAAGTGCTCCCATTGGAAATAACCTATATCCCTATAATTCACCATCACGCCCACATCTAAAAGCAAAATACTGCAGATGCCTGAAATCTGAAATAAAATTAGAAAATATTGGAAATGTTCAGCAGACCTAGCTGCATCAATGGCAAGAGGAACAGAGTTTACGTTTTCAGGTCACAAGAACACAAGAAATAGGAGCAGAAGTAGACCATGTGGCCAATTTAGCCTGTTCCTATCGTCAGAATGAAATGCTTCAGATCCACCTGCGCTTACAGATATTCAGCGTTCCTCAAAACGCTGCTTTCGCCGCATCCTGAGATCCCATGCACAATGCCATGCACCGCCACATGCACGCTCTCAGCCTCTCTCTTCAGCAGCACCAAACCACTCTATCTGGTCCACAGTTCTATTTCATCCTTCAGCTCATCTGGCGCTTTAACAGAAAACTTCTTTCTTTTGGGCGTCAAGGATTGCAAGGTTCAAATCTTGAATACCTGAGCCCCTCCAGATCCTTCTTCCCATTCACTTTCCTCTGACCCCCATTCCTTCTTCCAATCTCATCTGTTGCCATGTTTTCACAATCCCCTCTGATCTTCCTCTCTCTGACCCCGAATACTCAGTCCTCATTAAAGGCCTCACCACATAAGGCGCAATGTTGAGCTCTTCTTCCTTTGCTTTTACCTCTGTGCCCATCTCTTTGGCCAGGAGTCTTCCCTTGCACAGTAGAGCCAATGTCCCATTCATAACTCCAGTTCACCTGGGTCCCTCCCTCTGGCCTCTTACCCACTTTAAATCTTTTCATTGAGAATGGTCAGCGTGACATCAGACACATCAATTTATTTGCCCCCCTCACTCACACTAGCCTATCGCTCTTTGAACATGCAGCATTCCATTCTCAGGTCCAAACATACAGTTGTCATCAAACCTACTGATAAGGGTGGTGCTGTTATTATTTTGCAAACAGACCTCTACCATGCAGAGGTGGAATACCAACTCTCTGACACCTCCTCATATCTCCCTCTGGGGCATGATCCCACTCCCAGATCCACCAGCTTGAATAAGTTCTGTGCGTTTTGTGTGATTTTCATTTTGTCTTTTTCATCCTGGTCACTATTGACATTGCCTGTTTTCCTTTTAGCTTTTGACCTGTGTATTTGATGACATTCAGGCAGCTATGGTTCAGTGGTAGCACTGGAAGATTGTGGGTCGAAGTCCCACTCCAGAGACTTGAGCACAAAATCTAGGCTGATATTCAGTTCAGTATTGCAGGAGTGCTGCACTGTCAGGGCAGTCTTTTGGATGAGACATTAAGCCAAGGCCTTATCTGCCCTCTCGGTGGACGTAAATGATCCCATGGCACTATTTTGAAGAAAAGCAGAGGAGTTCTTTCTGGTGTACTGGACAATATTTATCCCTCAACTAATATTATTAAAACAGATTATCTGGCCATTATCATATTGCTGTTTGTCAGACTTTACTATGTGAAAATTGGTTGCTGTGTTTCCAACATGACAACAGTAATTGCACTTCAAAAATTCATTGGATGTAAACTGCTTTGGGACGTCCCGAGGTCATGAAAGACACCATATAAATGCAAGTCTTTTTTCTTTGAAGCCTACTTTCACACACATTTTCTCTCTAACAACCTGCCTCCATCATTGGCTAATTCACCATCAATTCCAAATAAGTATCTTACCTGTCCATTTCTTGCTCCACTCATCACTGATCTAACTTCTGTGGCCACTGTTCTCAGTTTCATGCATTCCACCCCCTTGAAAAGAGTAGGCTGAGCAGGTAACCTAAAGCTCATAAAATTATGAAAGGTTTCGATAGAATAGACACAGACTGAGTGTTTTCACTTGTGGGGAAGAGCAAAACTAGAGGCCATTAGTGTAAGATAGCCACCAACAAATCAAACAGGGAATTCAGAAGAAACTTCTTTAGCCAGGTAGTGGTAAGAATGTGGAACTCACTACCACAGGGAGCGGTTGAGATAACTTGTATAGATGCAGTTAAGAGGAGGCTAAATAAGCATATGAAGGAGAAGGGATTAGAGGGTTATGCTGATAAAAGTTAGATATGGAAAGATGGGAGAAGGCGTGAGTGGAGCATAAATGTTCGCATAGACTTGATATGCCGAATGGCCTGTTTCTATGCTGTATATTCTATGTGTCATGAAGATCCCCACCTGCCAAGAATGAGGCATATTAATTTTGTCATGTGAACATCAATTTTAAACTTAATGGGTTCCGAAGAAGGGTCACTGACCCGAAACGTTAACTCTGCTTCTCTTTCCACAGATGCTGCCAGACCTGCTGAGTGAATCCAGCATTTCTTGTTTTTGTATCAATTTTAAACTGTTGCTGGAGCAAAGAGATGATTTGTTTGAAGAGGCCAGCAGTGGCTGGAAAAATATTTACGTACTAAAAGACAGTGCTTGGAGAGAATAAGAACTACTCCCTGGTCCAATTAACCCAGACATTGAAGGTGTAAGGAAACTCGCATTCTAGGATCTGCTGAGATGATAGAATTCACAAACGCAGAAGTGGTTAAACCAGCTGGTTACATGACTAACCGGCTGGTCCAGGCTTTTTGAATTAGACACAGGACAGTTTGAAGATACAAACTGCAAATTGCAACTGAACCTGGAACAAGGGAGCTCTCTCTCCTGGCTGGCTCTCACTCGCTTTCTCATAAGCCTCCGGACCCACTGAGGATACGTAAACTTCAAGGGAGAAAAGACTGCTATATCGAAACAAATTAAAGCATGCACTGGGCCCCAATGAACAACAAGACGTACCGGCAACCAAAGACTCAACATCAAACTCAAAGGACTGTAACTACAATCCAGATATTGCCTCAAACTTTTCCTCTTTATTCCTTGTACTTTTTCTGTCTCTATCTGTGTGTGTGTGTTTATCTCATATGCATGCTAGCATGGTCGCGTTGCGTCGCGTATTCATAGCCGTTACCTGAATTAGAGTTTAAGATGAATAAACTTCAACCTTTCTTGTTTAAATCTAAGAAAACTATCTGATTTCTTTGCCTTACTGTTGGAAAGTGGTAAACAAGGATTCACTGAGGGGGAGCTAAAAACACGATGTTTAAAAAAAAATTAAACCCTGTTACTGTTAAACCAGGCAAAGGCTGAGAGGGAACCCCTAGACCCCTTCTCATCTACTAACAGGTGCAATTCGATATAATTTACCACATGCTATTTTATGCATTCTCTCGACCTTTCAACAACACGACCAACTTAATCTACATCACAGCTGCTCTGGTGCTCAGTGTCACATCATTGTTCAACTCATCCAATACTTCAACAGAGAATTTTTTACACTCGGCCCATCATGCCTATGCCAGCTTTTTGATAGATCAGTCCAAAACTGAACACATCAACCTTGTCTTTCCCGAAGCTCTATATCCAATTTGCTTTTGAAAGCCATCTCAAACAGAAACTGGAAAAGCATTCCATATTCCAACAATCATCTGTAAAGAGATTTCTGCCAACCTCTTTCTTCACTCTCAATGAGAATTTTAAATTGATGACTGCTCGTTATTGAGTCCCTAACATAAGGAAATAATCTTTGCCTACTCACTGTATCAAAACCATTCATGATTGTCAAAAAAATTATATAACATTAACATAATTTCTGCAGAGTATTCTAACTGTGGTTTAACCGATGTTTTGTACAAATCTTTTGTTGCCTCTTGTATTTTATTTCCAAAATTGCTATTAGCTCTTATTATGGCTTTAACTATTTAGACTCACATTTTCAGGGAAGTATATATTTGAATCCCAGGTCTCTGTTTCTCTGTGCCCTTCAACTAATTTCCACTGAATGTATTCAATTGTTTTTCCCTCCCAAAATGTATTACTTCACACTTATTCACATTATGTTGCATCTAACACCTGCCGAGCCCATTCTGCTAATTTGTTTATAATTTCCAGAAGCATCTTACAGTCCTCCTTACTGCTTGCCAAGCCTACTTTTTCAAAAGCAAAATACTACAGATGCTGGAAGTCTGAAATAAAAAACGGAAAATGCTGGAAATACTCAGCAGGTCAGGCAACATAGGAACATGGGAGCATGAGTAGGCCATTCAGTCCATCGAGCCTGCCCTGCCATTCAATATGATCATGGCTGATCATCCACTTCAATGCCTTTTTCCCACACTATCCTCATATCCCCTTGTGTCATTTTGTATTTAGAAATTTGTCAATCTCTGCTTTAAAGATACTCAATGACTGAGCTTCCACAGCCCTCTGGCGTAGAGAATTCCAAAGATTCACAATCCTCTGAGTAAATAAATTTCTCCTCATCTCTGTCCTAAGTGGCTTCCCCCTTATTTTGCAATTGTGTCCCCTGGTTCTAGACTCCCCAACCAGGGGAAACATCTTAGCTGCATTTACCCTGTCTATCCCTTCAAGTATTTAGTAGGTTTTAATGAGATCACCTCTCATACTTCAAAGCTCTAGAGAATACAGGCCCAGTTTCCCCAATCTCTCTTCATAGGACAGTCCCGCCATCCTGGGAACAAGTCTGGTGAACCTTCGTTGCACTCCCTCTCTGGTAATAATATCCTTCCGAAGGTAAGGGGATCAAAACTACACACTGTACTCCAAGTGTGGTTTAACCAAGGTTCGATACAATTGAAGCAAAACTTCACGACGCCTGTACTCAAGTCCTCTTGCGATAAAGGCCAACATACCATTAGCCTTCCGAATTGCTTGCTGCACCTGCAAGTTAGCTTTCAGTGACTTATTAACAAGGACACCCGGGTCCCTTTGTACATCTACACTTTCTAATCTCTTATCATTTAAGAAATACTCTGCACATCTATTCCACCTACCAAAGTGGTTATGCTCACATTTTTCCACATTATATTCCATCTGCCACATTCTGGCCCACTAAGTATTTCCAAATCCCCTTAAAGCCGCTTTACATCTTCCTTACAACACAAATTCCCACCTAGTTTTGTGTAATCCGTGAACTTGGAAATACTACATTTGGTCACAACATCCAAATTCTATATTTTGAACAGCTGGGGCCCAAGCACTGATCCCTGCAGTACCCCACTAGTCACAGTCTGCCAACACGAGAATGACCTGTTTATTCCCACTCTCTGCTTTCTGCCTGTTAACCAATCCTTAATCCATGTCAGTATATTACCTCATATTCCATGTGCTTTAATTTTGCTAACCAACCTCCTGTGGGGGGACTTTATCAAAACCATTCTGAAACTCCAAGTATACTACATCCACCAACTCCCCTTTATCAATTTTGTTAGTAACATCCTCAAAATACTCCAACAGGTTTGTCAAACATGATTTCCCATTCATACGTCCGTGTTGACTATGCCCAATCAGATCATTATTATCCAAGTGTCCATTTATCACATCGTTTAGAATAGATTCTAGCATTTTCCCAATGACTGATGTAAGGCTCACAGGTCTATAATTCCCTGTTTTCCCTCCCTCCCTTCTTAAATAGTAGGGTGATATTTGCAACCTTCCAATCTGCAGGAACCGCTCCAGAATCTATAGAATTTTGGAAGGTGATCACCAATGCATCCACTATCTCCATAGCAACCTCTTTCAACACTCTGAGATATAGAATATCAGGTCCTGGGGACTTATCAACCTTCAGCCCCAATAATTTCTCCAAAACAACCTTCTTACTAATACTAATTTCCTTCAATTCCTCATTCCCCCTAATCCCTTGGATCTCTAATTCTGGGAGATTTCTTGTATATTCCTCAGTGAAGACAGACATTATAAATTCTCCTGACTCTGCCTGTGATGGACCCACATTTGTCTAAGCTAAATGGTTCCTTTTTAGGTACCTTTGGAAGCTTTTACAGTCTGTTTTTATATTTTTTGCTACCTGCCATTTATATTCTATTCTCCCTTTCTTTATCAGTTTCTTCATCCTCTTTTGCTGTATTCTAAAATCCTCCCAATACTCAGGTTTACAACTATTTCTGGTAACTTTATAGGCCTTTTCTTTTAATCCTGTACAATCCTTCAATGCCTTTGTTAGCCACGGTTGACTGCCTTTACATTTGGGGTTTTTGTGCCTTGAAGCAATGTATATTTGCTGTAAACTATGTAATATTTATTTAAAGACTATCCATTGCCTATGTACTGTCATACCTTTTAATGGATTTTCCCATCCACCTCAGCCAATTTGCCCCTCATACCTTCATAATTTCCTTTGTTCAAATTTAACAACCTGGCTTCAGATTGAACTACCTCACTTTCAAATATAATGTAAAATTCTAACATATTATGGTCACTCATTCCTAAAGGTTCTTTTACAACAAGACTATTAATTAGCCCTTTCTCATTACATAAAACTAGATCTAAAATAGCATGTTCGCTGGTCGGTTCCTCAACATACTGCTCTCGAAAACCATCCCTAACGCATTCCAGAAACTCGTCATCCACAGCATTATTGCTCATTAGGTTTACTCATTCTATATGCAGATTGAAGTCACCCATGATTACTGTATTATCCATGCTACATGCTTCTCTAATCTCCTGATTAATACCATGCCCCACACTACCACTACTGTTTGTTGCCCTTTGCTGTTTCTTAGCTGCACCCAAACAGATTCCACATTTTGTTCTTCCCTTGCTAATGTACTGATCCCATAAAATAAAAGCAAAATACTGCAGATGCTGGAAATCTGAAATAAAAACAAGAAATGAGAGAAATACTCAGCAGATCTGGCAGCATCAGTGACCCTTCTTCAGAACTGACAAATATTAGAAATGTAAAAGATTTTAAGCAAGTAAAGCAGGGGGTGGGGCAAGAGATGACAAAAGAGAAGGTGTTGATAGGACAAGGTCAAAGAGAATAACTGACCAGAAGGTCATGGAACAAAGGCAAATGGTATGTTAATGGTGTGCTGAAAGACAAAGCGTTAGTACAGAGAGGGTGTGAATAGACTGTAAGCACTCCAAGCACAAACATTAAATTTAAAAAAAACAGAAACACTGGGCAGGCACAGTAGAAACAAACTAAACACACTAAAAAACATAAAATAAAATAACCAAAGAAAAAAGAAGAAAAGAAAAAATAACTAAACATAAAAAGGGGGGCCCATCATGCTCTGAAATTATTGAATTCAATGTTCAGTCCGGCAGGCTGTAGTGTACCTAATCGGTAAATGAGGTGCTGTTCCTCGAGCTTGCGTTGATGTTCGCTGGAACACTGCAGCAATCCCAGGACAGAGATGTGAGCATGAGAGCAGGGGGTGGGGGGTGGTGTTGGAATGGCCAGCAACCGGAAGCTCGGGGTCATACTTACGGACTGAGCGGAGGTGTTCCGCAAAGCGGTCACCCATTCTGCGTTTGGTCTCCCCAATGTAGAGGAGACCAAATTGTGAGCAGCGAATACAGTATACTACATTGAAAGAAGTACAAGTAAATCGCTGCTTCACCTGAAAGGAGTGTTTGGGGCCTTGGATAGTTGGGAGAGAGAAGGTAAATGGGCAGGTATTACACCTCCTGCGATTGCAGGGGAAGGTGCCATGGGAAGGGGACGAGGTGGTGGGGGTAATGGAGGAGTGGACCAGGGTGTCGTGGAGTGAATGATCCCTTGGAATGCTGACAGGGGAAGGGAGGGGAAGATGCATTTGGTAGTGGCATCACGCTGGATTTGGCGGAAGTGGCGGAGGATGATCCTTTGGCTGTAGAGGCCAGTGGGGTGGAAAGTGAGGACAAGAGGAACCCTGTCGTGGTTCTGGGAGGGAGGGGAAGACGTGAGTGTAGAGATGCAGGAAATGGGCCGGACACGGTTGAGGGCCCTGTCAACCACTGTGGGGGGGAATCCTCAATTGAGGAAAAAGGAAGACATATCAGAAGCACTGTCATGGAAGTACTGATCCCATCCTTATTATCAGCACGACATCACCTCCTTTTCCTTTTTTCCTGTCCTTCCTAAATGTCGAATATCCTTGAATATTCAGTTCCCAGTCTTGGTCACCATGTAGCCATGTTTCCGTTATGGCAATTAGATCATACCCATTTACCTCTATTTTGGTCTTTAAATCATCCGCCTTGTTGCGACTGCTGCGTACATTCAGGTAGAGTGCCCTTAAGCTTGTCTTCTTGACATTATTTTACAATTTAAGCCTAGTTGATGCTCGCCTTTGTTTCACCTGCCTTCTAATGTCACTTAATACTTTTCTACCTCCTGTTATCAGCTTTACTTCCTTCCAATTTGAGCTACCCCTCCCTGACAAGCTAGTTTAAACACTGCCCACCGGCACTAGCTAATCTCCCTGCGAGGATACTCGTTCCTGTCCTGTTAAGATGTAGCTTGTTCATCTTGTACAGGTCCCACCGGTCCCAATGCCTCAGAAATCTGATGCCCTCCCTCCTACACCAATTCTCCAGCCACATGTTCAATCAATCAATCCTCCTATTCCTATGCTCACTAGCACATGGCACAGAGTAATCCTGAGATTACTACTTTGGAGGTCCTGCTTTTTAACTTCCTTCATAACTCCCTAAAATTTGCTTTCAGGACCTCATGCCTCTTCCTACCTATTTCATTGGTACCAATGTGGACCACGACCTCTTGCTGTTCTTCTTCCCCCAGAAGGCTGTCCTGCAGCCGCCCCGTGACATCCTTGACCCTGGTACCAGGGAGGCAACACACCATCCTGGAGTCATGTTTACTGCCACAGAGACGCCTGTCTGATCCCCTGACTATCAAATCCCCTATCACTATTGATCTTCCACTCTTCTTCCTCCCCTCCTGTGTAACTGAGCCACCCGTGGTGCCACAAACTTTGCTCTGGCTGCACTCCCCCGAGGACCCATTGCTCTCACCAGTATCCAAAATGGAAAACCGATTAGCAAGTACGGTAGACTCAGTGGACTCCTGCACTGCCTGCCTGGTTCTCTTAGACTGCCTGGTGGTCACCCATTCCCTCTCTGCCTGCATGCTCCTAATCTGCGGTGTGTCCACCTCCCTAAACGTGCCATCCATGTCATCCTCTGCATCCTGGATGCACAACAGTGACTCCAGCTGCCGCTCGAGTTTCTGCAGCAGGTGACACTTCCTGCAGATGTGTCCGTCTAGGACACGTGATGCGTCCATGACTTCCCACATACCGCAGGATGTACATTCCACTTGTCCAAGCTGACCTGCCATACCATAACTTTAAAAACTTTTTTATTGCAATGAGAAGTAAAATAACTTACCAGTTATTCACCAATCAACTTCTTTCCCTCTACCGAAGAGACAGCTACTGGAGACGAAAGAAAGAAAGAAAGAAAGAAAGAAAGAAAGAAAGAAAGAAAGAAAGAAAAGAAAGAAAGAAAGCCCTCCCTCACACATCAATCTCCTAAATTACACTCTGTGCACTCAAATGTATTTTCTTAAATTATAGTTCCCCTCCTTACCGAACTCCATTAATTACCAAATTCCCTTCTTCACACTCTATGCCCTCCAGCAGCACTCAATGCAGACAAGCAGCACCAACAGTCCCCTGAATTTATATTCTGAAAACAATGCTGTATCAGCTCTGCTGGAGCTCTGCTACAGCTCAGAAACCAGTTTAAGCTAGCTACCTAATTAACTAGCTACAGATACTCTGAGAGTTAGTATGCCCTTGTTTAAAATTGCAAGAAATCTAACTTACCTCTTAACTGTATCATGCAGGCCCCCACATGCTAAGAATGAGGCACATTAAATTTCAAATTGTTGCTGGGAAGAAGAGAAGGCCTGTGACAAGGGGTTGCCAGGCCCCTGACTGGAAAGACATTTTTGCATATTAGCAGGCAGTATTTGAGAACAAAGGAGCTATCCCCTGCTCCAATACAATCCACAAACAGACGTGGTCATACCAGTTAGTCACATGACTAACCTGCTTGGCAGTCTGGGTTTTTTTTTGAATTATGCCGTTTTGAACTGACAGTCGGCAGAAAGCTGTTTGCTCCTGGATTGAAAAGACCTCTCCTGGCTGGCTCGCCACAGCCTCTCCTGTCTGCTCCCATTTCTTTCTCACAGAACTCCAAAAGCCCACTGAAGACACATGAATCCCACAAGAGGAAAGTCTCTTACAGTGAACAAGGTTTAAGAAGAATACTGGGCCCCAACGAAAAGCACAATCTACCTACAATCAAAGACTCTACAGTGAACTCAAAGAACCATAACAACAACTCTTCAGATATTGCCTTAAACCTTTCCATTTTATTTTTCTTCTGCTCTTTTCTGACTCTATCTGCATGTGTGTGTTGCGTATGCATGCTAGTATGGGCGCGTCGTGTATCCACAGGCGTCAACCGAATTAGAGTTAAAGTTTAATAAAATTTCACCTTTCTTCTTTAAACCTAAGAAAGCCTGTCTGTGCTCATGTCTTTGCCTTATAATTGGAAAGTGGTGAACAAGGATTCACCAAGGAGGAGCTGAAACACAGTGTGTTTAAAAATAAAATCCTGCTACAGTAGGACCAGGTGAAGGCTGAAAGGAAACCCTGGACCTCTTTCTCACCTGGTTGTAACAACTGAAACAGGAATTTCAATTAATTGCTAGATGTAAAAAAAACAAAAACTAGTCTTGAGAGATGAACCCTTAAAATTCACTCACCAAACTCCCTTCTTCACACTCAGTGCAGACAAGCAGCACTGAAAGTTCACTCAATTTATACTCTGAAAACAATGCTGTGTCAGCTCTGCTGCAGCTCAGAAACCTTTATTGCGAGAGAAACAGAATTAACATTTCAGATCTGTGTCCTTTCATCAGAAATTTTCTTAACAAATTTCAGCCCCTGCCTCAGCTTATCTACTGTTGAAATACTCAGACATGCCTTTGTTACCTCTAGATTTGACTATCCTGATGTATTCCTGCTGGCCTCCCATGACCTTCTGAAAACTTGAAATCATCCAAAACTCTACTGCTCATATTCTTACCCACACCAACTCCTGTTCACCCTTCACAACAGCTCACCTTGATTAACTCATGAACTTCTGGGAATAATATTTTATCAAGAGTTATGAATTCTATGAAACTGATTTCCTAGGAAGATGGTGGAAGCAGTTCGTACTGATTCATTCAAATGCAAATTAGATTGATATCCTTCAGAAAATAATATTTTGAAATATAGTATAAGAGACATATATAAAGATATGATGTTGTTAGTGTAGCATGTTTGGAAAGGAAAAGATGACTTTGGACCAAAAGTTCCCAAAGCTCTCCATCACTGGGGTATTCCTCTTATAATTTCTGGGGCTGTTACCATACGACCATATGAATTAGGAGCAGAAGTAGGCCATTCAGCCCCTTGAGCCTGCTCTGCCGTTTAATAAGATCATAGCTGATCTGTTTGTGTCTCGAATTCCACACTCCCATTTACCCCCGATAATCTTTCATTCCCTTGCCGAACAAGAATCTATCTACCTCTACCTTGAAAATATTCAATGACCCCGGCTCCACCACCTTCTGAGGCAGAGAATTCCAAAGTCGTGCAACCCTCTGAGAGAACAAATTTCTCCTTGTCTCTGTCCTAAAAGGGCAACCCCTAATGTTAAAACAGTGCCCCCGAGTTCTGGATTCATCCACTAGAGGGAACATCCTTTTCACATCCACCTTGTCTAGACCGTTCAGGATCTTGTATACTTCAATCAAGTCTCCCTTCACTCTTCTAAACACCAGTGAAACCAAGCCCAGTCTGTTCAACCTTTCCTCATAAGACAACCCGCTCATTCCAGGTATCAATCTAGTAAACCTCTTCTGAACTGCCTCCAACACATTCACATCCTTCCTTAAATAAGGAGACCAAAACTGCACAAATTTGAGATGTGATCTCACCAATGCCCTGTATAACTGAAGCATAACATCCTTACTTTTATTTTCAATTCCTCTCATAACAAAGGATAGCATTCCATTTGCCTTCTTTATGACTTGCTGTACCTACATAGTAACCTTTTGTGACTCATGCACTATAACACCTAGATCCCTCTGCACCTCGGAATTCTGCAGTCGTTCCCTGTTTAAGAAATACTCTGCTTTTTTATTCTTCCTGCCAAAGTGAACAACTTCACATTTTCCCATATTATACTCAATCTGCCAGATTTTTGCCCACTCACTTAACCTATCGAAATTGGTCTGTAACCTCCTTGTGGTCCTCTTCACAACATACTTTCCTATCTATCTTTGTGTCATCTGCAAAGTTAGCTACCATGCCATCGCTCCCCTCATTTAAATCATTGATATAAATTGTAAAAAGTTGAGTGCCCAGCACAGACCCTGCAGGACTCCACTTGTCACATCCTGCCAATCAGAAAAGGACCCTTTTATGCATACTCTCTGTTTTCTGCCAGCTAGACAATCATCTATCCATGCTAATATGTTACCTGCTGCACCATGAGATCCTACTTTGCGCAATAACCTTTTATGTGGCAACTTGTCAAATGCCTTTTGGAAATCCAAGTATAGTACATCAACGGGCTCCCCTTTATCCATAGCACATGTTACTCCTTCAAAGAACTCCAATAAATTGGTTAAACATGATTTCCTTTTCACAAAATCATGCTGACTATTCTTGATAATGTTGAGTTTTTCTAAGTGCCCAGCTATGGCCTCCTGAATGATCAATTCTAACACCTTCCCCATGACAGACGTCAAGCTAACTGGCCTATCATTACCTGTTTTCTGCCTCCTCCCCTTCTTGAAGAGAGGGGTTTTATATATATATATGTTGTAGACTAATTGATAAAGACTTATTGTTATGATTATTCAGCAACTCCATCATCATTGTTCCGAAGAAGGGTCACTGACCCGAAACGTTAACTCTGCTTCTCTTTCCACAGATGCTGCCAGACCTGCTGAGTGATTCCAGCATTTCTTGTTTTTGTTCCATCATCATTGTATCATGCGACGAGGATGGTAGAAGGGGAACTATATGGACCATGGTCTTTTTTGTCTAGCAATGCCTATCATAAACTCACAACTGATGTTAGTTTGTAATTATATGATGTTACAAGTTATGATTCTTGCCCTAGATCAGGGTTGTCCAACCTTTTTGTGTGGGGGGGCGCCACATTACAATTTTTGTCTTACGTGGGGGGCTGTGAGACAACTTCAAAAAGATAAAGGCATTACAATTTATCTTACTATTAATCCAAACAACAACAAATGTACATTTTTGTGAAGAAGGTTTAAATGAGAAGACTGATTTGTTGTCTTATTTTTTATTCACTGTGTTGGACATTGATTTAGTGAGATACCTGGCATTTCTTTGCTTGCACAAGTAGTCAATTTTTGCCAGAACACATCTTGTAATGATGCAGAGTATTCCGCATAGTCATTCTGTCAAGAGAGGTCTTGATCACTCTATCTCCCTCTTTATCTGCCCACCCCCCCCCCCCACCACCATCTCTCTCTCTCTCTCTGCTCCACCGTCTCTTTCTCTCTGTCCTCCTCTCTCTCCCTCTCTCTGTCTGTCTCGCTCCTCTCTCTCTGTCTGACAGTTGCAAAGAGTGTGAACACTGAGCAGGTGATTGATCAGTTTTAAAAAAAATCTCAAGTCAGTTTCACAGCTAGACAGGTCCTGACATCAGGAACAGCCTTTTCCCAACTTGGGACAGATTCAGTATTTTCTGGCAGGCTTTTATAAAACCCCAAATCTTTCCAAAGTTGGAAATGGCTGTTCCCGATGTCAGGAACTGTCAGCTGTGAAACAGACATGAGATTTTTTTTTTTTAAAGCCCGTTTGTAAGAAGAAGACAAAGGGAAATTCCTCTTCTCCAGTCACAGACCCCTAGAGGATGAAGAACGGCCTGGTACAGTTTACACTCATGGACTGGATGGAAACCTTTGGCGTGCCGGATCCAGGCCTGTGGGCCATATGTTGGATAACCCTGCCTTAGATAGTCTTTCAGCTGCAGTGATATTAATCAAGTGATCTGAGTAACTTATACTTAGGGATGTGCCATACTGCCATTATGTGATGATGATAACATAACCCAAGAGCATAACAATAGTATTGCCTTGTGATCTAACCTGGATGCTTGTGTCTTGCACGTGTAAAGAGTCAGGCATTCAACTTGCAGGTGAAGTGCTTTTGACCTGCTTTTGTTTGTGGAAGTACTGTGATGTGTTCTTGGAGGAGTTTTAGTGACTTGTTGGATTTTGAAAGTAGTGTTGAAAGCAGTATCCTGACAGAAGAACAGGATGTAGTGTTGTAGTGTTTTGAAATTGCAATTACATTGTGCTTGTGTACACTTGGGACTGCTGTAGAACATACATGCTAGCACAGGGAAAGTCAAACTTAAACAGATTAAAGAAAAAACCTTTGTGTTCAACAGCTTGCTGCTTATGCTCAATCTCTGCCTCACATATCTTATACCAAATCCAACTAAACCTCACTCCAGTCCCAAGGACATCACAGAGGATGGCTGTCAACAGAAGGCCCTACTCATCAAAGGTATTCAGGGAGCAGTTCTCCTACCTCCAAACGGCCAGGAGCAATGTGTGAGGTGTCTAGAATTCACTTACGAAGTGGTCACTGAACAGTGCCACCTCCTTCAACAGGACCTATGGCCGCAAAGCAGAGTGAGGCCGGTGCTGTCAGTGGCAGTAAAGGTCACTGATGCGTTCAACTTCTGAACAAGCAGATCTTTCCAGGTGAGAGCAAGTGTCATAGCCCAGTTTGCCATCCATCGCTACATCAGTGAGGTGATGGAGGCCCTGAACTACAGGAGAGGGGGCTTAATCTCTTCTCTCTTGGCTTTGCCAAGGAAGCAGGATTCCCAATGATGCAGGGAGCTACTGACTACCCATGTTCTCTATGGGCCCCACATGTAAATGGGGAGTTGTGCCACAATCACAAGGGTTAACAGTCCATCAATGTGTGACCATACACACAGCATCTTATTGGTGAATTGGCACTATCTTGGTAGCAGCCACAATGCCTTTATCCTGAGGCAGTCAGCTATTCTGCTGTCCTTGGGTCACTATAGCGAACCTGAGGCTGGCTGTTTGGTGATAAGGAATACCCTCCATACACCTGGCTCATGAGTCCCCTCTGCCACACCATCACATAAGGATGATGTACCTATAACAAGAGGCATGCAGCCACAATGAACATCGTGGAGCAAACCATCGGTGACCTGATGCAACAGTTCTGGTGCTTGGACCACTCGGGGGAAGCCCTTTAGCACTCACCAGAACAGTGGTTATCTGCTATGTCCTCCACAACCTTGCTATCATGAGGGCCCAGCCCTTGCCACCAGGTATTTGAAGGCCACCTCTGGAGGAGGAGGAGGAGAGAGGGGGATGGAAGGAGGTATCTGGAATTCCTTCACTCTAGCCAGGCCATCCATGACCGGATACTCAAACTCCGCTTTGATGTCACCATCATTGCTCCACAGTTCCCAATCTTTCAATTCATCTGCTACATCTGGGTGGCACAGTGGCGCAGTGGTTAGCACCGCAGCCTCACAGCTCCAGGGACCCGGGTTCGATTCCGGGTACTGCCTGTGTGGAGTTTGCAAGTTCTCCCTGTGTCTGCGTGGGTTTTCTCCGGGTGCTCCGGTTTCCTCCCACAAGCCAAAAGACTTGCAGGTTGATAGGTAAATTGGCCATTATAAATTGTCACTAGTATGGGTAGGTGGTAGGGAAATATAGGAACAGGTGGGGATGTTTGGTAGGAATATGGGATTAGTGTAGGATTAGTATAAATGGGTGGTTGATGTTCGGCACAGACTCGGTGGGCCGAAGGGCCTGTTTCAGTGCTGTATCTCTAATCTAATCTAATCTCATCACAGTGTCCTCTTGAAAGCAGAAATGCAGACGAGGTGGGGGGGGGGTGGTGACGGAAGTCAGATGGGATAAAAACCAAGATGTCCATTGGCACACATGCTGCAGCTTTCACTTTATACCAAAGAACAGGATGAGGATGAAGTGGGATTTGAAAAGAGGCATAAGGCAGGAACATAGCCTGAATGTTCTTGGTGATGCAGGACTTGATGGGCTCTCTTATAGCAAGTCCCATGATGTAGAACACCGTCTCCTCCAGAGGACTCAGGTGATGCAAGTATGCCTGCCCTCCTCCTGTTCTGCTCTGCTCCCTCCGTGTAAGAGTTGATAATACTATCTTTAACCAAAATTTGCAGTTGAGACTTGCGAGACTATCCAACCCAAGAGCATTGATAGTTTAAATGAAATACAGGAAGCCATGCTGTATATTAGTGTACAGAAAACTGACTGAATCTGAACAGCATGCATTGCAAAGGCCTAAAGGGCTTTGAGCTAAAGTAACCTGTTAACAGCTGCAAGCAGTTTTCATTGAAGATACGCAGAGTCACTGGTGAAAAAAAACTTTTAAGACTATGGAATGTTTAGCAAAAAGCAGAAAAGTTGTAAAAATCGAGTCAAAACCAATAAACAGACAGACTTCAAAGTCTTGTTTTGCTTGAACTTCGGAGAAAATTCATGTACATAAAAACATGGAGCTATGGTGTCTGAAAGCATGAAGGTAAGAGACTGATCATGTTTTAAAAGTGTTAATTTAGCTGGCCTAAGTGGACCAAAGTGTTTTGCAGGGCTGCAAGAGAGTGACAAGCTGACACTAATTCTTGATGTTAGAATTTGCCTTTTTTGAAATGCAGAGAATCTAGAAATTCTCCAAACAACAGTTTGTAAGCAGTCAATAATTTAAGGGACTCTGATTGTTTAATTGTCCTGTGGTTTTTTAAATGTGAGTGTGACCAGGAAAGGAAGCTGCTATTGTATTTACTGATAAAGATCTTGAAGGCGCCTACAACATCCACCAGTGATGATGAAATTACTAAAGGAAATGTAAACTTACATTCATCGTCAAAGCAGTTTCTGATATCATAGTTTAAACAAAGGATTAGATGCCTCATTCGACAATTGTAGCTTAAGGTGGATTTTGATAGGAGAGTAGGAAGTTGTCAATGGAACATCCTGCCCACCTTAGAAAGAAAGATATACAAATCAGTGCAAATAGTGATTCAGTGCTTAAGTCGGGTAACTTGGTCAACTACTGAAGAGAACAATCAGCAGGGAGGTGACCACTCAATGGGTAATTATGTATGTATGATTCCTTGTAATGTTTTTGTGATTAATGAATGTTTTGTTAACAAGTGTATTGCTCACGGGTGTTTTGTATTGTTAACTAGTATTCCGACCGAACCTAGTAAAGTTGTCAGTGTTTCATTTGAGCTTTGAATGTTGTCTCCTTATTTCTTGCAATTCTCGTGTTCGAACCATGGAGTAACCAGTCAAGGGCAAAAGATTACGTCTTACATTCCTGTTGTGGATCACCCTGTCATGCAGGAGAGAGGGAAGAATGCCACTGATTATGTTGCAATGTGTTTGGGTGATATGGCTGTCATGGCTGAATAGCTTGAGTTATGTGGAAGCAGCAAGAGGTGGATGTGAGGCTGCAGCAATGGTCAATGTGCAAGGGTGAGGTGGAGTATCTGAATGTTAGGCATGAGTCTTGATTACTGATGGGTGAGTGTGGTGCACTGAGTAGTGTGAGAGGTTGATGGTGAGGTGGTTAGGAGATCTCCTGTGAAAATGTATTCATTGACTTTAACCACTGGAGTAAGGTCACTGAACTTCTTGCAGTACCATTGCCTAACTCTGGGAATTGACCTCCGGGGCCACCTGCTCCCATTTCCTTCTCAGGGTGTGACTTGAAGGACTCCTTACCCCCTGTGGAAACATTGCATCTTTCTATCCTTAATTCTATACAACAGTAATTTCCTGACAACACATGTTAGGCTAATTGGTCTATAATTCCCTGGTTTCCCTCTCTCATCTTCCTTAAATAATGGAGTGATATGTGCAATTTTAATCTAAAATCAAACTGAGAGAACTTTGGAACATTATAGTTGGGGCAGCTAGGGGAATTTAAATTCAATTAATTATAAACCTGGAATAAAATGCTAGTCTCATTAATAATGATCATCAAACTACCGTATTGTTGTACCTGACAGCCAATATCCCAGACTCCACCATCACTATCCATGGGTATGTCTTGTCCCACCAGCAGGACAGACCCACCAGAGGTGGCGGCAGAGTCGCATACAGTCAGCAGGGAGTGGGCCTGAGAACCCTCAACATCAACTTCGGACCCCATGAAGTCTCATGGCATCAGGTCATACATAGGAAAAGAAACCTCCTACTGATTACCACCCACTGCACTCCCTCAGCTGATTAATCAGTACTCCTCCACGTTGAACACCACTTGGAAGAAGCACTGAGGGTAGCAAGGGCACAAAATGTACTCTGGGTGGGGCATGTCAAAGTCCATCACCAAAATTGGTTTGAGAGCAGCACTACTGACCAAATTGGCCAAGTCCTGAAGGACATATCTGTCTGACTGGGCCTGCGGAAGGTTGTAAGAGAACCAACATGAGGGAAAAACCTACTTGACCTTGTCCTCACCAATCTACTTCTCGCAGATGCATCTGTCCATGACAGTATTGGTAGGAGTGACCACCGCACAGTCCTTATCCTCTTCACACTGAGCACAATTTTATCATGTTTTGTGGCACTACCACCATAATAAATGGGATAGTCTTGGAAAAGATCTAGCAGCTCAAAACTGGGTATCCATGAGGCACTGTGGGCCATCGGCAACAACAGAATTGTATTCAACCACAATATGTAACGTCTTAGCCCGGCATATTTCAGATTCTACCATTACCAGCAAGCCAGGGGACCAATCCTGGTGCAATGAGGAGTTCAGGACAGCATGCCAGGAGCAGCACCAGCCATACTTAAAAATGAGGTGCCAAACTGATGAAGCTACAACACAGGACTACATGCATGCTGAACAGCAGAAGCAGCGTGCAATAGACAAAGCTAAGCAATCCCATAACAGACCAGCTCAAAACTCTGCAATCCTGCCACATTGTCATGAATGGTGGTGGATAATTCAACAACTGACAGGAGGAGGAGTCTCCACAAATATCCCCACCCTCAACAATGGGGGAGCCCAGCACATCAGTGCAAAAGACAAGTCCGAAGCATTTGCAACCATCTTCAACCAGAAGTGCTGAGTGGATGACCCATATAGGGCGGCACAGCGGTGCAGTGGTTAGCACTGCAGCCTCACAGCTCCAGCAACCCGGGTGCAGTTCTGGGTATTGCCTGTGTAGAGTTTGCAAGTTCTCCCTGTGACCGCGTGGGTTTCTGCCGGGTGCTCTGGTTTCCTCCCACAGCCAAAGACTTGCAGGTTGATAGGTAAATTGGCCATTGTAAATTGCCCCTCATGTAGGTAGGTGGTAGGAGAATGGTGGGGATGTGGTAGGGAATATGGGGTTAATGTAGGATTAGTATAAATGGGTGGTTGTTGGTCAGCACAGACTCGGTGGGCCAAAGGGCCTGTTTCAGTGCTGTATCTCTCTATGTCCTCATCCTGAGGTCCCCAGCATCACAGATGCTAATCGTCAGACAATTCAATTCACTCCACGTGATATCAAGAAACACTTGAAGGCACTGGATCCAGCAAAGGCTACGGGCCCTGACAACATCCCGGCTTGTACTCCAGAACTAGCCACGCCCTTCGCCAAGCTACTCCAATACAGCTACAATGCAGGTGTCTATCTGACATTGTGGAAAATTGTCCAGGTATAACCTGTCCACAAAAGTAGGACAAATCCAATATAACCAATTCATACCCCATCAGTATACTCTCAATCATCAGCAAAGTGATAGCAAGTGTTGTCGAAAGCGCTATCGTGCGGCATTTACTCAGTAACAACCTGCTGAATGATGCTCAGTTTGGGTTCTGCCAGGGACACTCAGCTCCAGATCTCATTATAGCCTTGGTACAGACATGGATAAAAAAGCTGAACTCCAGAGGGAGGTGAGAGTGACTGCTCCTAATATCAAGGCAGAATTTGACTGAGAGGGGCATCAAAGAGCCCCAGCAAAATTGAAGTCAATGGGAAACAGAGGGAAAACTCTCCACTGATTGGATGTCATATCTCGCACAAAGGAAAGTGGGTATGGTTGTTGGAGGTCAATTATCTCAGACCCAGGACAACACTGTAAGAGTTCTTTAGGGTAGTGTCCTAGGCCTAATCTACTTCATCAATAACCTTCCCTCCAACATAAGGTCAGAAGTGGGAACGTTCGCTGATAATTGCTAATTGTTCAGCACCATTCACAACTCCTTAGATATTGAAGCAGTCCGTATCCCCATATGCAGCAAGACCTAGACAATATTCAGGCATGGGCTGATTAGTGGCAAGTAACATTCATGCCACAAGTGCCAGGCAATGACCATCTCCAACAAGAGAGAATATAACCATCTTACCTTGACATTCAATGGTATTACCATTGATGAATCCCCCACTACGAACATCCTGGCGGTTACCATTGATCAGAAACTTAACTTGATTAGTCATATAAATTCTGTGACCACCAGAGCAGGTCAGAAGCTGAGAATTCTGTGACAGGAAACTCACCTACTGACTCCCCAAAGCCTGTCCACCAACTACAAGGCACAAGGCAGGAATGTGATGGATTACTCTCCACTTGCCTGGATGGGTGCAACTCCAACAGGACTCAGGAAACTTGACACCATCCAGGACAAAGCAGCCTGCTTGATTGGTACCCCACCTACCACCTTAAACATTCACTCCCTCCACCACTGGTGCACGATGGTTGTAATGTGTACCCCCATCTACAAGTTGCACTGCAGCAACTCACTGAGGTATATTCAACAACACCTTCAAAACCCACAACCTCTTCCACCTAGAAGGACAAGGGCAGCAGATGCATAGGAACACCACCACCTGCAAGTTCCCCTCCAAGTCACTCACCACCCTGACTTGGAACTATATCGCCATTCCTTCATGTTAACTGGATCAAGATCCTGGCACTCCATCCCTCACAGCACGGTGTATCTACGCTACATGGACTGCAGAAGTTCAGGAAGGGGGCTGACCACCTTCTCAAAGGCAATTAAGGATGGGCAATAAATGCTGGCCTTGCCAGCAATGCTCACATCCCAAGAACGAATAAAAACACCTTCCTTTAAAGCCCTGAGCTGGAACCATTTGGTACTGGGGCAAACACATCCAAAGTTGCATAAAACCATAAAAGTTTACAGCATGCAAATGAGTTCAGCCTAATATCATACTGGACTTCATCAATTGGACACATCACGTTTCAGCAAAATGGCATATAATTTCATCCATAACTTCTTAAATGATTCCACCCCAAGAAGAAGTTCTTCATTGCAGCTAGCAACTTCATCACTTTCACCTCTAACTGAAAGCAATAATGTGTGAACAGAATGCAATACTACAGAACTGCAGGTCCTCAGAGTTGAGAGGGTCATTAGTTACACTCATGTGCTATTTACATCTTGCATGTCTAAAAGGGGACATTTTTATCTGGTATGCATTACAAATTTTGCATCTGTACTAGCTATTCTTGGGCTTGGCATCACTGTGCATCTCACTACAATCAGTTTACCCTTTTTACTGCCTCATACAATCATCATTGTTCACACTCCAATATTAAAGAAGCCACCTAGAATATCATCTCAATGTTTGCAGCAAATTCTTTGATGGATGCTGAAATTATTCTTGAAATGAATGTCTACAGATTTGAACAGTGGCTCCCAGATCAAGTTGGGAATCTTGATTTTTTAATGACTTACTCAGCTGGTATTTACACTCAGCATCAGCATTGCAAGGGATTTCATAGTAGGCAGTTCCTTCATGGATGGTTTAACACCATACTTTCTTATCTTGAACAGGTTTTTCCCATTTATGGACCTATTTTGCATTGTTTCAGAGTCATTTTAAGCTGTCTCTTTAGCTTACCACCAGGAAATTGCTCTCCAGTTGTCAATGCCCCATAAAAGATCTTTGGGATTTCTTCATCAGACATTCACACTACATGTCCTGGTCATCGTAGTCATACCTTCATGATTAGAACAATGAGGTGGGGTAAGTGGAGCATGTTTCAGTGGGAGAGTATTTGGTAAACAGTGATCATAATATTGTCAGGTTTAGAATAGTTATGGAAAAGGACATGGAACAATCAAGCGTAGGAATGCTTAACTAGAGGAGGGCTAATTTCAGGGAGTTAAAAAGGATCTGGTTCAGGTGAATTAAAATCAAAGTTTTGTAAATAAAACAATAATTGAACAAACCTTCTAAGAGATGATGTTTAAGGAATAGAGTAGACACATTCCCATGACAGAGAAAGGGCCATTATCCAAAACTAGAGTTCCCCGGATGATTAAAGATATAGAGATAAAAATGAAACAGTAAACAGAGGTATATGACAAATGTAACATTAATAATACAGCAGAGAGCCAAACTGAGTTCAGCAAGTACAGAGGTGATCTAAAAATGGGAATTTAAGGGACAAAGGGAGATTGTGAGAATAAATTAGTGGGTAACACACAAGGGAACCCAAAAGTGTTTTAGAAGCATTTAAATAGTAAAGAGTGGTCAAAGGAAGGGTGGGGCCGATTAGGGATCAAAAGGAGATATTCTTATTCTGTCTTCACTTGACAAGAGAGTACTGCTAATTAAGAGGGGGTGGTAGCACAGTGGTTAAGGGCGGGATTTCAGTTCCGGGGTCGAGACCCCAGGGTGAAAGGTTAGTGGGGGTAGGTGAGAATGTGGAGTCGAGGTTACAATCAGATCAGCCATGATCTTATTGAATGGCGGAGCAGGCTCGAGGGGCCAAGAGGCCTACTCCTGCTCTGAATTCATATGTTTGCATGTCACCACATCAGCAAAACTCCTGCGTTGCAATTTCAATTGAAAAATCATCTAATTGGCCCAGAGTCGCATTTGCTGTCCAATTAGCAGCAGTGGGCAGAGGAAGGAGGCGGGTCACAGGACACAGTGGGTCCAATTTAAAGGGTGAGTAGCAGCCATTGTTGTGGTTGCCGTTTGTTTCAGTCCTCCTCACTAACATCTGGTGACTTGTGCCAAAATTGGGAGAGCTGTTCCACAGACTAGTCAAGTAACAGCCCAACATAGTGCTACTCACCAAATCATACCTTACAGCCAATATCCCAGAATCCTCCAGAAGTGGCAGCACAGTGGTATACACCCATGAAGGAATGGCTCTGGGAGTCCTCAACATTGACTCCGGACCTCCTGAGGTCCCATGGCACCAGGTCAACATAGGCAAGAAAATCTTCTGCTGATTACCATCTACCACCCTCCCTCAGCTGATGAATCAGTGCCCCTCCATGTTGAACACTGCTTGATGAATCAGTGCTCATCCATGTTGAAGCATTTGCAACCATCTTCAGCCAGAAGTGCCTAGTGGTTTATCCATCTCGGCCTCCTCCTGAGGTCCCCACATCACAGATGCCAATCTTCAGCCAATTCGAGTTACTCCACTTGATATCAAGAAATGGCTGAAGGCACTGCATACAACAAAGGCTATGAGTCCTGACAACATCCCAGCTGTAACACTGAAGACATATTCTCCTGAACTAGCCGTGCCCCTAGCCAAGCTGTTCCAGTACAGCTGCAACACTGGCATCTACACAACAATGTGGAAAATTACCCAGGTATGCCCTTTGCACAAAATCTAATCCAGCCCATTACTGTTCCATCAGTCCACTTTCAATCGTCAGCAAAGTGATGGAAGCTGTTGTAGACAGTGCTGTCAAGCAGCACTTACTCAGCAACAACCTGCTCACTGATACTCAGTTTGGGTTTTGCCAGGGTCACTCAGCTCCAGACCTCTTTACAGTCTTGGTCCAAATGTGGACAAAAGAGCTAAATTCCAGAGGTGAGGTGTGAGTGACTGCCCTTGACATCAAGGCAGTATTTGACCGAGTGGTGCATCAAAAAACCTTAACAAAATTGAAGTCAATGGGAATCAGGGAGAAAACTCTCCACTGGTTGGAGTCATACCTAATACAAAGGAAGATGCTTGTAGTTGTTGGAGGCCAATTATCTCAGCCCCAGTACATTGCTGCAGGAGTTCCTTAGAGTAATGTCCTAGGGTCACCCATCTTCATCTACTTCATCAATTACCTTCCCTCCAACATAAGGTCAGAAATGGAGATATTCGCTGATGATTTCACAGTGTTCAGTACAATTTGCAACTCCTCAGATACTGAAGTAGTCCGTGCCTGCATGCAGCAAGACCTGGACAACATTCAGGCTTGGGCTGATAAGTGGCAAGTAACATTTGCATTACACAAGTGCCTCACAATGACCATCTCCAACAAGAGAGAATATAACAATCTTCTCTTCATGTTCAACAGCATGATCATCAGTGAATCCCCCCATCATAAACATCCTGAGGGCCAGCATAGACCAAAAACTTAACTAGATCAGCCATATTAAGACTGGCTCCCAGATCAAGTCAGAAGATGGGAATTCTGCAGCAAGAAACACATCTCCTGACTCCCCAAAGCCTGTCCACCATCTACAAGGCACAAGTCAGGAGTGTGATGGAATACTCTCCACTTGCTTGGAGGAGTGCAGCTCCAACAACACTCAAGAAGCTTGACACCATCCAGGACAATGCAGTCCGCTCAATTGACACCCCATCCACTACCTTAAACATTCACTCCCTCCACCCCTGGCACACAATGGCTGCAGTGTGTACCATCTACAAGATGCACTGCAGCAACTCACCAAACATCCTTTGACAGCATCTTCCAAACCTGCAACCTCTACCACCTAGAAGAACAAGGGCAGCAGATGCATAGGAACACTAGAACCCGAAAGTTCCCCTCCAAGTCACATACCAGCCTGACTTGGAACTATATTGCTCCTCCTTCACTGTTGCTGGTTCAAAATCCTGGAACTCCCTCCTTAACTGCACTGTGGGTATATCTACACTGTATGGACTGCAGTGGTTCCAGGGGGTGGCTAACCACCACCTTCTCAAGGACAGTTAGGGAGAGGAATAAATGCTGGCCTTGCTGGCAACACTCACATCCCATGGATAAATTAAAAAAGCCAGAAATGTTAGATAGAATAAAAATAGATGAAGAGGAGTTACTTATAAGTTTAAAAACAAAATACTGCGGATGCTGGAAATCTGAAACAAAAACAAGAAATGCTGGAATCACTCAGCAGGTCTGGCAGCATCTGTGGAAAGAGAAGCAGAGTTAACGTTTCGGGTCAGTGACCCTTCTTTGGAACCCCGTCACTGACCCGAAACGTTAACTCTGCTTCTCTTTCCACAGATGCTGCCAGACCTGCTGAGTGATTCCAGCATTTCTTGTTTTTGTTACTTATAAGTTTGTCAGTTCTCAAAGTAGAAAAGTTTCCCAGGCTAGATGGGTTGAATCCTAGATAATAAGGTAAATAAATGTGGAAATTATAGAGGCTCTGGACACAATCTTTGAATCCTCCTCAGATGTGAGGATTGTGCCAGACAACTGGAGGATTGCAAAAGTTACACCCCTGTTCAATAAAGGGGAGAGGGATGAACCTGACAATTATAGGTCAATCTGCCTAAGGTCGGGGGTGGGGAACTTTTAAAGACAATAATCCAGGACAAAATTAATTGGAAAAACAGAGGTAAATAAATGAAAGCCAGCACAGATTTATTAAAGACTGTTATAATCAGGTGAGGAGGGGTTGAAGGACGTCCCTCTTTTCCCGCTCCTTGTTTGATCACAATAGGTTTAATTCTTTTTTAAAGTGGATGTATTGGCCAATTCAGTGGGTGTTTGATTATTTACTTGCTATGATCATAACAAGAACCAATCGGTCAGGTTTTCTTGAGTTTAACAAAGAAAGAGGTTAGCTGTATTGTACTTAAACCAAGCTAATGAAAATAATAAACTACGCGCCAACTTTCACTCCTACACACACATTAGAGGTTCACACACACAAATAGGTTGCAGAGTGGGGAAGGGTAAATTGGTCAAGTTAGAGTCCATAGAAAAAGGGGTATACAGTCTGTTGACTTTGGTGATTTAGCTGGCTTCTAGCTGAATTCGGTGGTCCTGAGGCTTTTAGTTTGAAAAGATAGATGACTGATTCAGTGGGTGTCTTGGAGACAGTGATGCGGATGATTACCTCCAAAGGAGTTTCTGATTGTAGCTGGGATATGCAAAGGCGGTCAGTCAACAGGAGGATTCGAAGCTTACAAGCTGGAATGGAGAGTGAGAGAGAGGAACTCCCATTTGGGTCTGTACATGTCAAAGTCCGGATACAACTCCTTGCTGCTGCAGAGAAACACCTGGGAGTGGGGGGGGGGGGTGTTGGGGGGACTTGTCACATGACAGTCACTCAGTGATTCGAGCATGGTAGTTAGCAGTGTACAGTAATAATCTCCTTATTTGAGGAAGGATGTAAATGCATTGGAAGCAGTTCAGAAAAGGTTTACTCGACTAATACCTGGAATGGCAGGGTTGTCTTATAAGGAAAGATTGGAGAGGCTAGGCTTGTATCCACTAGAGTTTAGAAGAGTAAGAGGCGACTTGATTGAAACATATAAGATCCTGAGGGATCTTGATGGGGTGGATGTGGAAAGGATGTTTCCCCTTGTGGGAGAATCTAGAACTAGTGCTCACTATTTAAAAATAAGGGGCTGCATTTTACCGGCCCCTCGACACCGGTGGGTCATGGCGCATGGGCTGGTAAAATCCTGCAGGGAAAGGCCCGCCTCGACCTGTGACGTCGAGAAGGGCCCGCCACATATTACCGGCAGCGGCGGGACCTCGGTGCGCCGCCCCCACCACCCCCCTCCCCCCGCTGTCTGGCGGCGGGCCTTTCATCAGCATATGTAGATGAACGTTTAAAAGATGTAAATAAACTTACCTGCAGGCGGCGGCCGTCTCACTCCTCCTTCGGAACTCCATACGGAGTTCCGGCAAGAACCTAGTGGGGAGGGGGGAGGGATAACATTTTCAGGAGCAGGAGGGGTGGAGGAGCAGGGAAATCAATTTCTATTGGATGTGGGGATGGTGGGAAGGTGTTGGAGGGCAAAAGATCGAAGGTTGGGGGGGGAAAGTTCAGGTGATTGAATAAGCAATTGATGGTCATTTCATTGCCTGAAATGACCATTGCAGGGGTAGGGGAAGGGCCTCCATCACATATTTTTATCTGTAATAAAACTCATCTCTATTATCCCTTTAAAAATTACATTTATTGGTAAGGGCTTAAAGCCCTTTAAAAATGACACCGGCGCCTGTGCGGCGGTGCAGGATGCCATTGCTGGGGACGCGGAGGCCGCCCCCTTACATCATCAGGGGTGGGCGCTTCGCGCCCCACTGTTGAAATAAACCCCGACGTGAAATATTGCAGGGGCTCCTTGGTGGCTGCTGAATGCGGGCGCCGCGCTAATTCTAAAGGGCGCCACTGCGGAGTGCGGCGCCCGAATAAAATTCAGCCCAAGGTGTCACCCATTTAAGACAGAGATGAGGAGAAATTTTTTCTCTCAGAGAGTTGTTCAACCCTTCAACCCCTCCTCACCTGACTATAGCAGTCTTTAAGAAATCTGTGCTGACTTTCATTTATTTACCTCTGTTTTTCCAAATAATTTTGTCCTAGATTATTGTCTTTAAAAGTTCCCCACCCCCGACCTTAGGCAGATTGACCTATAATTGTCAGGCTCATCCCTCTCCCCTTTATTGGACAGGGGTGTAACCTTTGCAATCCTCCAGTTGTCTGGCACAATCCTCAGATCTATCTTTTGAATTTTCTTCCTCAAAAGGCAGTGGAAGCAGAGTCTTTAAATATTTTTAAACAGAGCTAGATAGATTCTTGATCAGCAAGGGGGTGAAAGGTTATCGGGAGTAGGTGGGAATGTGGAGTCGAGGTTAAAATCAGATCAGCCATGATCTAATAGAATGGCAGAGCATGCTCGAGGGGCCGAGTGGCCTACTCCTGCTCCTAATTTGTATGTTCGTATGTTCTGCTTGCTAAAAGGAACAGGCAGTTCCCTTAACCTGCTTGCGTCTTGGTTCTTGCTGGGATGAACAGGCATTTCATCTCCACCTCACCTACCTTGCAATGTAGGATACAGTGTTGCAAATTAGGTGACCATCTTAAGCTGCTAGCAAAGTCATCTTTTATTTGTTCCTTTTAAATTTCTTTAAAAAAATATAAATTCAGATCTCCAGTCAGTGGATTAAAGAACGTTACATTCAACAAAGGATGTTGGCGTGAAACTTCGCCACCACTCAAAATAAAATGTAATGACGAAGCGCAAATTAAAAAGAAACTGTATACACACACTCATCCTCAAAAACTCATTCATCAGTCTCACACTGTCATAGCCAGGATCTGGATCAGTTTTTTTTATCTGATATGATTCTGTGCTGAGATGGACTCTCGAAAAAGCATCAGCTATCACATTGTTTTTCTCTGCACTATGGATATCTTTGGGTTGCAGAAGCAGGCTCCACCGAAAATGCCTTGCATTCTGGATTTTGAATTTCTCCACAAAGGTCAAAGGATTGTGGTCAGTATAATCTACTGTCTCTCGATATGCATTTTGGACATATCCCTCAAAGTGTTTGAGAGCCAGATACAGTTCCAGGGCTTCCTTTTCCACAGTAGAGTATCTCCTTTGATGTTTGTTTAATTTTTTTGGAGAAATACCTAACTAGTCTCTCAATGGCTAAGTCATCATCTTGGAGCAGGAAGGCACCTGCCCCTAGGTCACTAGCATCAACTGCCACTTGAAATGGTTTGGAGCTGGCAGCACTGGTTCATTGGTTAAGATGGCTTTCAGCCTCCAGAAAGCTGTTTGGCACCTCCCTGACCACACTACCTTTGCTTTTTTCTGTAATAAGTCTGTCAGTGGGGCGGTTATAGTGCTGAAGTTTGGGACAAACTTGCGGTAAAACCCACACATCCCCAAAAATCGCATTATTTCCCGTTTTGTCATGGGGATGGGAAAATCTATCAGTGGTGTCCCTTTGCTGCTCTGAACTTGACCCACAATATGCCCAAGGTAGAGCTTTAGTGAACTTGCTTTTTGCAAGATTTGCCATGAGGTCAGCCGACTGTAACCTTCGGAAGAGGGCTTCTAACCGGTCCCATACACTACACAGTTGGGGAGGCCAGCCACTACCTGGTTCATCAGCTTTTGGAAGGTGGCTGGGGTATTTCTTAATTGAAAGGGCATCACCCAGCACTGGACTAAGCTGTCTGGGGTGACAAAAGCCAAGATCTCTTTAGCTCAAGTGGTGAAGGGAACCTGCCAGTACATTTTTAACAAGTCTATTTTGGTTATGTAGGTGGTGTTTCCTACTCTGTCTATACAGTCTTCCAGGCAGGGAATTGAGTAGGAATTAGCTCTGGACACTGCATTAATCTTTCTGTAATCAACACAGAGCCTTGTTGAGCCATTGGGTTTGGGCAGCAGCACAACTGGGGAACTCCAACTGCTCTGACTGGGCTCAATCAGCTTGTGCTCCAGCATGTACTGAATTTCCTCCCCAACCTGAGGCAATTTCCTGGGACCGAGGCGATAGGGATTTTGTTTTATGGGGAGGGGTCTCTCCTACATCACATTGTGTACGGTTAGGGTTGTGCACCCTGGTTTGTCTCTGCAGATCCCTTTAAACACTGTGAGCAGCCTTGTTAAGTCTCTTTTCTGTTCTGTGTTTAAATAGGACAGTGTGGTGTTTAATTTCCCTAACATTTCAGTGTTAACTAAACAGACAGGAGAGGGTTCGATCTGACAATCCTCCAAGCCTCCCTCTAACTCGTCCCCACTGTGCCTTTCACCGTCCTCTTTCCTGACTGCCTGACAGACTTGTTCTTGTTTGTCCCCTTCCTAGCTGTGATACTGTTTTAACATATTGATGTGACACAGCTTTTCTTTTTTCCTATGATCTGAGTTGTCAATTATATAACTCACCTGGTTAATTCTCTTTATTATTCTGTACGGGCCACTGAACCGGGCTTTCAATGGTTCTCCCTGTATCGGTAATAGCACTAACTAACGGACTAGTAACCCAGAGACCCAGGGTATTGCTCTGGTGACATGGGTTCGAATCCCACCACAGCAGAAGGTGGAATTTGAATTCAATTAATAAATCTGGAATTAAAAAAGATAGTCTAATGATGGCCATGAAACCATTGTCGATTGTTGTAAAAACCCATCTGGTTCACTAATGCCCTTTAGGGAAGGAAATCTGCTGTCCTTACCTGGTCTGGCCGACATGTGAATCCAGACCCACAGCAATGTGGTTAACTCTTACATGCCCTCTAAAATGCCACTCAGTTGTATCTAACCGCTACAAAGTCAATAAAAAGGAATGAAACCAGACGGACCGAGGCACAGGAAACAACAATGGCAAACACAGCCTTGTCGAACCTGCAAAGTCCTCCTTATGAACATCTGGGGGCATGTGCCAAAGTTGGGAGAGCTGTCCCACAGACTAGTCAAGCAACAGCCTGACGTAGTCATACTCACGGAATCATACCTGACAGACAATGTCCCAGACACTGCCATCACCATCCCCGGATATGTCCTATACCACCGGCAGGACAGACCCAGCAGAGGTGGCGGCACAGTGGTATACAGTAGGGAGGGAGTTGCCATGGGAGTCCTCAACATCGACTCTGGACCCCATGAAGTCTCATGGGATCAGATCAAACATGGACAAGGAAACCTCCTGCTGATTACCACCAACTGCCCTACCTCAGCTGATGAGTCAGTACTCCACCATGTTGAACAGCACTTGGAGGAAGCACTGAAGGTGGCGAGGACACAGAATGTACTCTGGGTGGGGTACTTCAATGTCCATCACCAAGAGTGGCTCGTTGGCACCACTACTGACCGAGCTGGCCGAGTCCTAAAGGACATAGCTGCTCGACTGGGTATGCGGCAGGTGGTGAGGGAAACAAGAGGGGAAAACATACTTGACCTCGTCCTCACCAATCTGCCTGCTGCAAATGCATCTGTCCATGACAGTATTGGTAGGAGTGACCACCGCACAGTCCTTGTGGAGACTAGGTCCTGCCTTCACATAGAGGATACACTCCATTGTGTTGTGTGGCACTACCACCGTGCTAAATGGTATAGATTTCGAACAGATCTAGCAATGCAAAACTGGGCATCCATGAGGCGCTGAGGACCATCAGCAGCAGCAGAATTGTACTCAACCACAATCTGTAACCTCATGGCCCGGCATATCCCCCACTCTACCATTACCATCAAGCCAGGAGACCAACCCTGGTTCAATGAAGAGTGCAGAAGGGCATGCCAGGAGCAGCACCAGGCATACCTCAAAATGAGGTGTCAACCTGGTGAAGCTACAATACAGGACTATCTGCGTGCCAAACTGTGTAAGCCACATGCGATAGACAGAGCTAAGCGATCCCATAACCAACGGATCAGATCTAAGCGCTGCAGTCCTGCCACGTCCAGCTGTGAATGGTGGTGGACAATTAAACAACTAACTGGAGGTGGTGGCTCCACAAATATCCCCATCCTCAATGATGGGGGAGCCCAGCACATCAGTGCGAAAGATGAGGCTGAAGCATTTGCAACAATCTTCAGCCAGAAGTGCCGAGTTGATGATCCAGCTCAGCCTCCTCCTGAAATCCCCAGCAGCACAGATGCCAGGCTTCAGCCAATTCGATTCACTCCGCATGATATCAAGAAATGACTGAAGGCACTGGATACTGCAAAGGCTATGGGCCCTGACAATATTCCGGCAATACTACTGAAGACCTGTGCTCCAGAACTTGCCGCGCCCCTAGCCAAGCTGTTCCAGTACAGCTACAACACTGGCATCTACCCTGCAATGTGGAAAATTGCCCAGTTATGTCCTGTACACAAAAAGCAGGACAAGTCCAACCCGGCCAATTACTGCCCCATCAGCCTACTCTGAACTATTAGTAAAGTGATAGAAGGTGTCATCAACAGTGCCATCAAGCGGCTCTTGCTTAGTAATAACCTGCTCAGTGACGCTCAGTTTGGGTTCCGACAGGGCCACTCAGCTCCTGACCTCATTACAGCCTTGGTTCAAACATGGACAAAAGAGCTGAACTCAAGAGGTGAGGTGAGAGTGACTGCCCTTAACATCAAGGCAGCATTTGACCGAGTATGGCATTAAGGAGCCCTAGCAAAACTGGAGTCAATGGGAATCAGGGGGAAAACCCTCTGCTGGCTGGAGTCATACCTCGCACAAAGGAAGATGGTTGTGATTGTTGGAGGTCAATCATCTCAACTCCAGGACATCACTGCAGCAGTTCCTCAGGGTAGTGTCCTAGGCCCAACCACCTTCAGCTGCTTCATCAATGACCCTCTTTCAATCATAAGGTCAGAAGTGGGGATGTTCGCTGATGATTGCACAATGTTCAGTACCATTCGTGACTCCTCAGATACTGAAGCAGTCCGTGTAGAAATGCAGCAAGACCTGGACAATATCCAGGCTTTGGCTGATAAGTGGCAAGTAACATTCGCGCCACACAAGTGCCAGGCAATGACCATCTCCAACAAGTAAAAATCTAACGATCTCCTCTTGACATTCAATGGCATTACCATCGCTGAATCTCCCACTATCAACATCCTGGGGGCTACCATTGACCAGAAACTGAACTGGAGTAGCCATATAAATAACGTGGCTACAAGAGCAGGTCAGAGGCTAGGAATCTTGCAGTGAGTAACTCATCTCCTGACTCCCTAAAGCCTGTCCATCTACAAGGCACAAGTCAGGAGTGTGACGGAATACACTCCACTTGCCTGGATGGGTACAGCTCCAACAACACTCAAGAAGCTCGACACCATCCAGGACAAAGCAGGCCGCTTGATTTTCACGCCATCTACAAACATTCACTCCCTCCATCACCGCACAGTGGCGGCAGTGTGTGTCCATCTACAAGTTGCACTGCAGCAATGCACCAAGGCTCCTTAGACAGCACCTTCCAAACCTGCGACCTCTACCAACTAGAAGGACAAGGGCAGCAAATGCATGGGAACATCACCACCTGCAAGTTCCCCTCCAAGTCACACACCATCCTGACTTGGAACTATATCGCCGTTCCTTCACTGTCGCTGGGTCAAAATCCTGGAACTCCCTTCCTAATAGCACTGTGGGTGTACCTACCCCACATGGACTGCAGCGGTTCAAGAAGGCAGCTCACGACCACCTTCTCAAGGGCAATTAGGGATGGGCAATAAATGCTGGCCTAGCCAGCGATGCCCACATCCCATGAATGAATAAAAAAAAAACACGGTTCCCAGGCTGAAATGTTCTGGCGTTGGCATGTTTCTCGGCTTACCTTTTCATAGTTGGCTGGGAGGTTTATAGGTGTTCCTGAGTCACCGCACCGGCTCTTGTGGGCTGTTCTCGGAACATGGAGATGTAGTCCAACAGGGAAGATTTGTCCTTGTGTCCTAAAAACCTCTCCTTGATGCCCATAAACTAATTCAAGGGGACGAAAGCCAATGGACTCATTGGGTAAGTCTCTGGTAGCAAACAGAAGAAATCCCAGCCCTTTGTCCCAGTTATGGGAGTACTCATAGCAGTATGCCCTGATCATTGTCTTTAGGGTCTGGTGGTACAGCTCCAAAGCACCTTGTGACTGTGGGTGGTAGGTTGAAAACTTTAGCTGGTTATGCGCAGATTACCCATGATCTTTTGAAAAATCCTGAAATTAAATTTCGGACCCTGATCTGAGTGGATCTCAGCAAGCAACCCATATTGGGTGAAGAATTGGGTTAGCCTCTCCACCACTACCTTGGCAGAGATAGTTCTTTGAGGGATAGCCTCTGGAAATCAAGTAGCCACATCCATAATAGTGAGAAGATACTGGTAGCCCCCTTTTGTTTTCGATAGGGGCCCCACACAATCTACCAGCACTCTGCTGAACAGTTCATCAAAAGCTGGTATGGGAATTAGGGGTGCAGGTTTTATTGCAGGTTGAGGCTTCCTTACAACCTGGCACCGTGTGGCATGTCTTACAGAACTCCACCATATCCTTGTGGCATTGTGGCCAGTGAAAATGCTGCCTTATGCGGGCTTGGGTTTTTCTGATGTCCAGCCATTGGAATCTCATGACCTATTCTCAATATTTCTCTACGGTACCTTGGCGGCACCACTACCTGGTGAACCACTGTTCACTCTTCATCTGCAAATCTGTGAGGAGGTCTCCACTTCCTCATCAGCACCTCATCCTTTAAAATGGTAGCACTCTGGAACTCCCTCTGCTTCAGCTTCAGTTTGGGCAGTGTTACGACCGACCACTCCAGTAAAAGCCCCCAATCAAAATATACGATTCTGATTGTGGTGGGAGAAATGCACTGTAAATTCAATCCCGTCCCTCCACAGATAGCCCAACATATCATTTTAAACTTTCCAAATTAAAGAAAGACCCAGCCAGATTGTACCCTCTATTGACCCCCGAATGAGGCTAACCAAACCAGGTGTCTTTAAATCAACAAATTAACTGTTTAATTATGAAAACTAAATTCTTAACACTACTAAGATATAAACGACACTTAAAAATAGAAAAAATTAGAGTGGTCCTTGCAGATTTATGCTCCTGCCGGATGTGGAACAGTCCAAGGTTGCTTGAAGTCCTCACAGTCGTCCGATGGGGGAAAAAATAGGTTCTTCAACAGTTGAACAGTCCGTAGTCTAATTCAAAAGTTGAAATTGTTGCTCCTTCTCCGGTGATTAATTTCAACAATGAACAACTTTCAAATACTTTTTAATAAATCAATTTGGCTTTAGAATTTTTGAGGGATAAAAGATTGTCACAGTCTAACTTCCCTTCCTTTAGTTTAAATTATCAGAGATCTCTGTTTTGGCTTGACTTTTTAGAACTTTGAGAGAGAATAATAAATAAACAGACTAAATTCTCTACCTTCGTTTAAATGGTCTGAGAGTGCTCCTTTCAGTTGCTAACACACAGCTGTCTCTCTGTATCCTCTGAGTTAGAAGAGACTGTTTCAACTAAAAAAGCCAGTTCAAAAGATAATTGCAACATTGTATATCCAGTCCTTGGTCTCTGAATGGTTGTTGCCGGGTAACCAGGATGCATCCTTTGAAGCTGGTTGGTTCCCTCTCCACAGGGTTGTATCCAACGGCAAACAAAATGCACTTTCTCCAACTCCTGAGGCTTGCTGTTTCTTAAAGTAGTATGGCTCCTTTTTCAGCCATAAAGGCACACCACATTCTTCCTGAAAAAAAAAGTACAGGATCATAACAGCAGTCTGTGCTAACTTTATTTAATCCTGGGGTGGCTTGCTGAGCCTCAACCAAGGAAGACCTGCTGAACACTTCCTTTGTTTCCTCTAAATTCCCGAATAAGGTTTCAGATAACTAGACAACAGGGTCATCTGTCTACAGTGCCAGTTCAGCCTCCTCTGACAGATCTTGTTTGGCCATGGACGGGTCACCACACATTAAGGGAAAATGTCAGGGACCTTTTCCTATAATTGCTCTGTCTCCTTGACCTTGTTTGGTCTCTCTAAGACCATTGGGGAAGCTACCACCTTCGCCCCTGCCAGGTCATTACCAATGAGCAGGTCAACCCTGTCCACAGGTAAACTAGGAATAATCCCCACAGTTACCGGTCCTGAAATAAGGTCACACTCCAGGTGCACCCGTTACAAAGCTATGGGCATATACCTTCCCCCGATACCATTTACCAGCAATTTCGCATTCAATGCACTCTCTGGGGGAAAGATCATGCCTTTTCCCAGCAGAAGGGATTGGGTGTCTCCTGTATCCCTAAGTATGACTTTGGGCTTAATTACCTCACTCGAGGGGTATGGGGTCACTTTTCATGGATTGTTTGAAGTTCTCCCGCACTCACAGCAGTATATTTACTAGGTTTTACTGCCACAGTTAAAGGTTGGTCTGCTGTGCTTTCCATCAGGGCCCCTTTTCCTGCACTGTTCTGGTGTACCCTGACTAAGCCAATGGGGTTTCCCCCTAAATTCCAGCAGTTAGCTCAAAGGTGACCTACCTTGTTAGAATAGAAACAGAGAGTGTAATGGCCAAGGTGGGGAGGGGGTGGGGGTCACAGTTGCCCCTCTTGCCCTTCCTCTTCATTGACCGCAACAGGATTTATTCATTTTAAACAGTGGTTGTGCTTATCACCTCAGTGAGTGTTTTCCCTTTCACTTTTAATGTGATCGTGAAAGAACAAATTGGACAGGTTTTCTTGAGTTTAAACAAGAAAGAGGTAAGTCAACACGCTCAACAAATGAAACCCGATCTAAAATAATAAAAAAATATGCTACACATTCATGCACATATTCACATGAGGATCGCACAGACAAATAGATTACAAATGAAAAGTAGGTTTTTTGGTTGAATTAAAGTCCAGAATAAATAAAAGTTAAATACACAGACACAGGTTGGATGATTCGGTGGTCTTCCGGATAGAGTTGTATTCTTGAATTTTTTGGCTGGTCAAAGTGCACTTTGTGGTTGGCCTGCTTTGCTCAGTGTCTTCTTGGAGGCAGAATTGTAGGTGGCTCTCTTCCCTGGGTCTCTGGCTGCAGCAATCTGTAGGCTTGGAGGATCCACAGTTGCAGACAGTTTTCAAACTTGATTTTTTCTGGAGAGAGATAAAGAGAGAACGGGAGGCACACAGCCTTCTCTGCTGCTGCATACTCAGTTACTGCTTGTCTCTTTTGTGTAACCAAACGCAGAATTTTACACAGTCTGGGAGACAGTCACATGGTTCTCTTAATCCCCTTTGTTGTTAATGCGGTCTAAAGCCTAAAAACCCAAAACCTCTCTCAGGTGATATTGTCAGTGTTATCCTCTGGAGGGACGTCTCCACTCATGAATGCCTCAAAATGGCTTTTAATGCTCTGCTAATGAGGGTGATCTGGATAATCTACTCAGTTAGCCAAAGCATTGTCCTGGCTGGGCTTCTTGTTAGACTTGTATCTCTAATTCAATCTACTGGTGTTTCAGATGCAAATTGTGGTGGCCTACTTGGTTGTCAAGTTTTTTTTTAAATTAACTGCGGGATTTTTTGCATAAAAAGTCTAATGTAAGTTTCCAACCAATGAATTAATATTTCTCATTTGGCATATAGTGTTTTCTTGACAACAGACTTTTGAGTGTCACTCCTGTTCTCTGCACCTTTGTTTTTGGCCTGAGGAGGTTCCCCTGTGTTTCCAGCTCTCTCTTCCCACCTATGGCTGTTCATCCTCCTATCACCCTCCCACCTTCTATCCTTTTCAGGTTTTTGGAGGTGACTAGGGAAGGGTTTCCCTTGGGGCAAAGGCTTGTGAACAAGTGTATAATCATCAGCCAGGATTGCTGCCTGCCTGGCTCTTGGAACCTTTTGTTGTTCCATGTAGTTTCTATGGAAAGGAGAAATGAGTTTTTGAACTCCTCAAGGAGGATCACTGCCCTGAGGTTTTCACTGGTGGACTCTATCTTAAGTGCCCGTATCCATCAGTCGAAGGTGAGTTGCTTAATGATTTCGAACACAATGTAAGTTTGTTCCGGATGCTTTTGGAGAGTTCGGAATTTTTGGCAGTATGCCTCCAGTACCAGCTCATATGCGCTCAGGACAGCATTTTTGGTCATCTCATTGTCTGATGAACTCTCGTCAGACAATAGGAAATAAAGCTCATGGGCTTTTCCCATTAATTTTCTTTGCATTAGCAGTGTCCAGCTGTCTACAGACCACTTCAACTGTTTTGTAAGCTTTTTAAATGAGATGAGAAATGCTTCCACTTCTCCCTCATTGAACTTTGGTATCCACTGGGAGAACTTTAAGAGCTCAGCACTCAGTCCTGAGCTAGGTGTAATTCCTTCACTAGCTGTGCCTTCACTGGGTGCATTGAGACTTCCTCTAGTTAATTCAAGCTGCCTTAATTCCCTTTGGAAAGCTCTTTTCTTTTTCTTTCCTGATACTCTCTTTCCTCTTTCTCTCTCTGGAATTCTAATTCTAGTCTCCTCTGTTCTAGCTGTATCTTAACTAATTTTATTCTGTCTGTTTCCAACTCTAAGCCTGTCTCTGGTTCTTCAGTGTCAATTTTAAAATGGTTGGCCAAAAGTTTTAGGATTTCGGATTTCCTAGCTTTTGGATGGATATTTATCTCTATATGCTCCGCTATATTCCTTAACTCTTCAATGGATAGGGCTTTTTAAACTGTCCCAAGTTACTTGCTTTGTTCTAGCAAGGTACTAGCCTTACATGTGGACATTTTAGTACTCTAGCACTGAAAACCACAAGAAAACCTATATTGCAGTTTTTAAATTATTGCTAGAGGGCAATTTGTTTTCCCACTTCCAATTTCCCATTTGTCTTTGGGTTTGTTCCTGGACGAGCCCCCAAATTTATCTTATGGTGAGGTGAGGAGGGGGTCAAAGGGCTTCCTTATTTTTCCTCTCCTTGTTTGATCACAACGGGTTTAATTATTTTTTAAAGTGGATGTACTGGCCAATTCAGTCGATGTTTGATTACTTACTTGTTATGATCATAACAAGAACCAACTGGACAGGTATTCTTGAGTTTAACAAAGAAAGAGGTTAACTTTATTCTACTTAAACCAAACTAATGAAAATAATAAACTATGTGCCAACTTACACACACACACAATAGAGGTTCACACACACATAAATAGGTTACAGAGTGGGGAAAGGTAGATTGGTCAAGTTAGAGTCCATAGCAAAAGGGGTATACAGTCTGTGGAGTCTGGTGATTTGGCTGGTTTTTAGCTGAATTCAGTGGTCCTGAGTCTTTTAGTTTGAAGAGGTGGATGACTGATTTGGTGGGTCTCTTGGAGACAGTGATGCGGATAATTTCTTCCAAAGAAGTTTCTGATTATAGCCAGAGTATGCAAAGGTGGTCAATCAACAGGCAGGGATCGAAGCTTGCAAGCTGGAATGGAAAGACAGAGAGAGACCCCCACTTGGGTCTGCATGTGTCAGAGTCCAGATGCTTCTCCTTGCTGCTGCAGAGAAATACCAGCTTAAAACCACAGAGGGGTGGGGTGGTGGTGGTGGAGCTTGTCACATGACAGTCACCCAGTGATTCAAGCATGGTAGGTAGCAGTGTACTTCTTCCTGCTAAACTTCCTGGGTTTTTGTTCTTGCTGGGATGAGCAGTCATTTTGCCTCCACCTTACAGACCTTGCAATGTAGGATACTGTTTTTTTTTACTCATTCATGGAATGTGGACATCGCTGGCTAGGCCAGCATATATTCCCCATCCCTAATTGCCCTTGAGAAGGTGGTGGTGAGCTGCCTTGTTGAACCGCTGCAGTCCATGTGAGGTAGGTACACCCACAGTGCTGTTGGGAAGGGATTTCCAGGATTTAGATGCAGCGACAGTGAAGGAACGGCGATATAGTTTCAAGTCAGAATGGTGTGTGACTTGGAGGGGAAATTGCTGGTGGTTGTGTTCCCATGCATTTGCTGTCCTTGTCCTTCTAGTTGGTAGAGGTCACGGGTTTGGAAGGTGCTGTCTAAGGAGCCTTGGTGCATTGCTGCAGTGCAACTTGTAGATGGTACATACTGCTGCCACTGTGCGTCAGTAGTGGAGGGAGAGAATGTTTGTGGATGGGCTGACAATCAAACTGGCTCTTTTGTCCTGGTTGGTGTCGATATTCTTGAGTGTTGTTGGAGCTGCACCCATCCAGATAAGTGGAGAGTATTCCATCACACTCCTGACTTGTGCCTTGTAGATGATGGACAGGTTTTGGGGAGTCTGGAGGTGAGTTACTCGCCTCAGGATTCCTAGCCTCTGACCTGCTCTTGTATTTATATGGCTACTCCAGTTCAGTTTCTGGTTAATGGTAACTCCTGGGATGTTGATGGTGGGGAATTCAGCGATTGTAATGCCATTGAATGTCAAGGGGAGATGGTTAGATTCTCTCTTGTTGGACTTGGTCATTGCCTGGCACTTGTGTGGCATGAATGTTACTTGCATACAGTGTTGCAAATTAGGTGGCAATCTTAATCTGCTAGCAAAGTCATCTTTTATCTGTTCCTTTTTACATTTCTTTAAAAAATATAAATTCAGATCTCCACTCAGTGGATTAAAAAAAATTATCATTCAACAAAGCATCTTAGGGTGACAAAGACAAATTGTGTTTGACTAACTTGATTGAGTTCTTCGCTGAAGTAACAGAGAGACTAAATGAGGATAGTGTGGTTGTTGTGCATATAGACTTTTAAAAGGCATTTGATAAAGTGCTACAGGATAGAATTGCTAGAAAAATTGCTAGAAACTCCGAGGAGGATAGATTTCAGGACAGACAGACTGGTGAAATGTGCAGACACATCACAGATCAAATTTAGGGCAGGAGGTGGGAAGTGTTATAGGGCTATGGTAAAAGAGCAGGGTAGTGGAACTAATTGGATAGCCCTTTAAAAGAGCCAGCATAGGCACAATGGGCTGAATGGCTTCCTTTTGTTCAGTATCAATCGATGATTCTATAATCTTGCACACGCCCCATGTGCATTTTTCCTATCTTCTAAAACTTGGACTGATAAATACTATAGTGAGATAAGGCCAATTGCAAACCAATAAGCTAGCCTATTTTGCCCATAATGCATGAATGAATAGAATACAGTTTTCATTGGAATTCAAACCAATCTTTATTACACAGCATAACATAAATTATAGTAATTTACACAACCCTTGATTCAGGCCAAATTTCACTTTTCAAACTGAACTGACTGGCTTTAAACTTATGAAAAGCTATCTCTCCCTTTGTGAGTATTTCTATGCTAAATTTCTGGAATCTGCCTTGTGTTCCAGCTCAACAGTAAACCAAATGCTTGACTTCTGACCCATTCCAGCTTTCTGTGTCAGAGATTGTTCCTTTGTACTCCAATCAATTCTAATGGCGCCTTGTTAGATATGGGTCCCCCTGGCAGCAATCGTCTGCTGTGTTCAAATGAACTGACATAGAATGCAAGAAATACTGTTCTAACAGGCACTTCATCTGCTCTCAGTTGCTAGGTCAAATATGTTTTCCCAGATACCATGTGTGTTATGTGGATTTAACTCCTTGAAAGCTGAATTTAGCTTTATAGTAGCATTGTAATATTAATTTATTCCTCCTAAACCAAATAATCAAAGATCACCATCGAAAATTATACAGGTCAATTTCTGCTTCCCTAGAAGCTCTCATGATGCCTTTTTTAAAGTCAATTGCTGGTGAAAAGTGAAACAATGGTACCAGTAAGACTAAGGCTACCCTCTGCAGTCATGGTTTATGACACTATTGCTCCAACTATAGACAAAAGCAGAGGACATACAAAATTAAGCTCACGTTCCAACTAGAATTCTCATTTAACTTACCACTGGCATTCTGAAGCACTTATTCACATATCTTGAATGATCTGGGACAAACTTATAGTGCAATATCTCCTGCCAACACCTGCTCCCTTTCCTACAACATCTTCTTATGCAAGCACAAAAGATGCAACATCTGCCCTTTCACCTCATCCCTTCTCACTGTATAGGGCCCCAAACACACCTTCCAGGTGAAACAACAATTTACTTGGACTTCTTTCATTTTAATATGCTGTGTTTGCTGCTTATGATGCAGCCTCCTCTACTAACTGCAGATTGGGTGATCACTTTGTTCAACATTGCTGTTAACTCGACAAGTGTGACCACGAGCTTCCAGTTGCTTGCCATTTTAATTCTCTATCCGACTCCCACTCCGACGTCTCGGACCTTGGCCTCCTACACTGTTCCAATGAAGCTTAACAAAAGTTCAAGGAACAGAACCTCATCTTTTGATTAGGCCCTTTGCAATCTTCTGGACTCAACAGTAAGTGCAAAAATTTCAGATCAAAACCATAACTCAGATTTTCCCAGACAGCAGGTGCTGGTAATTGTTCTTCCGTAACCATTTACACTTGCTTTGGGCATATCTTTTGTTTCTTTATTTCTCATTACCTTCATTTAATCACGCTTGCCCTTTACTCTGTTGTAGACCTCCCCTTTCATTCTTTTCTTCACTTCCACTTTCCTTTATCCATTCTCTGAACTTGCTTATAAACTGTTAAGCCGCTAATTTCTTCCTGTCCTTTTGAAAGGTTAATGTTAACTCTGTTTCTCTCACCACAGATGCTGCCTGACTGCTGTGTGTTTCCAACAACTTCTGTCTTTTTTCAGATTTCCAGCATCCATACTGTTTTGCCTTTCTTCCAGAATAATTAATATCTGTTACATGCTCCAAAATATGCTCTGTCATAGCCACAGAATATCCTACAATGGCTTCTTTTCTCAAGACCCTAAGCTTTAGAAGTCCCTCCCTAAACCACTTTGCCTCTGCACCTCACTCTCCTTCTTTGAGATGCTTCTTAAAACCTTTCTCTTTGAGCAAACATTTAGTTGCCCATCCTAATATCATCTTTGGCCTTCTGCTCCTAATTCTTATGTTCGTATGGTGTCAATTTATGCTTCTGTGAAGTGCCTTGGAATATTTTCCTATGTTAAAAGTGCTATATAAATGCAAGTTGTTGTTGGTGTAAAAAGAAGTTTCAGCATGCATGACAAAGATGGAAAATCATGGTAGATTAAAAAGGCAAAAATGCTAATGAGGAATTAGCAGTGGTTCCAGCAACGCAGCAAGGAATACTGACGCATCAGGATGTAATTCCAAATGCTCTCCTAGCAGTGCCACAGGTATACCATTTTTTAAAGGGGCAAACCATATCTGAAATGGGTTAAAACATGCATTGAAACACAGAGGAGTTTAGTACAAATGCATTAAGCATTTGTACAAGAACAATGCCAACTGGAAAATATGACCTTTAATAACCTATAGTTCTCCCAGTAATAGCTCACCAAAAGCAATTACTTGAGACACATTTATGGTGCCGAACACACTAGATAATAAAAAATAAATTCAGTTTTCTGAATGTTAGCCTGTTAGGAAAGTCAAGAGAGGACCATCATTTAGAATGTAGCCTGTATCTCCTGATTTGATGGATCACCATGCTTTAGGCATTCTTAGCTTTTTGCAGAAGACTTGGCACATAAGTATACTGCAGCATATTTGCCTTTTTTGAAGTTAATTTTTATTTTCAGCAGAGCTGCAACTATATCTGAGGATTTGCAATCTTTCTTTTTATGTACCATTCTGAATAGTCTCTCATTATAAAAATTATACACTTGAATCAAAATGATAATAATGTTGTTCGTGTTTCTGCAGTGAATTGAATTATCACTCAGTGTTTTGCATTTGGCAATGAGGCATTTGAAACTGTATTTACCGGTCAAATACCTAAGTGTATTAATTAACCAAAGCTGCATAATGACTCGAGCAACTATTCTGATTCAAAGAAATAATACTGTTGAGGAATCTTCAACTTAGTGCACATCTGAGTTAAATTTTCTGATTTGTTTATCTACTTTTATATGCAAAATTTCTGAGTGAGCCAATGTGTTAGCTTTCTCAGCATTCAGTTTTTGTTCACTTACCCTAATCATTCATATTTTAATATTTGATGGTTTCCACCAACAACAACATCAAACATTTGTTTGTAACTTTTGTAGCCAATAGCAAAACTTTACTTTGAACCAAATAAAATACCTTTGATACCTGGGGCTGGATTTTCAATTGCTGGTGAAGGCGAGCATGGGTGCGGGAGTGCTTTGAAAATTGTCGTCACTAGATCCTGACGCCTCCAGAACGTGATGCAATTTTCAATGGGAAGGCGGAAGTGGGGGACCAGGAACCCGTGAGACTCCAATTAACTAATTGTTAAGCTCATTGATGAGCTCATTAGTAGGCCACAGAAGAGTAGTTTTAAACCAAAGAGTGGCAGGTGAGGGAGTTGAGGACAGTGAGGGGTAACAGTGAGAGGATACATCTGCCTGAGTGAGACATTACCAGAGTGAAGTTGAACATTTGGTGCACATGGTAAGTTCGTGTAAGTTTTTGTCCAGTTTAAATTTAGATTATGAGTCAGGCTTTAAATCTCCTGGTTAGGTAAATAGCCCTGTTAAACAAGAAGCAGCCAGCAGTGGCAGTTATCTGTTAATCAGTTGAAAGTAGTTAGGTTCAATAGATGTTAATTATTGTAGCAGAAAGCTGAGCTAGTGAGTCATCAGAATCTCTATATAAAGCAGGCCAGTTTCTTAGCTGAATGCAATGAAGGGATGCAGTGAGGGAATGCATCTGCTTGAGTGAGATTTGCCAGAGTGAAATTGGAAATTTGGTGCAGAGGGGGAAAGAGGGGCTCCTTTTCCTAACTTTTTTAGCCTCCAGCAGCTGGTGAGTCTTCTTTCTTTGACTCCAAGGTAGGTGAGTGCAACTTTCCATTACTTCAGCTGTGAAGTATTAACTAACTGACTAATTAAAAAAATAAGGTTGTACAGAGATGGCAGGGCCAGTGGTGTGCTGCAACTGCAGCATGTGGGAATCTGAGGAATACACTGCATCCCAGACAATCATGTCTGCAGTAAGTGTCTGCAGCTTGCATGACTTCAGCTGAGCTGGAGATTGAGTTGCAGACATTGCAGAGCATCATGGATGGAGAGAGTCACCTGGACATTTTGTTCCAGGAGGCAGTCACATCCCTTCGAGTAGGGAGACCATTAGAGATGGCCAATGGCCAGGGACAGGAAGATGAGACTGTGAGTGAGACAGTTAGGGGGAATCAGCATGTAGTGATGCAGTAACCTGTCTCTAGATGCAGAAATCAACAAGTGCATGGGTAAGGCTTCCACTGCTATGTCCAGACTGGCCAAGAGAGTGTGGGAAAATGGCGCACTGACATGGAACACAAAAGTCCGAGTGTATCAGGCCTGTGTCCTCAGTACCTTGCTCTATGGCAGCGAGGCCTGGACAACATGTGTCAGCCAAGAGCGACGTCTCAATTCATTTCATCTTCGCTGCCTCCGGAGAATACTTGGCATCAGGTGGCAGGACCGTATCTCCAACACTGAAGTCCTCGAGGTGGCCAACATCCCTAGCTTGTACACACTACTGAGTCAGCGGCGCTTGAGATGGCTTGGTCATGTGAGCCGCATGGAAGATGGCAGGATCCCCAAAGACACATTGTACAGCGAGCTCGCCACTGGTATCAGACCCACCGGCTGTCCATGTCCCCGCTTTAAAGACGTCTGCAAACGCGACATGAAATCCTGTGACATTGATCACAAGTTGTGGGAGTCAGTTGCCAGCGTTTGCCAGAGCTGGCGGGCAGCCATAAAGACAGGGCTAAAATGTGGCGAGTCGAAGAGACTTGGTAGTTGGCAGGAAAAAAGACAGGCGCAAGGGGAGAGCCAACTGTGCAACAGCCCCGACAAACAAATTTCTCTGCAGCACCTGTGAAAGAGCCTGTCACTCCAGAATTGGCTTTTATAGCCACTCCAGGCGCTGCTTCACAAACCACTGTCCACCTCCAGGCGCGTATCCATTGTCTCTCGAGATAAGGAGGCCCAAAAGAAAGATGGAGCAGCCTCAGCCCCTGACCTTGTCCAACAGGTACGAGGTCCTTGCTACTTGGGTGGATGAAGAGAAGGAATGCAAGGTGGATGAGTGGACTGACCATGGCACCATGGTGAAAGATGCCATTCCAGGGGAGTGAAGAGGAATGTGATAGTGATAGGAGACAGTATAGTCTGGGTGACAGATACTGTTCTCATCAGCCATGACTGGGAGCTCCGACGGCTGTGTTGCCTGCCCGGTGCCAGGGTTAAGGACATCTCCTCGTGGCTGCAGAGGAACCTGGAGTGGGAGTGGGAGGGTCCAGTTGTTGTGGTCCATGTGGGAACCAATGACATAGGTAGAAGCAGAAATAATGCCTCAGAAGATCATGAAGTAGAATCAGTTTGGGTGGAAATTAGGAATAGCAGAAGTCAGAAAACACTGGTGGGAGTAGTTTACAAGCCCCCTAACAGCAGTTACATGATTGGACAGAACATTAAATGGGAAAATATTGGAGTGTGTAAAAAAAAAAAAAAAAAAGGTAATGTATTAATTGCGGGGGACTTTAATCTGCATATAGACTGGGACAATCAAGTTGGCAACAGTGGTCTAGAAGACGAGTTTGTGAACGTTTTCATGACATTTTCTGGGAGCAATACATTGTAGAAACAATTAGGGATAAAGCTATCTTAAATCTCATTGTGTAATGAAGCAGGGTTAATAAGCAATGTCATAGTAATAGATCCACTGGGAAATATTGATCATGTTAAGTTTGAAAGTGACACACTTCAATCACAAACAAGAATCTTAAACCTAAAGCCAATTACGAAGGTATGAGGGGAGAGGTATGGTGCTAAATGAACAGTGGGAAACATTTAAATAAACAATTCAAAGGGTGCAACAAAAGTACATTCCGTTCAAAAACAAAAACTCGTCAAGAAAGACCCATCCGTGGCTCATTCAGGAAGTTAAAGATAGTATTAGATTAAAAGAAGAGGCTTACAATGTTGCAAAAATAGTAGCAAGTCTGAGGATTGGGAGTGTTTTAGAAACCAACTAAGGGTCACCAAAAAGTTGATAAAATGGAAAAAATAGAATGAGAGTAAACTAGCCAACAATATAAAAACAGATTGTAAGAGCTCTTATAAGTATCTAAAAAGGAAGAGAGTAACTAAAGTAGACATTGGTCCCTTAGAGGCAGAGACTGGAGAAATCATCATGGGAAATGGCAGAGGCATTGAACAAATATTTTGTGTCTGTCTTCACAGTAGAAGACATAAGTTCCATACCAGAAATAGGCAGTAATCTAAGGGCTAAAAAGAGTGAGGAAATTAAGGAATTTAATATCAGCTGAGAAAAAGTTTTGGAGAAGCTTGAGGGACTAAAATCTGCCAGTCCCTGGGACCAGATAGCCTACACTCTAGGATCCGAAAAGAGATAGCTGTAGAGATAGTGGATGCGCTGGCTATGATTTTCCAGAACTCTTCAGATTCATTAATGGTCCCATCAGATTGGAAGTTGACAAATGTTACACCGCTTTTCAAGAAAGTAGGTAGAGAGAAAACAGGGAACTACAGGTCAGTTAGCCTAACATCAATTATTGGGAAGATGCTGGAAACTATTATTAAGGAAGTCTTAACATTACACTTGGAAAAGCATAGTACGATTAGAACGAGTCAGCCTGGTTTTAGTAAAGGGAAATCCTGTTTGACAAATTTATTAGAGTTTTTGAGGATGTAACTAGTAGGGTAGATAAAGGGGAACCAGTAGATGTAGTATACCTGGATTACCAAATGGCATTCGATAAGGTGCCACATAAAAGATTAAGAGGCAAGATAAGGGCTCATGGTGTTGGGGGTAATATATTAGTGTGGATAGAGGATTGGATAACAGACAGGAAGCAGAGAGTGGGCATAAATGAGTCATTTTCAAGTTGGCAGGCAGTGAATAGTTGGGTGCCACAAGGATCCGTGCTGGGGCCTCAGCTACTTACATTCTATATTAATGACTTGAATGAAGAGACAAAGAATAATGTATCTAAGTTTGCTGATGATACAAAGCTCAATGGAAAGGTAAGCTGCGGGGAAGACATAGAGAGGCCTCAAAGAGATATCGACAGCTTAAGTGAGTGGGCAATAAGATGGCAATTTAAAAAAATTCATTCATGGGAAGTGGGTGTCACTGGCTAGGTCAGCATTAATTGCCCATCCCCAATTGCCCTTGAGAAGGTGGTGGTGAGCTGCCTTCTTGAACTGCTGCAGTCCATGTCAGGTAGGTACACCCACAGTGCTGTTAGGAAGGGAGATCCAGGATTTTGACCCAGCGATAGTGAAGGAACTGCAATATAGTTCCAAGTCAGGATGGTGTGTGACTTGGAGGGGAACATGCAGGTGGTGGTGTTCCCATGCATTTGCTGCCCTTGTCCTTCCAGTTAGTCGAGGTCGCAGGTTTGGAAGGATAGAGTTGTTCACTTTGGTCATAAAAATAGAAAATCAGAATATTTTTAAAAAGGTGTGAAACTGTTAAGTGTTGATGTTCAGAGACACTTGGGTAATTGTACAAGGAACACACAAATTTAACATGCAGGTGCAGCAGGCTGTTAGGAAGGCAAATGGCATGTTGGCCTTTATTTCAAGGGGATTGGAGAACAGGAATAAAGAAGTCTTACTAAAATTGTACAGGGCTTTGGTGAGACTGCACCTGGAATACTGTGTGCAGTTTTGGTCTCCACATTTGAGAAAGGATATACTTTCATTGGATCTCTGACACTTCCCTTCCCTTCCTCGACTTCTCTGTCTCCATCTCTGGGGATAGGTTGTCTACTAATATCCATTATAAGCCCACCGACTCCCACAGTTACCTCGACTACACTTCACACCCTACCTCCTGTAAGGACTCCATTCCATTCTCTTAGTTTCTCCGTCTCTGACGCATCTGCTCTGATGATGCTACCTTCCATGAAGGTGCTTCTGATATGACCTCCTTTTTCCTCAACCGACGATTCCCCCCCACTGTTGTTGACAGGGCCCTCAACCGTGTCCGGCCCATTTCCCGCACCTCTGCCCTCAACCCTTCCCCTCCCTCCCAGAACCGTGACCGGGTTCCCCTTGTCCTCACTTTCCACCCCATCAGCCTCCATATCCAAAGGATCATCCTCTGCCATTTCCGCCACCTCCAGCGTGATGCCACTACCAAACTCATCTTCCCCTCCCTTCCCCTGTCAGCATTCCGAAGGGATCGTTCCCTCTGCGACACCCTGGTCCACTCCTCCATTACCCCCACCACCTCGTCCCCATCCCATGGCACCTTCCCCTGCAATCGCAGGAGGTGTAATACCTGCCCATTTACCTCCTCTCTCCTCACTATCCCAGGCCCCAAACACTCCTTTCAGGTGAAGCAGCGATTTACTTGTACTTCTTTCAATGTAGTATACTGTATTCACTGCTCACAATGTGGTCTCCTCTACATTGGGGAGACCAAGCGCAGACTGGATGACCGCTTTGCGGAACACCTCCGCTCAGTCTGCAAGCAGGACCCTGAGCTTCCGATTGCTTGCCATTTCAACACTTTTCTCCCCCCCCCCCCCCCCCCCCCCCCCGCCCCGCTCTAATGCACACATCTCTGTCCTGGGATTGCTGCAGTGTTCCAGTGAACATCAACGCAAGCTCGAGGAACAGCATCTCATCTACTGATTAGGAACACTACAACCTGCCGGACTGAACATTGAGCTCAATAATTTCAGAGCATGACAGCCCCCCATTTTACTTTCATTTTTAGTTTTTTTTTTTTTTTTTCTTTTTTCTTTTTTACATTTTTTACAATTTTTTTTTTGCATTTATTTAATCTCATCTTAGTTTGTTCAGTTTGCTTACCCATGGTTTTTTTTTATGTTTGCACTTGCTGCTGTTCAATATTCAGTCCATTTACACCTTATCTGTACTAATGCTTTGTCTTTCAACACACTATTAACGTATTGTTTGCCTTTGCTCCATGACCTTTTGGCCAGCTATGTGGCCTTGTCCAATCTACAACTTCTCCTTTGTTATCTCTTGCCCCACCCCCACCTCACTTGCTTATAACCTGTGACATTTCTAATATTTGTCAATTCCGAAGAAGGGTCACTGACCCGAAACGTTAACTCTGCTTCTTTTTCCACAGATGCTGCCAGACCTGCTGAGTGGTTCCAGCATTTCTTGTTTTTATTTCAGATTTCCAGTATCCGCAGTATTTTGCTTTTATTATACTTTCATTGGAGTTGGTGCAGTGAAGATTTATTAAACTGGTCCCTGGGATGATGGGGTTGTCCTATGATAGGCTGAGTAAATTAGGCCTATATTCTCTGGACTTTAGAAGAATGAGAGGCAATCTAATTGAGACATACAAGATTCTGAAAGGCCTTGATAGGGTAGAAGCTGAGAGATTTTTTCCGCTGGTCGGGGAATCTAAAACATGGGAACACAGTCTCAGGATAAGGAACCAATCATTCAGGACTGAGATGAGGAGAAATTACTACACTCAAGGGATTGTGAATCTTTGGAATTCTCTACCCCAGAGGGTTGTGGATGCTCCATCATTGAAGACATTTAAGACTGGGATAGACAGATTTTTGGTTTCTCAGAGAATCAAGGGATATGGGGAGCGGGCAGGAAAGTGGGATTGAAGCCCAAGATCAGCCATGATTGTATTGAATGGTGCAGCAAGCTCAATGGGCCATATAGTCTACTTCTGCTCCTATTTCTTTTGTTCTTGTGTTCTTGAAATGGGAGCAGGCTACTCTAACATAGAACAGAGCAGCATGGAGGAGTTTCAGCAAATGCATCCTCCTGTTTACCGCCCACGAATTAGCAACCTGCAAATGACAGAGCACCAGTGCCATAGGAGACTGCGCTTATCCAGGCAGTTGGTCTTAGATATTTGCGCTCTGGTGCACCATGACCTGAAGCCTTGCAGACCTCATGGCAGTCCGCTATCTGCAGCCATCAAGGTCACCGTTGCCATGAATTTTTATGCTTCTGGGTCATTCCAAAGATAAGCTGCGGACCATCAGGCAGGTCATGGGTGCCCTACTCTGGAGGGCAGGGGACTACATCTACTTTGACACAGAAAGGACAGCGTAGGCACAGAGGGCTTTGGGTGTTGCCACCATCAATGGATTCCCTCAGATCTGGGGGTCATCGATTGCATCCAGGTAACCATCAAACACCGACACACCAGACAGCCAGATTCCTGAATAAAATGGGCTTCCACTCATTGAATTTCCAGCTGGTCTGTGACCACAGAAAGCGCATCTTGCAGGTCTGCACCTGGTTCCCAGGCAGCTGTCATGATTACGTTATCCTGCGAGAGTCCCAGGTGCCATACCTCTTCAGGCCCACATCCAGGCTCTGTGGGTGGTTTCTGGGGGTTTAGAGTTATCCCCCTAAAGTTGTGGCTCCTGATGTCCGCCTGGTACCCAGATATGGATGCAGAGAGGCGCTACAACCAGAGCCATCTACTAACATGAAACCGCATCGAACAGATCATTGACATCTTGAAAATGTGATTCTGTTGCCTTGATCAGTTGGGTGGTGCACTCCAGTACAGGTCAGCCAGTGTGTCTTGTATTATGGACATTGCTGTACACTGCACAACATGACTATGCAAAGAAGCCTGGAACTGGACAAAAGGGAGGACCTGGTAGGCCACTCTTCCTCGGACGAGGACGGATAGGAAGAAAAAGAAGAGGAAGGGGAGGATAAAGGGGGCCCTGCAGAGGAGCGTGGTGCCTAGCCATTGTAGGAATACCGCTAAGGTGGTCCCAGGCCTCACAGCGATTGGCAGCTGGCCTGAGCAGACGGACAATGCTGATTCAGCAATTTTTAAAAATTCTTGCACAGGACTTGGGCGTCGCTGACAAGGCCAGCATTTATTGCCCATTCCTAATTGCCCTTGAGTGGTGAGCTGCCTTCTTGAACCACTGCAGTCCGTCTGGTGCGGGTAGATCCACAATGCTGTTAGGGACAGAGTTCTAGGATTTTGATTCAATGACAGTGAACAAACGCTAATATATTTTCAAGTCAGGTTGGTGTGTGACTTGGAGGGCAACTTACAGGTGGTGGTGTTTCACTTGAGAGCCTCTCAGCCCTTATAACAAATGTCTCTGTAACTCAACTTCCGCCAGAGAGAGAAATTAACCAGCAAGCACACACATCTGAAGAATCCCATTGTCACCCAAAAACATTGGGAATGGGGTCTCCACTGCCAACACATCTCCAACATCACAGACCATGGAACTGCACCAGACCCAGGCACCCCTCTATTGCCCCCCAGGCCCCTGCCTTAACCTGCATTTCACTTTTGACACCATACATTAATAACACAAATGTCTGATCAAAATCATAAGCAATTATTATTGTTAAAGGAGAAATAAATGACCAAACAAATTGAGAACATCACCCAGGTGACCCAACAAGTGCAACTAATGCCGAGGTGCCTTGCATTCCCGTCCACTTCTGTGTGGCCTTCTCCCTGTGGCTAAGGATGAGGTGGAGGCAGCCTGCTCCATTGTCTCTGTCGCCAGCTGAGATGCCCGTGACTTCCGCCCTCATCATACAGGTGCCCGTGGGGGCTCCTCCACAGGCTGCTGTGCTTTAGTCAGTGCAGGGGCATTCTCTGTCACAGGGCCTTACAGCATGGATTTTTCCTCAGTTGGAGGGGCCAAGGAGGCGAGGGATGATGCCGGTGCCCCCTGAGGGGTGGCCCCTTCATCAGCCTCTTCGACAGTCCCAGCCCTTTCATGGTGACATTGCACTTTGCTGAGACTACTGGCTGGGATGCAGCTGGCAGCCACTTCAAACATCTCTGCACCATCAGTGTTACTGAGCTGTCAATGCAACAGAGTCTCACTTTTCCTGTGCATATCAGCGCGCTGCACCTGTATCCACTCAGTGGTGCTGCATATGGCTCTCCATAAGGTTGGTCAATGGAGGAGCTCATGCGCTCAACTGTCTGAAGTGTAACAGTGCACATGCGCCGCCTCCATTCCTCCATTGTCTGCCCATGGCTCTGCAATGTCTCAGGGATCTCTGACATTCTGGAACTCATCTGTTGCTGATGCTCCAGAAAAACCCTCCTTGTGTGTGACACCCGAGGCCCACCATCTTCACCCAGTGAAGCATGGCTGTGCCTGTCCTCTATCCTCCGAGGGGGACTGTCCACAGCTGACTCTGCCTCACTCTCCTCCGGCTGCTCACTTGTAATGTACGGCTCACCCAGTGCTCCCTGCTCTAATCTTGATTGAGGCCTAACCACGGTGTGTGTCAGTACTGGTGGAAGGTACGAAGGAATGATGTGACGGTGCAGGCTCTGGAACATCTCTCTCTACCGAGGAGGCCGATGATGACTCTACTCCACTTCCACTGCAGGCCCTGTGAGAAACACAAGAAGGTGGTGATGAGAACTCTGGTTACTCAGCAGGTGGATCAGCACAACCAACCCCATGGATGACATCGGTTGAACAGCCACAGCGCACAGTGGACAGGTATTTCCTCCATGCCCTTAACCTGAAGACCGAACAATCAAATGACCCTGCTCTTCACGGCTTCCCAGCTCGCCATTGCCCATGGTCTGCCGTGATGGCACCCTCACAATGTCCAATCTCCTCCATCGGTGTCAGATTGTGCAGCTCCGCCACACTACTACCCATACGAGACTTCTCGCGACCATTGTGAGCTCTCTTTTCCTGCAGGATGAGGAGAGAATGATGTTTGAGTGGCCTGGCCACCCTCACCCATTCCAGCATGACACTGACAAGAGCTGCTGTGCTCCTCAGTGATGCCCCCTTATCAATTGCGGCCCATATGTGAGGGTGGCTGACTTCTCAGTGATGCAACTGCCAATGTCAGGGAGAATTATGGGCATTGAGTTGGCTCAGCTCATGTGCATGCTGCTGCATACAGAGTTATAGAGGCCTGTCACCTGGACATTGCTTGCCACTCTCCTTATCAGATAATTGAATCTTTTCCGACACTGGACCCATGTCCTTCTGGTCACTCCTCTACTGCTGACCTCTGTCGCCACCTCCATTCAGGCCCTTTTGGTGTCTCTAAGAGGATTTCTTCTGCCAGATGCCGGGAACAATATCTCTTATTTCTCAGTAACTGCCTCAGTTAACACCTCAGGAGATGCATCTAAGAACCTTGGGGCTGCCTGGGGATTTCTGCCCATGTCAGTGCTGGCCCTCTGTGAACCCTGCTGCACCATCTCCTCAGTGAACTGTAAGCCCTGTCGTGGCTGCATCTTGCCTTTTCAAAGGACCTTCCGTTTCTAGCTCCCTCCTCCAGGGAGCTCCCATCGCTGATAATTGGCACCAAACTCACTCCTGGGCCAATTAATCACTCTGCATTTTAAAATGTTCCGGGCATCAGATTCCCGACCTCTGATTGAAAATCCAGGTCCTGTTTTTGAACTAATAGGCTGAATTTTACAACCAATTGGAGATGGGCTGGAGGTCGGAGGAATGGTAAAATTGAGGCGGGAAGTTTATTAAGCTTGTTAAACAGGCAATTTACAATGATTTTACAGGTTTTTCTAATTTTTGGATGGGAGCATGGGAGCAACCAGCTGTAACAAGGCCGACGCTTAGCAGAATATCAGTGTTGGCTGCAGTTGGCAGCCATAGTGAGCAGCAACGTGGCTTGGCAGGCAGGGTGGAGATGGTTGGACAGCAGAAGTAGCAATCGGGAGTAGGGACAAACTTGCCTAGCACTGCGGGGCATTCCACTTGAGTACCCTCTCAGGCTTGGCTTGCCATTTGCAGAGGAGGTAGTGATGCAGTGGTAATGTCACTGGACTAGTAATCCAGAGGTCCAGGCTAATGCCCTGGGTTCAAATCCCACCACAGCAGCTGATGGAATTTAAATTCAATTAATTAACTAAAAAAAATAGAAAGCTAGTCTCAGTAATGGTGCTATGAAACTATCATCGATTGTCACAAAAACCCACTTGGTCACTAATGTTCTTTAGAGAAGGAAATCTGCTGTCCTTATCTGGTATGGCCTACATGTGACTGCAGATGCATAGCAATGTGGTTGACTCTTCACTGCCCTCTGAAATGACCTGGCAAGTTGTCAAGGGCAATTAGGATGGGCAACAAAAGCTGGCATTGCCAGCGACGCCCACATCCCATGAAAGAATTAAAAAAAAAAAAGGAGGGTTCAGAGGGCCAGTGCTGGCACGGGCAGGGACCACGGGTGCCCCAAGGTTCTTGGATGCCTCTCTTGAGGCTTTAACCAAGGCAGTTGCTAAGAGACAAGAGATATAGTTCCTGCTGGAGAAATCTGCCCAGAGACACCAGAGAAATCTGCAAGATAAACCCAGAGAACTGAGTGTAGTTATTTGCCATGGGCCTTGTTCACTCAGACTTCGAGGACTCCAATGAGGAGGAGCATCAGAGAGGGAGAGAGCTGCAGCCACAGGCAGAAGGGCAGCAGCAACCTGAGGGCCACTGGGATCATGAGCCTGGAAGGGAACAGGAAGGAGCAGGGTGCAGGGGGCATGCAAACCAACTCTTGCACGCAGATGACAATATCGCCCCCCCCCACAGAGGGTTTACTGTCAAGTTCCTACAAATGTCAAAACAGCTGTGTCACCGAAGACTTTGTCTCTCTAGGGAGGTCGTTACCAAGCTGTGTGCCACACTGGTGAGCTGAGCCCTATGGCGAGAGGCAACCTGTCGCATTGAAGATCACCGTGGCACTGAATTTCTCTGCCTCAAGATCATTTCAGGGATGTTCTGGGGATATCTGAGGCATCTCCCAGTCTGCGGTTCATCGCTTCATCAAGATGGTCATCAATGCCATGTTAAAGAGGTCCAGCCAGTACGTGCACTTCCGCACCAATCCGGACAGTCAGGCTGAACTGGCTGTAGGATTTGGGGCCATCACTGGATTCCCCCGGGTGTAGAGTGTTATCAACTGCACTCGTGGCCATCAAGGCTCCTACAGAGGCAGCAGCCTTCATCAATAGGAAGGGCTTCCATTTTTCAAAGTACAATTGTTTTTTCTGTTTTTCTGCATTTCTGTTTTTCCTACCAAAGTGGACAACTTCACATTTTTCAACATTATATTTCATCTGACATGTTCTTGCCCACTCACTTAGCCTGTCTAAATCCCCCTGAAGCCTCTTTGCATCCTTCTTACAACTAACATTGCCACCTAATTTTGTGTCATCAGCAAACTTGGTAATATTACATTTGGTTCCCACATCCAAATCATTGATATAGATTGTGAATAGCTGGGGCCCAAGCACTAATCCTTATGGTACCCCACTAGTAACGGCCTGCTAATCTGAAAATGACCTGTTTATTCCTACTCTCTATTTCTGTCCGTTAACCAATTCACAATACATGCTAGTATATTATCCCCAATTCAAGGTGCTCCAATTTTGCTGACTAACCTCTTCTGTGGGACCTTATCGAAAGCTGTCTGAAAATCCATATACACAACATCCACTGGTTCCCCCTTATCTATTCTGCTAGTTACATCCTCAAAAAGCTCTAACAGGTTTGTCAACATGATTTCCCTTTCATAAATCCATGTTAACTCTGCCCAATCTTGCCATTATTTTCTAAGTGTCCAGTTATCACATTTTTTATGATAGATTCCAACATTTTCCCTACAACAGATGTCAGGCTTACAGGGCTGTAGTTGCCAGTTTTTCTCTCTCCCTCCTTTCTTAAATAGTGGTGTTACATTTGCTACCTTCCAATCTTCAGGAACCACTCCAGCAACAGGACGAAGAACCCAAGGGACAACAGGAAAGGCGCGATGAGAGACACGCAAGGAAGGCTTGCGCAGTGTGTGTTTGATTGATCTGCGTTTGAATGTATTAGTCTGTCCTGTATTCACTGTGTTTGATTGTTTAAGCCTAGTTGAAACCGAAACTAAAAGAGACAGAGACTGTTCTGAGAGGATATTGTACTGAAATCTTGTAAGTGCTGAGATATTTTAAAACACTGTAAATAAACCAGTTGGTGATTTAATACAAGTGTGCTATCTGAATTGCTCTGAGATAAGTCAGATATACAATATATCCAGCAACCCAGTGTAAACACAACAAAACACAGCAATAATACAGGCACATTTCATATGAGCCTTACTTACACACCTAGTCAATCCAATAAATCTTCCACCTTCTGGAGACCTGTTGTTGAGTTCTTGAATGCTGTTACCATTTCCCTGGAGCTGTCATCACATGAGGCAGCAGCCTGGGTAACTTTACTAAGTGCTCCTTCCTATCATACCTTTTGCAGGAGCCAGCAAACTATTAATTACCCAGTAGTGTTTAAAGAAGGAAAGGATGCACAATTTGACAATTCATTTAAGTCAAGTACAAATCAAGGTGATATCTAACATCAGGATCGAACCCCGTGCAACCCAAAAGCAGCTAGGTGGACGTTTTCGCACACTTGCGGTGGCTCCTACATGCTGTTCCCACTGCACTGTCAGCTGAGGTGAAGGCAGGTTGCTGACCTTCTGCTCCATGGCTTTCAATGACCATGGCAATTGTCCTTCAGCTGCCTGAGGCCTGGAGGGCCCCAGCATATTGAGGGTCTCCTGCACAGGTACAGGAGCCACATCTGTTTCCATGGCTTTGTGTCAGCGTCAGATGGCTGAGGAGCTGCTGTCCACACCAGGAGCACCCTGAGAGGAGCGCCCAGGTACTACAGAACTGATGAAAGGTCACACACAGACCTGAAATGTTAACTCTGCTTCTCTCTCTTCAGATGCTGCCTGACCTGCTGAGTATTTCCAGCACTTTTTGTTTTTAATACCAGATTGCTGTGTGTTTGGCAGATATGAAGCACTGTTTTCATTATTAAGGGTGCTTCATTCAGATTAAATAAGTAAACAGGACATTCACCTCTTTGCTACTGTTCATAAGTTTTAAAAGTTTGTTGTGCATGAGTTCAGTTTTACTTGCCTGTGTTTTTTGAGCAGAGTTATATCTCGCAGTTTGCATTGATGTGACGCTGACACCATCTTAGATTGATGCAAAGACAGCAACATACCAAGTATGAGAAAACAGCTATCCTTTCACAAAATTTTTTAAAAATTGAACAAAAAGTTGATCATAATGAGTTCAACTCTATAGAAAAGTAGTTTTATTCCAGTGATTGTACTTAACTTATTTGGGTTAGTTCAGCATTTTTCCTTTTTGGCATTTGAATCGGAACTTATATTTTGGCAAATGGCCAGTTTGGCGTTTATTCGCTATCATGAACTGTATGCTTACCAGTTGACCTTAAGTCTTAAAATGAGACAAGCTCATAATTGTATAATTTTGCCATCTACATTATAATATGAAGTTTGAGAAAGAACTTTTGTTCACTTTTAAAACAGTAACATTTAAAAAATATATATTTTATTTTGTAGAATGCTATAATTAGTGAGAAATAAGGTTCTTAACCAAGCATAATAATTTACTTCTCCATGGGATGTGGATGTCACTGGCAAGGACCAGCATTTATTCGCCATTCCAAACAACTGAGTGGCTTGTTCGGCCATTTCAGAGAGCAGTTAAGAGTCAACCACATTGCTGTGAGTCTGGAGTCACATGTAGGCAGACTTGGTGAAGACAGCAGCTTTCCTTCCATAAAGGACATTAATGAACTAGATTTGATTTTATAATGAATCTCTAATACAGTTTGTGCACAGAAATGATAAGACAGGAAACAGTTGATGACAAATTTGTATTTTTGTGTATTTCCTGTATTTTGGATTATATTAATCTGAATTTAAAAATATTGTCATATTACAAAACTTGTAACAAGGGTGATGAGAGAAAATATATATTTCTAAATAAAAAGAAATAATTATTGAAATTCGCTGGAGAAGGAAAGTATCACCTACTGAATTGAGACTACGGACTGTTCTACTGTGGAAGAACCTTTTTTCCTGCATTGGACGCCTGTGAGGACTTCAAGCAACATTGGATTGTAAATAATTTTTTTTTAGAGATACAGGACTGAAACAGGCCCTTCAGCCCACAGAGTCTGTGCCAAACAACAACCACCCATTTATACTAATCCTACATTAATCCCATATTCCCTACCACATCCCCACCAAACTCCTACCACCTACCTACACTAGGGGCAATTTACAATGACCAATTTACCTATCAACCTGCAAGTCTTTGGCTGTGGGAGGAAACCGGAGCACCCAGCGGAAACCCACACGGTCACAGGGAGAACTTGCAAAGGCACTCCGCACAGGCAGTACCCAGAACCCAACCTGGGTCGCTGGAGCTGTGAGACTGCAGTGCTAACCACTGCCCCACTGTGCCAACCTGTTGCAAGAACTCTAATTTTTTCTGTTTTAAATGTTGTTTATATCTTCATAGTATTTAAGAATTTAGTTCTTCTAATTAAAGAGTTAATTTGTTGATTTAAAGACACCTGATTAGGTCACTGAATGCATCTTCAAATGCTATATCCTACCAACTGCATCACAAGATTCAGCCACCTCACCACACCCCCATCACTCAACTACCAACAATCTCTATCAATCAGGTCCCATACCTAACATGCAGATGTTTTAGCTCACCTTCATAGACTTAGCACTATTGCAAACCTCACACCCACATCTCATAGCTTGCACATACTGACAGCTATTCAACCAAAGACTGCCACATCACCCAGATTGCATGATACTCACTGACACAGTTCCCTTGATCTCTTGCAGGACAAGGTAGTGCACAACTGGAGGTAGCAGTTGCTAACCATAGCATGAGAGACACACCTGCATATCCTCACCCTGATGTAGGAGATGGCCATTATGGGAAGGACCATTTCTGAGGCTGTGGCCACTGGTGGGTCTGAAACTATTGAAGGTGACGGTATCCTCATACCTAATCCTGCTCTCACATCTCAATTCTGCCTCATTCCTAACTCTCTTCTGACTTACTAGCTACAGATGGTGTAAGCATGAACGTCTTGTCTCCTTTTCACTCAACATGACCTTATACTTTTCCCTTTTTCATTTCAGATATCCAAGAACTGCAGCTTGCATAGGCAGTGGTGGAAGAGCAGGAAGACAGTGAAGAAGACTCATGATTCCACACTGGCAGCCATCAGCTCAGATACTGATACTACACATAATTTAGTGGAAGGCATAGAGGCAGGATCTGCATGTGGTGAGGCAACAGGCAAAAGTGCACTGCAGCCAGCGAAAGGGGCAAGGAGATCACAGGACAGAGGGTGAGGCCGCACACGAGTTCTGCTGCAGAGAACTCAGATGACGACTTTGATGGGTTAGGCTGGTGGGTGTTGAATTGGCAGACCTGCCAGAAAGCCTGCATTCAATGTCAAGGAGTATGGAGTAGTCCAGCACCAACTTGGCATAGGGCTTTGCTCAGAGCATGGAGCCCATCCTTTCCAGCGTGGAAAAGGAGGCCAACTCATTGGCACACTTGTAGAAGCAACAATGTCGCAGCATCTGATGGCCAATGTCTCAGCTTCCATTGCAGAACAAGCAGCAGTCTGAGTGCTGTAGTGGAAGCTCAGGCTGCTGCCATTATGGCTCTGAATATCTATGTTCAAAGGGGCTTGCAGGGTGTCATAGCAGTCCAGCATTTTGTTCTCCAACAGATTACTAGGACTACTGAGACACTGCCCGAGGAAGCGGCAGTAGCCCCTTGGAGCATGAACCTGCTGTCCTCTCTTGTCACTCTGCCAGTATCTTTGCTGTTATCTGTCAGCTAGCCAGCCCAGACTGCTGCTTGCAGTCTTGCAATCGTGCATTCTGAAGCTGAGTCCTTCTAGGCCCAGAGCTACTCAAGGTCATCCTCTGAGGACATCTGCAATCTCCTCCCCTGAAAGTAAGCAGTCTTCCACCAGTCAAGCTGCAGCCACTGGGGCAGCACGGCGTAGGAGCGCTAGAAGAGGCAAAGGCACATGGAAGATGGGCACTAGAGAAATGCACAAGAGTGATTCATTTGTTTTTGTATGCAATTTGGCATGATTTAATTTATAAATTTTGATTGGAATGTGTATTTTGTGATAGCTTTTATTTTTGCATTGTGGGCAAGAGGATGTTGTGATGGTGAGTGACAGAGGGAAGGTAAGGTGTGAGACTATTGGTGAATAAGGAATTGGTATTGAGGTTATTGGTATTACTCTTGAAATAGTTGTTCACATACAGCCCAGGCAGAAATGGATTATCTAGATTGCAGCCTCCCTTCCTCCTCCTCTATCTCCACCTCCTCCTCATCCTCATGCTCCTGTTCCTCAGCTTCTCACCTGATAGATGGTGGCAAGGGCTGTTCCCTCACGAAGGCAAGGTTGTGCAGCATGCAGCTTCCCGTGACAAATCTTGAGACCTGCTCAGCCGAGTACTGCTGGACCCTCCAGAGTGGCTCAAGCAGCAGAATCATCAGGATGTCAACAGTCTGCTCAATCAGATTTCTTGTGGCAGCATGGTCTTCGTTTGTGCAGGCTGTACACATGTGTAGGTTGTGAACCGGAGTCAGAGCTAGGTCATCAACCTGTAGCACATGTCACTCAGTAGCCACCTTTTTGTTTGCTGTGGTGATTGAAATACAGCTGGCACAGAGGACTGCTGCAGAATGAATGTATTGTGACTGCTGCCATGATACAGGGCATTGACCTGGATGATGCACTGTCTATGGTCACACACCAGCTGCATGTTGAGGGAGTAGAATCCCTTTCGGTAGAGTTGACATGAGGTACATGCCAAACAATGTGTGTTCAGTCAATGGCACCTTGCAACATGGGGAAGCCTGTAATCCTTGCAAACCATCGTGCTCACTCTACCTGTTTCCCTCCAGTAAAAGGGAATGGAATTTAGTTATCTCTTTTTGAATGGACAGCCCCAGTAAACTCCCTTATCCAGAAGTGCAATGGAACAGCAAAATGTTGTTAATATCTCCAGTAACAGCCTGGAAAGAACCAGATGCATTAAAGTTCACAGCCAGTCACCTTCACAGCTGCATGTCAATGTGGTCCTTGTCCTGCTCTGAGGTTGGAGTTGTGGCTGCAATAGTTAGCAGATTTCAGCGATAACCTCCTTAGTGAAGTGCAGACATCTCACTTGTCATTGGTCATTGCTGAAGCTCCCTGAACACCCTGGGCTGAAATAGCCTCCTGCTGAGAGCCTTTCTCCCCCTCCTCCCTCTTTCAGCAGCTTTACCTGCTGTGTTCATTCTACCAGCCAATATCAGTTCCGAGAGGAAGACCTACTGGTGCACCCATGTCTGGGAACAACTGGGTCCGTGCAAATGCCTTGGAGTCAGCAAAAAAGTACTGTCATATTACTCCCTGTAAACTTTTGAAACATTAAACAACTATAGAAAGTGTGTAGAATTGTAATAACATCCAGAAGAAATAAACCAGCAATTAACCTGTAAGCAGCTGATAATCCCACTAAACAGCACTGGTGGGGAGTCCTTCATTCTGCATAATATTTTGTTCAACTATGTGAGGTTAAGAGAGGGTTTAGGCCAGAACATGAGTTCCAAAATGGCAATGCTGGTGTCAAATCAGCATTTCATGCTGCTTGCTCTGCATACTTCCAACAGATGTTAGGTGTGCACACTAACTACTTTACCAGCATACCATCCAGTGCACTGTAGATGCCATTTTAAGACCTTAAACGGCCTTGTTGTGCTCAAAAAACAGGTGCTACCTGTAGTATAAGGGTCTGGAAGGGTTAATATTTGAGACAGTGAGAGTAGCCCCTCCCACTCTAGTGATGACGTGGTAACAGTCACATGGGAAGTAGGCTTGGAAGGAGCTAGAAGCACCATGAGAAGTGCCAGCTAGAGATCCTAATGGAGAATGTAAATATAAATAAAAAGTGATGTTCAGCTATCCAAAGACTCTGACACCTTTATGAATAACATTACAATTACGTTACATACAACATATTGACAGTGGTATACAAAATGCTGATCAGTGGTGGGTGTTACACAACATGGTAAACAGTATCTGCCATACATCGCAATGGTGAACACACCCAGATTTAGAAGCTTAACCTGGTACAGTAGCACCAATTGACTGCAGATCTCATGGAGAGGCTGTGAAGAGCTCCAGAGCTGCTCCTTAGATGGCAAAAAGACACAGTCAGTGAGTCAGCCACGCAGGCATTCAGGCTGCACTACAGAAGCGTGGTGGTCTGTGAAAGCACACTGGACTCCAGTGATCGGGCAGTGAGTCACAGTATCGAGTGATAGTCAGGGATTGGGGACAAAACATTTTAAAAAGGTGCATTGTTATTTAATGGTGAACTGGCAGACAAGATGGGAATACAAAAAATAAAATCGATCCCTTGTGAGGGCGAGTCTGGAGCCAGCGGCCATTATTTGAGTGCACCGTGGAGGAAAAATGCAGGAACACCCAATAAAAAGGGAAACCTCAGGGAAGTGCGGGAACACCTAAAAAGAGCGGGAAACCTCCAAGAACAGTGGGATCATCTCCATCAAAGCAACAAAAATTTCAAAATAAGAAAGGAATACCCTAAAGAGTTTAGCACAGGATATATTCAAAATATACAATGCCCAAAAGATTCCAGAGTTCGGACGGCCCAATTGGATACACAATTAGCCAATCTAAAGAAAAAGATTTTTAAGATTCAGAATAGCTTCACAGTTAAATACCAAATCTGAAGCGGAGCAAGTAAATACTTTACTATACTCCATGGGTGAAATAGGCAATATAATCATGAGTCAAGGCATCAATGATGCTTCAGATAAATTTGATGAGGTGTTATAAGCTTTTGATAAATATTTTCGATGAAGAAGCAATAAGATCCTAGAAAGGGCAAAGTTTAATGAAAGAATTCAGAAGCTGGGTGAATCAGTGGACACTTTCATTAGTGATTTGTACAGATTGGCTGAAGGATGTGAGTATGGAGCACTAAAGTCTGAATTGTCTGAATATGGGGTGATGATGGAAAAGTGGTAATGTCACTGAACTAGTAATCAAGAGGCCCTGGTTAATGCCTTGGGACATGGCTTCAAATCCCACCATTACAGCTGGTGGAATTTAAATTAATTTAATCAAATTCAATTAATTAATTAAAGGATCTGGAATTGAAAGCTAGTCTCAGTGATATGAAACTATCATCGATTGTCATAAAAACTCATCTCGTTCACCAATGTTCTTTAGGGAAGTAAATCTGCTGTCATTAACTGGTCTGACCTATATGTGACTTCAGACCCACAGCAATGTGGTTGACTCTTAACTGCCCTCTGAAGTGGCCGAGCAAGCCACTCAGTTGTCAAGGGCATTTAGGGATGGGCAACAAATGCTGGCCTTGTCAGCAACGCCCACATCCCATGAAAAAATAAAACAGTTGATCAGAGACCATATAGTAATGGAATTGCTGACAAGTCTTTATCAGATCTTTGACAGTCAAAAGAAGACCTCACACTGGAGAAAGTGATTCAGATTGTGCAAAAGTCAGAAGACAAAATTGAGTCATCCTGCAGGCTGCAGAGAAGCCTTGGAATGGAAAGAATCTGATGGCGGTAGAGCTCCTGAAGCCCAAGATGGGAAAGTACTCTGTAGAGAAGAAGGTGCACTCAGCGGGGAAGGTACAAGCTGCCGTGAAACCCTATCAGCACTCCAGAACCCAAAAGTCCCACAGATGGGAACAGTGCCCTGCTAATAAAGCTGTATTTGCAAGAAGATAGGCCATTATGGAAAAATGTGCCAGAGTAAGACCTCTTCTCATGAAAATGCCAAACAAGAAGCCTTTACACAGAGTTGTGAATGAACTGCACCAATTTCCATTGGAAGATAAGTCAGGAGACTTTCTATGGAAAATTAACGACCCCAATCAGGCATTCTGGGTAGTGGACATTATATCAATGGATATATTACTAATTTTAAATTGGACACAGGTGCAAGTGTCACAGTGTTGTGAGACCAAAAGCCATAGGTGTCGATGCATTGCTTGCAACCAGCAGACACTCAGTTACAAGGTCCTGGAGGGATTCCACTGAAGTCAAGGGAAAGCTGCTGGCAACACTCCAATATAAAGGAAGGCGGATAAAGGAAATGTATGTTTTGAAAAGTCAAAAGTTTTCTTTGTTAATCAAAAAAACATGCTTAGACCTACATCTACTTAAAAAAAATGGAAGAAATTAAATAGCCAGAGTCCAACAGTCACTTTCAAGCAAACTTTCAGGTCTAGGAAGACTGAAGACCAAGTATAGTATAATGTTAAAAGAAGATGCCAGAAAAGCCGAGAGATAAGTATGAACTATTAAATTGTTGTTGAAGAAGAATGATAATCTTCCAACTGCACTATTGAATTATCAATCTACTCCATTGTTATGTGGCATTTCACCTTCAGAGCTGTTGATGGGCAAGAAGCTAAAAACTCAACTTCCTATTCTACCCAGAAAACTACTTCCAGGTTCCACGGATAGATGTACAAGACTGCATAAAAGGTAAAGACAAAGAGAAGTCTTACAGGAACCAGCAAGCTCGCAACTATAATAAGCGATTTTGTACCAGAAACCTACCAATGTTAAAGGATCGAGAGAAGGTATGGATACGAGATCTAGGACATGAAGGTGGAGTTATCCAGAGAGATGAAGTTGATCCGAGATCCTACATAATACATACTTCTGAGGGTACTATACACAGAAATAGGAGAAACCTTAGCCCTATATGTCAAAAACAACAATTAGTCATATATCTGGAGGAACCAGATGATGATAAAGAAACCCAGAGACAACAGGATGCTACAAACATTGGTAAAGGCCATCCAAGTCATCAAACAAAATTTCCAAGAAAGACTACTGATCATTCGAGTAAGAAAGGAACACAATCAGGAAAAGTCATGAAGCCTCCTGACAAATTGAATCTGTGATGTCAGAGACTAGGGGAGATGGGGTAGTACGTAAAGTCAAAATGAATGGATATACATAAAAAATATATAAGAACAAAGACTTGAGGGGGGGGGGGGAGATGTAGTATAAGTGTCTGATAGGGTTAATATTTGAGACAGTGAGAGTAACCCCTCCCACTGTAATGATGACATAATAATAGTCACATGGACAGTAGGATTGGAACGAGTTAGAGCACCATGAGAAGTGCTAGCTAGAGATCCTGATGGACAGTGTAAATAGAATGTAAATATAAATAGAGTGATGTTCAGCTATCCAAAGACTCCGAGACCATTGTCAAGAATACTATAACTACGCTACCAAAAATATACAATATGGTGATAATGGTATACAACACTACTGAGCCCAATTTTAACCCCTGCACAGCTCAGTGAGGATTCTTAAATCTGCTTGCTTGAGAAGACATGTTGCTGCTTACCCTATTCAAACACGTCCCCGGTCCTCTATAAAGAGCAGTGCACTGGATCAGATGCTTGATAACTGTAAGTTGCCACTCAAATGGCCACAAAAAGGGCTGGATTTTGTTCAGCTTCTGACGTCAGGCTCTGTGGTGGGGCTGGGGTGGGCGGGGTGGGGTGGTGGGGTGGGGGCCAGAATATCGTTCCGGCAGTGGCGGCCTCGGAGCGCGACGCCGTGAGTGCCGGGTGCGATCTTCCCTGCACCGGCGAGGCTCCATGGCGGACCCCCCCCCCCCACCCCCACTGCCGCTCGGCGATGGGACCCAACTTTAAATATTTGAATGGCCTCTCTGCATATATTAATATTCACCCTGGTGCTATTCAGTGATCAGTTTCCAATCTTCATCTGGACGTGCGGCACTCACATGCCTTCACTTTCACGTCACAGAAAAGCTGGCACCACTGAGGCATCAGTCCTCGGAGCCCATGAAGGTAGGTAAGTACTGTTCTGCTCTCTTGTTCTTCATGAAGCCAAGTTAAATCGCCTGAAGGGGATCTTAACTCATGAAGGGGGTACCCTGTACCTTTGTTCCGTAAAGGGGGCCATTCTGCAGCTATGAATGTCTGTGGGGCTGTGTGGGTGGGGGGGGGGGGGGTGGCTGCGGACTGACCCTGCAGTCGGGCAACAATATGTGGGGGGAGGGGGGGAGCAATGGAAGTGGATGAGTCCTTTATGTGGGGTGGAGGGCACAACTGTTAAACGTTGTAATCTCATGTTGCTGGTGGTCCAATCCAGGCAACTTGAATAATATGACAGTGGTCAAGCTGCTCTGCTCTTATTTAAAGCTAAGATGGGCAATGTCATGCCATACTATCCAGTTAATGTTTGAACATAGCAGAAGCACAAATTCACATCACTCTCTGCCCAGACCGGTTCCATTGACCTTGTGCAGGAACCGAGTTGACCTTCAGCATAAATATGGGGCTGGGGTTCACCCTGCCTTTCTGGATCCTTATGTCACGATGAGGCATATCCACCAGAGGCCGAACCAAGCGGCAGGCACAGCCCATATGGAAGCTCCCAGATGTGAGCAGCAGCAGCTACCAAGGCGCATTTGAGTCCAGAGAAGACAGCGGGCCTATCGGACCTGCATGACTTACCTGCAGATGTCAGAGACGACTGCGGATGTCCAGAGAGGCAGTGACACATCTCTGTGCACTGCTGAATGAGGACCTACAACCACTAGGTTTTGGTGGACACTATATGCCTGTGGCCCTCAAAGTGACAGCGGCTCTAAACCTCTATGCCTCCGCATCATTCCAGGGATCCACTGGCGACCTGTGTGGGGTTTCACAGTCAGTAGTGCACCGCTGTATCAGGAAGGTCACCGGTGCCTTGGACAGGCAGGCTGGTGACTATGTGCACTTCAGGATGGACTCTGAGAATTAAGCTGAGAGGGTCATTGGATTTGGGGCCATTGCAGGCTTCCCACAGGTATAAGGGGTCATCAACTGCACGCATGTGGCCATCAAGGCTCCAACAGAGCAACCGGCAACATACCTCAACAGAAAAGGCTTCCACTCACTCAACGTGCAGCTAGTATGCGACCACAGGAAGCATTTCCTGCAAGTGTCTGCCCGCTTCCCAGGCAGCTGCCATGACTCCTTCATCCTGTGCCAGTCCCAGGTGCCGCTGTAGTTCATTTCAATGGCTCAAATTCAGGGATGGGTTCTTGGGATAAGGGCTACCCTTTGCAGACATGGCTCCTGACGCCAGTGAGCAACTCAAGCAGCGATGCAGAAGAGCGATACAACGCCTGCCACAGCTCCACATGATCTACCATCAAGCAGACCATTTACATGCTGAAGATGCACTTCTGCTGCCTGGATAGATCAGGTAGAGCCCTACAATATGCACCAGACAGAGTTGGGTGTATTGTTTCTGTCTGCTGTGTTCTGCACAACAGTGCAGCACAGAGAGGGAAGGCCTTGCAAAATGATGAGGTACGGGAGCAGGAGACGTCCTCGGATGATTGAGGACACAGAGGGCATCCAGCAGCAGCCATGCATGGGAGCAGGGAGAACATTGATGGAGGGCACACATGCCGAGCTGCGAGCCTGATCACTGAGTGCTTTCACTATCCTTGAAGTGCAACATATGCTCCTCACACCACTGTCCTGTATCTTGTCTGAAGTCTTCTGTCTCTGTAACATCTCTCTCTCTCCAGCATGACAGGCAGCAGCTGACTGAGCCATTGCTCATGTGAGTGCATCCGTGCAGTGCCACATCATGCATACTGGCATGGCAATGATGTTATTCCTTACATTGGCAGTACTGTCAGGCCAATGATGTAATGGGAGGACACATAATCAGGACATGGTGGCATGCATCATTCACACAGGAAAGGCTACACTTGTTAGAAAAGAACATAAATTTACATTGAGTATGACATGGGCGTCTCACTCGTGAAAACCCCTTTGTGTCAAGGTGTCTTTTTCAAATGTTTGCGGGTGCACCTTCATGGTGTGACCTCTGCATTAGCAGCTTGACTGGAGGCAGGCTGCTGATCAGGACACCCCTCAGCTTCTGGATGTCTTTGGCAGTCATCCTCTGGGTGCCTGAGGCCAGGAGGGCCCCGGCAGCCTGAGGGCCTCCTGCACCCATAGCAGGGCTATCTTCAGGTGTCGTGACTGCTGGAGCTGGACTCATCGGTGGAGGGGCTGAGGAGTCGGTGTCCATATTGGAATCAACTGGGGGGCGACCCCAGAGATGAAGCACTGGTTCGCCTCCTCTCTCATGGCTTGTAAGAACCTTGCTGCTCTACAGAGAAGGACCAAGAGCTGAAACACTCTCCAAGCCCCTGGTCCCTCTCTCGCCTTGCTATTGCTGCATCCATCTCATGGCCGAGGCGAGGGTTTGCAGGTAAGCGCGGATCATTGGAATCTGGCTCTCCATGAGGGTAGCCAACCTCTCCATGGATGAAGCCATGTGCTCACATGCCTGGCATATGGCAGCTGTCATGACCTTTTTTTTTAGAACATTACAGCGCAGTACAGGCCCTTCGGCCCTCGATGTTGCGCCGACCTGTGAAACCATCTGACCTACACTATTCCATTTTCATCCATATGTCTATCCAATGACCACTTAAATGCCCTTAAAGTTGGTGAGTCTACTACTGTTGCAGGCAGGGCGTTCCACGCCCCTACTACTCTCTGAGTAAAGAAACTACCTCTAACATCTGTCCTATATCTATCACCCCTCAACTTAAAGCTATGTCCCCTCGTGTTTGCCATCACCATCCGAGGAAAAAGACTCTCACTATCCACCCTATCTAACCCTCTGATTATCTTATATGTCTCTATTAAGTCACCTCTCCTCCTCCTTCTCTCCAACGAAAACGACCTCAAGTCCCTCAGCCTTTCCTCGTAAGACCTTCCCTCCATACCAGGCAACATCCTAGTAAATCTCCTCTGCACCCTTTCCAAAGCTTCCACATCCTTTCTATAATGCGGTGACCAGAACTGCACGCAATACTCCAGGTGCGGTCTCACCAGAGTTTTGTACAGCTGCAGCATGACCTCGTGGCTCCGAAACTCGATCCCCCTACTAATAAAAGCTAACACACCATATGCCTTCTTAACAGCCCTATTAACCTGGGTAGCAACTTTCAGGGATTTATGTACCTGGACACCAAGATCTCTCTGTTCATCTACACTACCAAGAATCTTCCCATTAGCCCAGTACTCTGCATTCCTGTTACTCCTTCCAAAGTGAATCACCTCACACTTTTCCGCATTAAACTCCATTTGCCATCTCTCAGCCCAGCTCTGCAGCCTATCTATGTCCCTCTGTACCCAACAACATCCTTCGGCACTATCCACAACTCCACCGACCTTAGTGTCATCCGCAAATTTACTAACCCACCCTTCTACACCCTCTTCCAGGTCATTTATAAAACTGACAAACAGCAGTGGCCCCAAAACAGATCCTTGCGGTACACCACTAGTAACTAAACTCCAGGATGAACATTTGCCATCAACCACCACCCTCTGTCTTCTTTCAGCTAGCCAATTTCTGATCCAAAGCTCTAAATCACCTTCAACCCCATACTTCCATATTTTCTGCAATAGCCTACCATGGGGAACCTTATCAAACGCCTCACTGAAATCCATATACACCACATCCACTGCTTTACCCTCACCCACCTGTTTGGTCACCTTCTCAAAAAACGCAATAAGGTTTGTGAGGCACGACCTACCCTTCACAAAACCGTGCTGACTATCGCTAATGAACTTATTCTTTTCAAGATGATTATAAATCCTGTCTCTTATAACCTTTTCCAACATTTTACCCACAACCGAAGTAAGGCTCACAGGTCTATAATTACCAGGACTGTCTCTACTCCCCTTCTTAAACAAGGGGACAACATTTGCTATCCTCCAGTCTTCCGGCACTATTCCTGTCGACAATGACGACATAAAGATCAAGGACAAAGGCTCTGCAATCTCCTCCCTGGCTTCCCAGAGAATCCTAGGATAAATCCCATCTGGCCCAGGGGACTTATCTATTTTCACACTTTCCAAAATTGCTAACACCTCCTCCTTGTGAACCTCAATCCCATTTAGCCTAGTGGCCTGAATCTCAGTATTCTCCTCGACAACATTTTCTTTCTCTACTGTAAATACTGACGCAAAATATTCATTTAAAGCTTCCCCTATCTCCTCTGATTCCACACACAACTTCCCACTACTATCCTTGATTGGCCCTAAATCTAACTCCAGTCATTCTTTTATTCCTGATATACCTAAAGAAAGCCTTAGGGTTTTCCTTGATCCTATCCGCCAATGACTTCTCGTGTCCTCTCCTTGCTCTTCTTAGCTCTCCCTTTAGATCCTTCCTGGCTAGCTTGCAACTCTCAAGCGCCCTAACTGAGCCTTCACGTCTCATCCTAACATCAGCCTTCTTCTTCCTCTTGACAAGCGCTTCAACTTTTTTAGTAAACCACGGCTCCCTCACTCGACAACTTCCTCCCTGCCTGACAGGTACATACTTATCAAAGGACACGCAGTAGCTGCTCCTTGAATAAGCTCCACATTTCGATTGTTCCCATCCCCTGCAGTTTCCTTCCCCATCGTACGCATCCTAAATCTTGCCTAATCGCATCATAATTTCCTTTCCCCCAGCTATAATTTTTGCCCTGCGGTATATACCTGTCGCTGCCCATCGCTAAGGTAAACCTAACCGAATTGTGATCACTATCACCAAAGTGCTCACCTACATCTAAATCTAACACCTGGCCGGGTTCATTACCCAGTACCAAATCCAATGTGGCATCGCCCCTGGTTGGCCTGTCTACATACTGTGTCAGAAAACCCTCCTGCACACACTGGACAAAAACTGACCCATCTAAAGTACTCGAACTATAGTATTTCCAGTCAATATTTGGAAAGTTAAAGTCCCCCATAACAACTACCCTGTTACTCTCGCCCCTGTCGAGAATCATCTTCGCTATCCTTTCCTCTACATCTCTGGAACTATTCGGAGGTCTATAAAAGACTCCCAACAGGGTGACCTCACCTCTCCTGTTTCTAACCTCGGCCCATACTACCTCAGTAGACGAGTCCTCAAACGTCCTTTCTGTCGCTGTAATACTCTCCTTGATTAACAATGCCACACCACCCCCCACTCTTTTACCATCTTCTCTGTTCTTACTGAAACATCTAAATCCCGGAACCTGCAACATCCATTCCTGCCCCTGCTCTACCCACATCTCCGAAATGGCCACTACGTCGAGATCCCAGGTACCAATCCATGCTGCAAGCTCACCCACCTTATTCCGGATGCTCCTGGCGTTGAAGTAGACACCCCAAAGAGCACTAGCAAATCTCCCCCCCAGGATATTGGTACCCCTCTGGTTCTGGTGAAGACCATCCTGTTTGTAGAGGTCCCACCTACCCCAGAAAGAGCCCCAATTATCCAGGAAACCAAAACCCTCCCTCCTGCACCATCCCTGCAGCCACGTGTTCAACTCCTCTCTCTCCCTATTCCTCGCTTCGCTATCACGTGGCACGGGCAAAAACCCAGAGATAACAACTCTGTTTGTTCTCGCTCTAAGCTTCCACCCTGGCTCCCTGAATTTCTGTCTTAAATCTCCATCTCTCTTCCTACCTATGTCATTGGTGCCTATGTGGACCACGAATTGGGGCTGCTCCCCCTCCCCCCTAAGGATCCCAAAAACACGATCCGAGACATCACGAACCCTGGCACCTGGGAGGCAACACACCAACCGTGAGTCTCTCGCGTTCCCACAGAACCTCCTATCTGTTCCCCTAACTATGGAGTCCCCAATGACTAATGCTCTGCTCCCCTTCCCCCTTCCCTTCTGAGCAACAGGGACAGACTCTGTGCCAGATACCTGTACCCCATTGCTTACCCCTGGTAAGTCGTCCCCCGCAACAGTATCCTGGATGGACAATGCAAATGAGGGTGACTTGCGCATATGCAGCCAATCATATGGCATCAATCCTACCTGACTTCCCTGTCTTTGACATGGCAGTGGCACCCATTTGCCATACCATGTTGGGACACCCAGATCAAACAGAGCCATTCTGCAACATGCTACTTACCTTTGACGAGTGCATGAGATCATTGATCCTCTTCCTGCACTGGACCCAGTCTCCTTGCATGACCCCATGGCAACTTACTTCTCTGTGATCTCCGTCCAAGCTTGCTTGCTCAGGCGAGAGGGCCTCTTCTTGCCATTGCAGGAAAAGAATCTCTTGCCCGTCCCTTGCAGCCTGGAGGAGAGTGAACAGGGAGGCATCACTGAACAGTGGGGCCACCCTTCCTCTCACATCTGACATCAGCACTGCTGCTGCTGCTGCTGCTGCTTGAAAGCTGGTGCAGTGCTGCAGGCACTCCTGGCCATTCTGCTTCAGCAGCACAAGCAAAATGTAGGAACAGCTTTCATGCAGGGCTTGCTGCCTTTTAAAGATGGCGGCAGCATCTGGTCACAATCAGCAGACGCTGTTGCTGGCATCGCAGAGCCTGCCCCCTCCACGTGATTGCGGGGGGCGGTGTGGGTGGTGGGGGGAGACCAGCATATTCAAATGCACAGCCACGCACTACATCATGGCTGCGTGGCAATGTGTGGCCTGCATGTGCATCTGGCCATTTTTTTTCGCCTGCCCCCGGGAGTGGCAGCGGCAGTATAAAATTCATCCCAAAGTCTGTGGGCAGCTGCAAATCTAATGAATGACAAGTACTGTTCGTTGTGACTGCAAAATCAGGCCCCTTATTTCTCAGATTATTGTTGGGTTGCTGACATTTAAGTTTCCACATTTTTGATCCAAGCCTACCCAGCTGTTTTTGGTGGCAGATATGTGCCATCCTATCCCAATTGCACCATTCGTTAAAAGCAAGTTTTCTGAAAAGTATACATTTAAATTCTTCTAACAGTAATTTAAAGCTAATTTCATTTTATAAGTACCTGTAAAGATGTAATTTTGTATAGTACAACATGGGTTTATAGCCCAAGTCCATTGCACAAATGATAAAATAGTACAAAGTAAAGCATAAATTTATTACATGGTTTTGGAACACTTTAATTAGCACAGGAACAGATAATACATGCTCACTTAAACGTGCTTCAGAGCATGATCTGCAGAATTCTCTCAACAGGAATGAATGTGATTCATTCTGGAGTAAAACAAATGTCACCGACAAGAGAATTCAAGAAGAGCAATTAAAAAATTTTCACCAAGCTTATTATACATACTAAAAGCTGCAGAAATGTTGACACAGATATTTCAAATAAATGCATATGATGAAGATAACATTGTTTATATCATCTGGTCCTGCCTTCCAATATAATCATATGAGATCTTGAGTCTCACAAATATTTCAATATGTTTATGCAAAAAATGTTGACTTTTGATTTATGTCCAAATGTAATCATGGTGAGATTATAATTTTCATTCAGAATTGCGCAGGATAAAAATGGTTCAATTAAGAGAAAACAATAATAGCTAATGGTACTTAGAAGTATATAATGCAGCTCTGATAATCATAGAGTCATTTATGGCACAGAAGGAGGCCATTCAGCCCATCGAGCCCATGGAGCTCTCCATGGAGCAATGCAGTCAGTCCCATTCCCTGGCTTGATTCCCATAGCCCTGTGAGTCTATTTCTCTCAGGTGGCCATCTAACTTCCTCCTGAAGTAATTGCTTCCGCTTCCACCACCCTTGTGGGCAGTGAGTTCCAGATCATTACCACCTGCTGCGTAAAAAAGTACTTCCTCATAATCCCCCTGCCCAAAACTTTCAATCTGCGTCCCCCTAGTCCTTGTATCATTTGTTAATGGGAACAATTTTTCCTTGTCTAACTTACCTAAGCCTGTCATAATCTTGTACACTTCTATTAAATCTCCCCTCAATCTCCTTTGTTCTATGGAGAACAAACCCAGCTTTTCCAAACTAACCTTGTAACTAAAATCCTCCATCCCTGGAACCAGTCTGGTAAATCTCCTCTGCACCCTCTCAAGAACTTTCACATCCTTCCTGACATCCGGTGACAAAAACTGGACACAATACTCAGTTGGGGTCTACCCAGAGCTTTATAAAGGTTCAGCATAACTTCCCTGCTTTTGTACTCGATGCCTGTATTTATGAAGCCCAAGATCCCATATGCTGTACTAATCACTCTGTCAATATGTCCTGCTACCTTCAAAGATTGACGCACATGCACCCCCAGGTCCCTCTGTTCCTGCATGCTTTTTAGAATTGTGCCATTAAGTATATATTGTCTCTCCCTACTTCTTCTGCCAAAATACATCACCTCACACTTGTCAGTATTAAATTCCATCTGCCTCCTCTCTGGCCATTCTGCCAACCTATCTGTCTCCTGTTTCAAGTGGTTCATATCATCCTCACTGTTTGCCGTACCTCCATGTTCGGTGTTGTCAGAAAATTTTGAGATTCTACTCTGTATTCCAAGAAAATGCAGTGGTTCCAGCACTGACGCTTGGGGAACATCACGGTCTACCATCCTCCAATCCGAAAAGCAACCATTTACTACAAGGCACTATTTTCTGTCCTTAAGCCAATCTTTTTATCCAATTGGTCACTGACCCTCCTTTTCCATGAGTCTCAGGGGTCATCACTATGCTTTTCTCTTAGAAGCATAAAGGATTATAAATGGCACATCATGTATTACTAAACTAAATTTATTTTACAACAACTATAAAATATTATGTAGCTCAGTTATAGCTGTAATTGATATTAATGTATGTAACAAGACTAAGGCATCACAATATCATTCATGAATGCTATTAACATTATATAACTGCCAATTACAGAACAAGAGAGATGTTAATGACATGAGGAAAACCTGCACAGAGAACATAGCACTCCATCTCATGCAAAGAAAGCGCATGGAGAGCTACAACAACTGAAGGTATGTCTAGTGGAGTGAAGAAGGTGGAATAGCTATTCTGTCCTCAATGCATGGAGGCAGTAACATCAGCAGATTTGGGGGCTTCCACCAATAACTCAAGCAAGAATCGACATGATTTCTGCAATGTCGTCATAAACATCATATTCAATCTGAATACGAACATTTGTAAATGGTACATCATGATAATATCAATGTAGATATCAGGTACTGTGTCATTAGTAATTATTTGTCAATAGATAGACATGAGCATTACAACATATGCTGTTACAAATATACTGATGCACAGTACTGCAGATGCTGGAATTCTGAAATAAAAACAGAAAGTGCTGGAAATACTCAGCAGGTCTGGCAGTATCTGTGAAGAAACAGAATTAATATTTCAGGTCTTTCCTCATGACCTTTCATCAGTTCTGAGTTCATGAGTTCTGATGGAAGGTCACAAACCTGAAACGTTAACTCTGTTTCTCTCTTCACAGATACTGCAAGACCTATTTTGTATTTCCAGCACTTTCTTTTGTTATACAGGTGCACAGTACTGCCTGGCACTATTCTCCTGTGCACTGATGAACCAGCACCACAACACACTGCACAACAAGCTAAACAAATAAAAAAAATACTTATAGTACGAGCGTAGACACAGGGACTTGGATTACATATAAATAATGTCATAAGTACATATGCTCTCACTTGGCACTGTAATCATAGCATTTCCGCTCTTTTAAGGTGAATTCAAGGCAATAGCTGTCAAAGATTTGAGGTACCACAGAGGAGCAGGTGGGTATGAAAAGCTGTAGGCTTGTTTTCAAGATGAGTGCTGAAACAGAAGCAAGATATTTACAGTTGGACAACCTGTTGGACAAGTAGTTGGACATTATTGGCAACCCCCTATCAGAGATGTTTTTAGAAGTATCCAACTGGTTGACTGTATTGATAACATGACATGAAACATTATAGGTGTTATAGAATTATTAATGATAGGGAACCTATTGCACATAAGTGCATTAAAGCAATCTACTGTGACTTTCTAACAGTTATCTTTCACAGGACGCAACCAGATCTATAGTCAGGACTGGAAAATCTGGGGGAGATAATACAAAAACCCTCAAGAATGACTTTACAGATTTTATGATGTCCATTAATCAATCATTGCCAGATTAATTAGGGACCATAAGGGAGGCAGAGGACAGTGGTATGGTTCTTAAATGAATACTTTGCATCTGTTTGCAAAAAAGAGAGGGACAATACAGACATTGCAACAGGGAGGAGGAGTATGAAATATGAGGAGAAATTAACATAGTGAGAGAGGAAGTATTAAGAGGTATAATATCTTTGAAAGTGGATAAATCCTCAGGCCCGGACAAAATTAGAAGAATTAGAACATTAGAATAAGAATTAGAACATTACAGCGCAGTACAGGCCCTTCGGCCCTCGATGTTGCGCCGACCTGTGAAACCATCTGACCTACACAATTCCATTTTCATCCATATGTCTATCCAATGACCGCTTAAATGCCCTTAAAGTTGGCGAGCCTACTACTGTTGCAGGCAGGGCGTTCCACGTCCCTACTACTCTCTGAGTAAAGAAACTACCTCTGACATCTGTCCTATATCTATCACCCCTCAACTTAAAGCTATGTCCCCTCGTGTTTGCCATCACCATCCGAGGAAAAAGACTCTCACTATCCACCCTATCTAACCCTCTGATTATCTTATATGTCTCTATTAAGTCACCTCTCCTCCTCCTTCTCTCCAACGAAAACAACCTCAAGTCCCTCAGCCTTTCCTCGTAAGACCTTCCCTCCATACCAGGCAACATCCTAGTAAATCTCCTCTGCACCCTTTCCATAGCTTCCACATCCTTCCTATAATGTGGTGACCAGAACTGCACGCAATACTCCAGGTGCGGTCTCACCAGAGTTTTGTACAGCTGAAGCATGACCTCGTGGCTCCGAAACTCGATCCCCCTACTAATAAAAGCTAACACACCATATGCCTTCTTAACAGCCCTATTAACCTGGGTAGCAACCTTCAGGGATTAATGCACCTGGACACCAAGATCTCTCTGTTCATCTACACTACCAAGAATCTTCCCATTAGCCCAGTACTCTGCATTCCTGTTACTCCTTCCAAAGTGAATCACCTCGCACTTTTCCGCATTAAACTCCATTTGCCATCTCTCAGCCCAGCTCTGCAACCTATCTATGTCCCTCTGAATCCTACAACATCCTTCGGCACTATCCACAACGCCACCGACCTTAGTGTCATCCGCAAATTTACTAACCCACCCTTCTACACCCTCTTCCAGGCCATTTATAAAAATGACAAACAGCAGTGGCCCCAAAACAGATCCTTGCGGTACACCACTAGTAACTAAACTCCAGGATGAATATTTGCCATCAACCACCACCCTCTGTCTTCTTTCAGCTAGCCAATTTCTGATCCAAAGCTCTAAATCACCTTCAACCCCATACTTCCGTATTTTCTGCAATAGCCTACCGTGGGGAACCTTATCAAACGCCTTACTGAAATCCATATACACCACATCCACTGCTTTACCCTCATCCACCTGTTTGGTCACCTTCTCGAAAAACTCAATAAGGTTTGTGAGGCACGACCTACCCGTAACAAAACCGTGCTGACTATCGCTAATGAACTTATTCTTTTCAAGATGATTATAAATCCTGTCTCTTATAACCTTTTCCAACATTTTACCCACAACCGAAGTAAGGCTCACAGGTCTATAATTACCAGGGCTGTCTCTACTCCCCTTCTTGAACAAGTGGACAACATTTGCTATCCTCCAGTCTTCCGGCACTATTCCTGTCGACAATGACGACATAAAGATCAAGGACAAAGGCTCTGCAATCTCCTCCCTAGCTTCCCAGAGAATCCTAGGATAAATCCCATCTGGCCCAGGGGATTTATCTATTTTCACACTTTCCAAAATTGATAACACCTCCTCCTTGTGAACCTCAATCCCATCTGGCCTAGTAGCCTGAATCTCAGTATTCTCCTCGACAACATTTTCTTTCTCTAATGTAAATACTGATGCAAAATATTCATTTAACACTTCCCCTACCTCCTCTGATTCCACACACAACTTCCCACTACTATCCTTGATTGGCTCTAATCTAACTCTAGTCATTCTTTTATTCCTGATATACCTGTAGAAAGCCTTAGGGTTTTCCCTGATCCTATCCGCCAATGACTTCTCGTGTCCTCTCCTTGCTCTTCTTAGCTCTCCCTTTAGATCCTTCCTGGCTAGCTTGTAACTCTCAAGCGCCCTAACTGAGCCTTCACGTCTCATCCTAACATAAGCCTTCTTCTTCCTCTTGACAAGCGCTTCAACTTCTTTAGTAAACCACGGCTCCCGTGCTCAACAACTTCCTCCCTGCCTCACAGGCACATACTTATCAAGGACACGCAGTAGCTGCTCCTTGAATAAGCTCCACATTTCGATTGTTCCCATCCCCTGCAGTTTCCTTCTCCATCCTACGCCTCCTAAATCTAGCCTAATCGCATCATAATTTCCTTTCCCCCAGCTATAATTTTTGCCCTGTGGTATATACCTGTCCCTGCCCATCGCTAAGGTAAACCTAACCGAATTGTGATCACTATCACCAAAGTGCTCACCGACATCTAAATCTAACACCTGGCCGGGTTCATTACCCAGTACCAAATCCAATGTGGCATCGCCCCTGGTTGGCCTGTCTACATACTGTGTCAGAAAACCCTCCTGCACACACTGGACAAAAACTGACCCATCTAAAGTACTCGAACTATAGTATTTCCAGTCGATATTTGGAAAGTTAAAGTCCCCCATAACAACTACCCTGTTACTCTCGCCCCTGTCGAGAATCATCTTCGCTATCCTTTCCTCTACATCTCTGGAACTATTTGGAGGTCTATAAAAGACTCCCAACAGGGTGACCTCACCTCTCCTGTTTCTAACCTCGGCCCATACTACCTCAGTAGACGAGTCCTCAAACGTCCTTTCTGTCGCTGTAATACTCTCCTTGATTAACAATGCCACACCCCCCCCCTCTTTTACCATCTTCTCTATTCTTACTGAAACATCTAAATCCCGGAACCTGCAACATCCATTCCTGCCCCTGCTCTACCCATGTCTCCGAAATGGCCACTACATCGAGATCCCAGGTACCAACCCATGCTGCAAGCTCACCCACCTTATTCCGGATGCTCCTGGCGTTGAAGTAGACACACTTTAAACCAGGTTCTTGCTTGCCAGTGCCCTCTTGCGTCCTTGTAACCTTATCCCTGACCTCACTACTCTCAACATCCTGTACACTGGCACTACATTTTAGGTTCCCATTCCCCTGCTGAATTAGTTTAAACCCCCCCGAAGAGCACTAGCAAATCTCCCCCCCAGGATATTGGTACCCCTCTGGTTCAGGTGAAGACCATCCTGTTTGTAGAGGTCCCACCTACCCCAGAAAGAGCCCCAATTATCCAGGAAACCAAAACCCTCCCTCCTGCACCATCCCTGCAGCCACGTGTTCAACTCCTCTCTCTCCCTATTCCTCGCTTCGCTATCACGTGGCACGGGCAACAACCCAGAGATAACAACTCTGTTTGTTCTCGCTCTAAGCTTCCACCCTAGCTCCCTGAATTTCTGTCTTAAATCCCCATCTCTCTTCCTACCTATGGTGCCTATGTGGACCACGACTTGGGGCTGCTCCCCCTCCCCCTCCCCCTTAAGGATCCCAAAAACACGATCCGAGACATCACGAACCCTGGCACCTGGGAGGCAACATACCAACCGTGAGTCTCTCGTTCCCACAGAACCTCCTATCTGTTCCCCTAACTATGGAGTCCCCAATGACTAATGCTCTGCTCCTCTTCTCCCTTCCCTTCTGAGCAACAGGGACAGACTCTGTGCCAGATACCCGTACCCCATTGCTTACCCCTGGTAAGTCGTCCCCCGCAACAGTATCCAAAACGGTATACCTGTTGTTGAGGGAAACGGCCACAGGGGATCCCTGCACTGCCTGCTGGTTCCCTCTCCTTCCCCTGACGGTAACCCATCTACCTACTTCTTTTACCTGAGGTGTGACTACCTCCCCATAACTCCTCTCAATAACCCCCTCTGCCTCCCGAATGATCCGAAGTTCATCCAGCTCCAGCTCCAGTTCCCAGGCTTTTAAGGGAAGCAAGAGATGAAATACTGGAGGCTCTGACCATCATTTTCCAATCCTCTCTGGCTGCAGGCATGGTGTTAGAGTACTAAAGGGGGAAAGGGATGGACTGAGTAATTACAGGCCAGTCAGCCTAACATCGGTGGTGGGAAAATATTGGAAAAAATTATGAGGGATGGGATAAATCTTCATTTAGAAAGACATGGATTAATCAAAGACAGTCAGCGTGGATTTGTTAAAGGAAGGTCATATCTGGCTAACCTGATTGAATTTTTTGAGGAGGAAACAAGGAGGGTTGAAGGTAGTGCATTTGATGTAGTCTATATGAACTTTAGAAAAGCTTTTGATAAGGTCGCCAATGGCAGGCCGGCCATGAAAGTAAAAAGCCATGAGATCGAAGGCAAATTGGCAAGGTGTATCCAAAATTGGAACAGAGGCAGGAAGCAAAGAGTAATGATCATTGGGTGTTTCTGTGACTGGAAAGCTGTTTTGGTAGGGTTCCGCAGGGCTCAGTACTAGGTCCCTTGCTTTTTATTATATATATCAATAATTTGGACTTGAATGTAGAGATTATGATTAAGAATTTTACAGTTGATACAAAAATTGGCTGTGTGGTTGATAGTGAAGAAAAAAGTTATAGACTGCAGGAAGATATCAATGGGCTAGTCAAGTGGGCGGAACAGTGCCAAATACAGTTCAACTTGGAAAAGTGTGAGATAATGCATTTGAGGATAGCTAACAAGGCAGGGGAATACACAATAAATGGCAAGATACTGAGAAATGTAGAGAAACAGAGGGACCTTGGAGTGCATGTCCACAGATTCCTGAAGGTGGCTGGACAGGTAGATAAGGTGATCAAGAAGGCATATGGGATATGTTCCTTTATGAGCTGAGGCATAAAATATAAGATCAGCGAGGTTATGCTGGAATTGTATAAAATTAGTTAGACCACAGCTGGAGTACTGTGTGCAATTCTGGTCACTGCACTATTGGAAAGATGTGATTGCACTAGAGAGGGTACAGAGGAGATTTACAAGATGCCGTCTATGTTGTATGATCACTTCAAGGGTGATGTCCCTTTAAGAACTTAGTATGCTAAGTACCAGGATGTAGTCATGTGACTAGAAGCCATAGTCAATTTGCAACTGTTTCCCCTTTAAGAAATACTCTTTTATTTAAACTAGCTGCTTTGATGGAGAGTAACAGGTTCTCTGTTTATTTTGCTTTCAGCACTTCAGCCTGCATGTTTACACAGCTGTTCGATAGGCATTTCAGGGGTTTTCCCCTTTGCTTTTTTTTTAGAGTTTATTTATCTTCTTCACGGTTGAGTGATTTCATGAGTTTTCAACTTGACTGCATCAATGGATATTCTGCAGCGTTTGAGGGGTTTTCACCTCCTGTGATAGTGCCAACCTCAATCAGCCTGAGAGAATAATTGGGTTTTCCCTGTCTTTTGTCGATCACAGAGGCTTTAAAAGAATCAATTTTTTAAGTACTTCAAAGTTTTTTTTTTAAACAGTGATTCCTCGACCGTCGGCACAATGACTCACCAGATTACAGGAATTTATTTGTAACCTATCAATCAGTGCTCTGTCTCCCACAGCTGGAGGTAAGTTTTTTTTATTTTTTCCAGTGTTTGAGCCAATATTTCTTTCACTCTTTTCAGGTACTTGTTTGAAAGTTTCTTCACATGTTTGCTGTTTTGCCGATGATCTTCAAGGTGATAGCTGGTCTTTTCACCACAGCTGCCAACAATTTTTTTTCTGTTTTGTTTTGGGGGGGGTGGTGGTGTTGTGGGCGTTGCTGGCTAGGCCAGCATTTATTGCCCATCCCTAATTGCCCTTGAGAAGGTGGTGGTGAGCTGCCTTCTTGAACTGCCGCAGTCATTGGGGTGAAGGTGCACAGTGCTGTTAGGAAGGGAGTTCCAGGATTTTGACCCAGCCAGAGTGAAGGCCTAGGATATATTTCGCTCAGGCCTGGGGATTTATCCACTTTCAAAGATGTCATGTGTTCTTTGTGGGATGTTAAGCAACACAATTAAGTACGTGGATTCCAGTGCCTTGAAGATCTCAAACAGGTCTATAAACAGCTAAACTAATATATACATTGCATAGCAAATATGTACAGAACCTTTGTCAAGGTCATTACAGTTGCAGAGTGCCTATGGCTTCTCGTCGCATGACTACATCCTGGTACTTAGCTCATTAACACACTGAGTTCTTAAAGGGACATTACTCTTGAAGCTATCATACAACAGCCTGGACTGGAGAATTTTAGTTATGAGGAAAGATTGGATAGGCTAGAGTTGTTTACTTTGGAACAGAGGAGGTTAAGAGGAGATTTAATTGAAGTGTATAAAATTATGAAGGTCTACCTATAGTGGAAAGGAAGGCCCTATTCCCCTTGGTTGAGGTGTTCATAATCAGGGGGCATCGATTTAGGGTAAGAGGTAAGAGGTTTTGTGGGGATTTGAGGGGAAATCTTTTCATCCAGAGGGTGGTTGGGATCTCGAACTCACTGTCTGAAAGTGTGGTATAGGCAGAACATAAGAATATAAGAAATAGGAGCAGGAGTAGGCCATTCAGCCCCTCAAGCCTGCCCCGCCATTCAATAAGATCATGGCTGCTCTGTCCCAGGCCTCAACTCCTCTTTTGGGCCTGCTCCGCATAACCCATGACTCCCCGAGATTTTAAAAATCTATCTACTTCCTCCTTAAATGCATTTAGTGACGCAGCCTCCACAACTCTCTGAGGTAGAGAATTCCAGAGATTCACTACCCTCTGAGAGAAGAAATTCCTTCGCATCTCAGTTTTAAATGTGTGACCCCTTATTCTGTAGCTATGTTCCCTAGTTTGAGATTCCCCCACCAGTGGAAACATATTCTCAACATCTACCCTGTCAAGCCCCCTTAGAATCTTTTACGTTTCAATAAGATCACCTCTCATTCTTCTAAACTCCAATGAGTAAAGGCCTAACCTGTTTAGCCGTTCTTGATAAGCCAACCTCTTCATCTCAGGAATCAGCCTAGCGAACCTTTTCTGAACTGCTTCCAGTGCTAGTATATCATTCCTTAAATACAGGGACCAAAACTGTACACAGTACTCCAGGTGTGGCCTCACCAACACCCTGTACAGTTGTAACAAGACTTCCCTATTTTTAAACTCTAACCCTCTAGCAATAAAGGCCAAAATTCCATTTGCCTTCCAATTTATTTGTTGCACGTGCATGCTACCTTTTTGTGTTTCATGTACAAGAACACCCAGATCCCTCTGTACTGCAGTATTTTGTAGTCTTTCTCCATTTAAATAATAATCTGCCTTTTTATTCTTCCTACTAAAGTGGATGACCTCACACTTTCCCACATCAAACTCCATCTGCCAAGTTTTTGCCCACTCACTTAACCTATCTATATCCCTTTGCAGATTCTTTGTGTCCTCATCACAACATGTCTTCCCACCTATTTTTGTATCGTCTGCAAATTTGGATACACGACACTCTGTCCCTTCCTCCAAGTCATTAATATAGATAGTAAATAGCTGAGGCCCTAGGACCGATCCTTGTGGCACCCCACTAGTTACTGCTTTCCAACCTGAAAAAGACCCATTAATCCCGACTCTCTGCCTTCTGTGTGTTAGCCAATCCTCATTCCATGCCAGCACATTACCCCCAATACCCTGAGCTCTTATTTTGTGCAAGAACCTTTTATGTGGCACCTTATCAAACACCTTCTGAAAATCCAAATACATCTACGACATCTACTGGTTCCCCTTTATCCACTCTGCTTGTTATATCCTCAAAGAACTTTAACAAATTTTCCAAACATGACTTCCTCTTCATAAAACCATGTTGACTCTGTCTGATTGAATTATGTTTTTCTAAACAAAGTGATTCCCGACAACACTGGCCGCCACTGACGTCATCAGGCTGTGCCGCAGTATGCACATGCACAGACGGTCTCCTGCTCTCTGCGCATGCGCTGCGTTCCGGCTTGTCAGGACTGGTTAGCGCATGCGCCGATGATGTCATTGCGTCACGTGTGCATCTTTGGGCAACGCGCTTGGTCGGCCTCTGCGCATGCGCTTTGTGCAATGTGAACGGGCATTCAGGCATGCGTCAACCTTCGGATATTCACGCATGCGTCAAGCTTCGGCGCGAGTTTCTGAAAGTGGAAGGAGGAGAGGTTTCGTCAGGCATTTTCTCGAATTTTATCGCAATTATTTAGTCGTTTTGGAGATTTCAGTTTGCTTCATTTTTATTAGAAAGAGGAGATTGCTCCAAGGTAAATTGCTCTGAAAACATTTCCATTGTCTGGGGCACTGCATGTGCTCCCGTTCCCTGTACTGCACTAAAACCCTTTCCATTGTCTGGGGCTATGTTCAGGCAGTAAATGTGCTCCAGTCCCTGTTGTAATTGGCTCTGAAAACATTTCCATTGTCTGGGGCACTGCATGTGCTCCAGTCCCTGTTGCAAGTTGCTCTGAAAACATTTCCATTGTCTGGGGCACTGCATGTGCTCCAGTCCACTGCATTGCACTAAAATCCTTTCCATTGTCTGGGGCTATGTTCAGGCAGTAAATGTGCTCCAGTCCCTGTTGTAATTGGCTCTGAAAACATTTCCATTGTCTGGGGCACGACATGTGCTCCAGTCCCTGTTGCAAGTTGCTCTGAAAACATTTCCATTGTCTGGGGCACTGCATGTGCTCCAGTCCACTGCATTGCACTAAAATCCTTTCCATTGTCTGGGGCTGTGTTCAGGCAGTAAATGTGCTCCAGTCCCTGTTGTAATTGGCTCTGAAAACATTTCCATTGTCTGGGGCACTACATGTGCTCCAGTCCCTGCTGCAAGTTGTTCTGAAAACATTTCCATTATCTGAGGCACTGCATGTGCTCCAGTCCACTGCACTGCACTAAAATCCTTTCCATTGTCTGGGGCTGTGTGCAGGCAGTACATGTGCTCCAGTCCCTGTTGTAAGTTGCTCTGTTCCTGCACCCATCAGAGCAGTGCACATGGACACACAGCCACCTGCTCCTGCACACATCAGAGCAGTGCACATGGACACACAGCCACCTGTTTCCCCATCCGCCCTTGAAACAACCATGCAGAGCCTTGTGAGACTCCACAATTGCCAGCTGCTGCCTGTCAAGCAGAGAGGGCGTCCAAAGCGGTCAAGCACTTGGGGAACATTCAGCAAGAAGAGACTGAGCACTAAAAGAGACAAACATGCCATGTCCAGTGGTAGCATGAATGTGAATGCTCTTGCTGTGTACACAACTGGTGAGGTGGGAGTGCAGCCACACCGTTCTCCATCCTCAATGTTGCTTTAAGGCAAAGGTAGATAAGAGCGAAAGAAATGGAAGCTGATGCTGATAGTAGTAGGCAGGATTAAATGGGAGTGGATGGGAAGGCGCAGGAGTAGCATAACCACTAGTGGTGGTGTAGTGGTATTATCAATGGACTAGTAACCCAGACACCCAGGGTATTTCTCTGGGGACATGGGTTCGAATCCCACCACAGCAGAAGGTGGAATTTGAATTTAATTAATAAATCTGGAATTAAAAGCTAGTCTAATGATGGCCATGAAACCATTGTCGATTGTTGTAAAAACCCATCTGGTTCACTAATGTCCTTTAGGGAAGGAAATCTGCTGTCCTTACCTGGTCTGGCCTACATGTGACTCCAGACCCACAGCAATGTGGTTAACTCTTAAATGCACTCTGAAATGGCCTAGCAAGCCACTCAGTTGTACCTAACTGCTACGAAGTTAATAAAAAGGAATGAAACCGGACGGACCACCCGGCATCGACCTCGGCAGCGTAAACTACAACGGCAAGCAACCTGTCGACCCTGCAAAGTCCTCCTTACTAACATCTGGGGGCTTGTGCCAAAGTTGGGAAAGCTGCCCCACAGACTAGTCAAGCAACAGCCTGACATAGTCATGCTCACGGAATCATGACTTACAGACAATGTCCCGGACACTGCAATCACTATCCCTGGGTATGTCCTGTCCCACTGGCAGGACAGACCCAGCAGAGGTGGTGGCACAGTGGTACACAGTAGGGAGGGAGTTGCCCTGGGAGTCCTCAACATCGACTCCAGATCCCATGAAGTCTCATGGCATCAGGTCAAACATGGGCAAGGTAACCTCCTACTGGTTACCACCTACCGCCCTCCCTCAGCTGATGACTCAGTACTCCTCCATGTTGAACACCACTTGGAGGAAGCACTGAGGGTGGCAAGGGCACAAAATGTACTCTGGGTGGGGGACTTCAATGTCCATCACCAAGAGTGGCTCAGTAGCACCACTACTGACTGAGCTGGCTGAGTCCTAAAGGACATAGATGCTAGACTGGGTCTGCGGCAGGTGGTGGGGGAACCAGCATGAGGGAAAAACATACTTGACCTCATCCTCACCAATCTGCCAGCTGCAGATGCTTCTGTCCATGACAGTATTGGTAGGATTGACCACCGCACTATCCTTGTGGAGACGAAGTCCCGCCTTCACATTGAGGATACTGTCCATCGTGTTGTGTGGCACTATCACCGTGCTGAATGGGATAGATTTCGAATTGATCTAGCAATGCAAAACTGGGCATCCATGAGGCGCTGAGGGCCATCAGCAGCAGCAGAATTGTACTCAACCACAATCTGTAACCTCATGGCCCGGCATATCCCCCACTCTACCACTACCATCAAGCCAGGAGACCAACCCTGGTTCAATGAAGAGTCATTCAAAATGAGGTGTCAACCTGGTGAAGCTGCAACACAGGACTATCTGTGTGCCAAACTGCGTAAGCAGCATGCGATAGACAGAGCTAAGCGATCCCATAACCAACGGATCAGATCTAAGCTCTGCAGACCTGCCACATCCAGCCGTGTATGGTGGTGGACAATTAAAAACTAACTTGAGGAGGTGGCTCCACAAATATCCCCAACCTCAATGATGGGGGAGCCCAGCACATCAGTGCGAAAGATAAGGCTGAAACATTTGCAACAATCTTCAGTCACAAGTGCCGAGTTGATAATCCATCTCGGCCTCCTCCTGAAGTCCCGAGCATCACAGATGCCAGACTTCAGCCAATTCGATTCACTCTGCATGATATCAAGAAACGACTGAAGGCACTGGACACTGCAAAAGCTATGGGCCCTGACAATATTCCGGCAATATTACTGAAGACCTGTGCTCCAGAACTTGCTGCGCCCCCAGCCAAGCTGTTCCAGTACAGCTACAACACAGGCATCTACCCTGCAATGTGGAAAATTGCCCAGGTATGTCCTGTACACAAAAAGTAGGACAAATCCAACCCGGCCAATTACCGCCCCATCAGCCTACTCTCAATCATCAGTAAAGTGATGGACGGTGTCATCAACAGTGCCATCAAGCAGCACTTGCTTAACAATAACCTGCTCAGTGATGCTCAGTTTGGGTTCTGCCAGGGCCACTCAGCTCCTGACCTCATTACAGCCTTGGTTCAAACTTGGACAAAAGGGCTGAACTCAAGAGGTGAGGTGAGAGTGACTGCCCTTGAAGTCAAGGCAGCATTTGACCAAGTATGGCGTCAAGGAGCCCTAGCAAAACTGAGGTCAATGGGAATCAGAGGGAAAAGCCTCTGCTGGTTGGAGTCATACCTCGCGCAAAGGAAGATGGTTGTGGTTGTTGGAGGTTAATCATCTGAGCTCCAGGGCATCACTGCAGGTGTTCCTCAGGGTAGTGTCCTCGGCCCAACCATCTTCAGCTGCTTCATCAATGCCCTTCCTTCAATCATAAGGTCAGAAGTGGGGATGTTCGCTGATGATTGCACAATGTTCAGCACCATACGTGACTCCTCAGATCCTGAAGCAGTCCATGTAGAAATGCAACAATACCTGGACAATATCCAGGCTTGGGCTGATAAGTGGCAAGTAACATTCGCGCCACACAAGTGCCAGGCAATGGCCATCTCCAACAAGAGAGAATCTAACCATCTCCCCTTGACATTCAACAGCATTACCATCGCTGAATCCCCCACTATCAACATCCTAGTGGTTACCATTGACCAGAAACTGACTGGAGTAGCCATATAAATACTGTGGCTACAAGAGCAGGTCAGAGGCTAGGAATCCTGAGGCGAGTAACTCACCTCCTGACTCCCCAAAGCCTGTCCACCATCTACAAGGCACAAGTCAGGAGTGTGATGGAATACTCTCCACTTGCCTGGATGGGTGCAGCTCCAACAACACTCAAGAAGCTCGACACCATCCAGGACAAAGCAGCCCACTTGATTGGCACCCCATCTACAAACATTCACTCCCTCCACCACCGACGCACAGTGGCAGCAGTGTGTACCATCTACAAGATGCACTGCAGCAATGCACCAAGGCTCCTTAGACAGCACTTTCCAAACCCGTGATCTCTACCAACTAGAAAGACAAGGGCAGCAAATGCATGGGAACACCACCACCTGCAAGTTCCCCTCCAAGTCACACACCATCCTGACTTGGAACTATATTGCCATTCCTTCACTGTCGCTGGGTCAAAATCCTGGAAATCCCTTCCTAACAGCACTGTGGGTATACCTACCCCAAATGGACTGCAGCTTCTCAAGGGCAATTGGGGATGGGCAATAAATGCTGGCCTGGCCAGTCCCGCCCACATCCCATGAATGAATTTTAAGAAAAGCAGGGAACAGCTGGGCTAAATGGCCTGCTTTAAGTTCATAGTCCAAAAGAAATGTGCTTCTTTTTCCAGCACCCTCACATCATTCATGTTTTCCCTGAGAGCAGCATTGAACCATCACGAGATAGGGGCAGTAACATCATCCTGACTCCTGCAGCTGAGGTGGGTACTAAGTGAGTCATTGGCGGTGTTGTCAGTACATGCCTTTACTGCAGAACATAAAGCATGCTCAACAGTAATTTCACTGGAGGAAGGGAAGCTCTGACATTGATGTTCTTTCCTTATTTCTTTTCATGTAAAACATGCCCTTGAGAAAACAATCCTTGAGACTTAAGGACGGCATTCAAGCAACGGAGGCAGTGCAGGAGAGGACGCAAGGATGTGCTGATTCCTGCATCTGAGGTGGGTAATAAGTGCTTTTTTGGCGATGTTATCAATTGGTGCCTTCACTGCAGAACTTAAAAAGGCGTGCACAACAGTAATTTCAGTGGATGGAGGGAGGCAAGCTCTGACTGATTTGCTTTATTTCTTTTCATGTAAAACATGCCGTCGAGAAAACAATCCTTGAGACTTAAGGTCAGCATTCAAGCAACGAAGGCAACTGGATCATGCTGCAGAGCTTGTCACGATGTGGAAAGGAACCTTGCATTTTTGGATGAAGTGGGAGCGCACATTGGGATGCATTTGGGGAACATTCACCAAGAATAGACTGGGCTCAGACTCTTGTGACTTTGCCTTCTTCACATGGACAATACAGTAGTGGAATAGCGAGCCTGTCTGTCTCACGGGAATGCTGGCGACACAACACTCGTGTATCCATGCACAGCTGTGCCTCGAATGCTTAATGTACTAAATAAAATTTCTCAATAATTAAACCTGGAATTGTTGAGGTTTTTGATACTATTTTCCTGACTTTGCAACTGCACTTCAGATATTCAACTGTGGTGTGGTCCTTGGGGGGGGGGGGCTTTAGAGGGGCATGGGGGGAGAGGGGGAGGTGGGGGGTTTAGAGGAGGGTGAGGGAGAAGGGGAGGTGGGGGGGTAGGGGGAGAGGATGAGATGGTGGGATGGGGGGAGAGGGGGAGGTAGGGGGGAGGTGGGGGGGTGGGGGAGAGGGGGTGGGGGGGGAGAGGGGGTGTGGGGGTGTAGTGGGAGGGAGTTAAATTCAGAAGTGCCTGAAGTGGGGTATGAAGACAGCTGCAATGCCTGAAGTATAGTTGAGAAGTAGGGGAGAAAGCGGCTGGATGGGTGATCTGCAGCTGGACAGAACGGCTGGATGGAGAGGGCAGGAAGCGAGCGGCCGAAGACATTGGTGTTGCTGGGTGCGGGGACCGGCCGGTATGTCTTTTGCTGTTGCAAGTTTATGGCGCATGCGCAGAAAAACGCACTCCCCCCTCCCCATCCCACCCCCCCGACCTCGCTGCTCTCTCCGGCCGCTCCACTGTCTCCGGCCGCTCCACTCCCCGCCCCCCCCCCAGCCTCCGCTGCTCTCTCCGGCCGCTCCGCTCCCCCCCCAAGCCCGGCCCTTTCGCTCGCCCATTTGCCGGCCGCTCTGCTCCCCCCGGCTCACTCCGCTCCCCCCCCCCCCGCCCCCCCACTCCCTGGCCCACTCCGCTCCCCTCCCTCCCCGGCCCGCTTGTTCGCTCTCTCACTCTGCCATTGTGTGCTGCCATGTGTTTGTTAGGTTGCCTCCGTGTGATTATTTGAGCAGCGCCATCTTTAGTCCTGGCAGCTGCCTAAAGTCGCAGACTGTGACGTTTTAGTGGCACATACATGTGCCACAGCAGCGCCACCTAGCGGTAGCATTGTCTGCAAATGCAGCCTTTTTGAAATGTCCTGCTATTTCTTCCTTGATAATGGACTCCAGCATTTTCCCAATGACAGATGTTAAGCTAACTGGTCTGTAGTTTCCTGTTTTCTATCTCCCTCCTTTCTTGAATAGAGGCGTCACATTAGCGGTTTTCCAATCTGCTGGTACCCTACCAGAATCCAGTGAGTTTTGCTATATTACGACCAGTGCCTCCACTCTCTCTGCAGCCACTTCTTTTAAAACCCTTGGATGCAGGTCATCAGGTCCTGGTGACTTGTCTGTCTTTAGTCCCATCAGTTTGTCCAACACCTTTTCCCTCGTGATTGAGATTGTGACAAGTTCCTCCCTCCCATTTACACATTGCTCATCTATTATTGTTGGGATGTTTATAGTGTCCTCCATCGTGCAGACTGATGCAAAATATTGGTTTAAATTATCTGCCATTTCCCCGTTCCCTGTTATTAATTCCCCAGTCTCATTCTCTAAGGGTTCCACACTTACTTTAGCTACTCTCTTCCTTTTTATATACTTGTAGCAGTTCTTACTGTTTGTTTTTATATTTCTTGCCAATTTACTCTCATAATCAATTTTCTCCCTTTTTGTTAGTTTTTTAGTCATCTGCTGCTGGTTCCTAAAATTCCCAATCCTCTGGCCTACCGCTTTGTATGCCTTTGTTTTAGATTTGATACTCTCCTTAACTTCCTTTGTTATCCACGGGTGGTTCATCATTCTCATCGAGTCCTTCCTTCTGACTGGAATAAATGTTTGCTGAGTGTTATGAAATATCTGCTTAAAAGCTCATCTACTGACTTTCCCTTTAGTCTATTTTCCCAGCCCGCTTTAGATAACTCTTTCTTCAGACCTCTGTAATTGCCCTTGTTTAAGTTGAAGACACTAGTTTGAGACCCGAGTTGCTCTCCCTCAAACTGAATTTGAAATTCTAACATGTTTTGATCGCTTCCCCCTAGACGATCCTTAACTACGAGATCTCTTATTAATCCTACCCCGTTACACGTTACCAAATCTAAAATAGCCCTCATAATATTTAAAAAGTACTTGGTAATGCACTTGAAGTGCCATAACCTACAAGACTATGTACCAAGAGCTGGAAAGTGGGAATTGACTGGATGACGATTTTTCAGCTAGCACAGACACAATGGGCCAAATTGCCTCCTTCTGTGTTGTGTATTTCTATGATTGTATGATTCTGTGATTTCTATGACTCTATGTGCCTGCTATGAGCAGATTTGCAGGAGCACAGCTTAGGTAGGACATCCAAACCGGAAGATGCATCTTAGGTCAATAATCTGACCATTATGTCAAAGACACCAGGTAACCTGTCTGCTGAAGACTCACTAGAAAACCTTTCAAGACTTGACACTTCCAACAGAGAAACTGCTATCATAGGAGGACCAACAGGAATATACTCAGAAATGTCTGGGTACTTGGTAAGCAGACATGGGGAGGCAGTGGTGTAGTAGTATTGTCACTGGACCAGGGACCCAGGGGACATGGGCTTGAATCCCATCACGACAGATGGTAGAATTTGAATTCAATTAATAATTTTTTTTTTTAAAACCTGGAATTAAAAGCTAGTCTTTTAATTGCCGTAAAAACCTATCTGATTCACTAATGTCCTTTAGGGAAGAAAATCTGCTGTCTTTACCTGGTCTGGCCTACATATGACACCAGACCCACAGCAATGTGGTTGACTCTTAAAATGCCCTCTGAAATGGCTGAGCAAACCACTCAGTTGTATAAAACCGCTACAAAGTCAATAAGGAATGAAACCGGACGGACCACCCAGCATTGACTGAGGCACTGGAAATGACAATGGCAAACCCAGCCCTGTTGACCCTGCAAAGTCCACCCTACTAACATCTGGGGGCTTGTGCTAAAGTTGGGAGAGCTGTCCCACAGACTAGTCAAGCAACAGCCTGACATAGTCACACTCACGGAATCTTACCTTACAGACAATGTCCCAGAAACTGCCATCACCAGAGGTGGCGGTGCAGTGGGGACAGAGTTGCCCTGGGAATCCTCAGCACTGACTCCGGACTCCATGAAGTCTCATGGCATCAGGTCAATCTCCTACTGATTACCACCTACCGCCCATGCTCAGTTGATGAATCACTACTCCTCCATGTTGAACACAACTTGGAGGAAGCCCTGAGGCTGGCAAGGGCACAGAATGTACTCTGGGTGGGGGACTTCAATATCCATAACCACGAGTGGCTCGGTAACACCACTACTGACCAAGCTGGCCATATCCTAAAGGATAAAGCTTGCCATTTCAACACTCCCCCCTGCTCTCATACTCACATCTCTGTCCTGGGATTGCTGCAGTGTTCCAGTGAACATCAACGCAAGCTCGAGGAACAGCATCTCATCTACCGATTAAGCACACTACAGCCTGCCGGACTGAACGTTGAGTTCAATAATTTTAGAGCATGACAGCCCCCCATTTTACTTTAATTTTTAGTCGTTTTTCTTTTTTCTTTTTTACATTTTTTATTTTTTTACAACCTTTTTTTGCATTTATTTCATTTCATCTTACTTTGTTCAGTTTGCTTGCCCACTGTTTTTTTTCATGTTTGCACTTGCTGCTGTTCAATATTCAGTCCGTTAACACCTTTTCTGTACTAATGCTTTGTCTTTCAACACACCATTAACACATTGTTTGCCTTTGCTCCATGACCTTTTGGCCAGCTATGTGGCCTTGTCCAATCTACACCTTCTCCTTTGTTATCTCTTGCCCCACCCCCACCTCACTTGCTTATAACCTGTGACATTTTTAATATTTGTCAGTTCCAAAGAAGGGTCACTGACCCAAAACATTGACTCTGCTTCTTTTTCCACAGGTGCTGCCAGACCTGCTGAGTGGTTCCAGCATTTCTTGTTTTTAGATCAGAAATGGGGATGTTCGCGAATGATTGCACAATGTTCACGACTTCTCAGACACTGAAGCAGTCCGTGTATAAATGCAGCAAGACCTAGACATTATCCAGGCTTGGTATGATAAGTGGCAAGTAACATTCATGCCACACAAGTGCCAAGCAATGATTATGTCAAACAAGAGAGAATCTAACCATCTCCCCTTCACATTCAATGGCATTACCATCGCTGAATCCCCCACTATCAACATCCTGGGGATTACCATTGATCAGAAACTGAACTGAAATAGCCGTATAAATACTGTGGCTACAAGAGCAGGTCAGAGGCTAGGAATTCTGCAGCAAGTAACTCACCTCCTGACTCCCCAAAGTCTGTCCACTATCTACAAGGCACAAGTCAGGAGTGTGATGGAATACTCTCCACTTGCTTGATGGGTGCAGCTCCAACAACAGTCAAGAAGCTCTACACCATCCAGGACAAAGCAGCCCGCTTGATTGGCACCTCATCGACAAACATTCACTCCCTCTGCTACTGACGCACAGTGGTAGCAGGGCATACCATCCACAAAATGCACTGCAGCAATGTGAAAAGGATCCTTAGACAGAACCTTCAAAACCCTCTACCACCTAGAAGGACAAGGGCAGCAGATGCATGGGAATATCGCCACCTGCAAGTTGCCCTCCAAGTCACACACCACCCTGACTTGGAACTATATCGTTGTTCCTTCACTGTCGCTGGGTCAAAATCCTGGAACTCCCTTCCTAACAGCACTGTGGGTGTACCTACCCCTCATAGACTGCAGTAGTCCAAGAAGGCAGTTCACGCCCACCTTCTCAAGGGCAATTAGGGATGGGGAATAAATGCTGTCTTAGCCAGCGAAGCCACATCCTGTGAAGGAATGTTTAAAAAAAATTTAAAAATCACTGTTATCACAGAGTTTATAAAAAAAACACAGGAGGCGCACACATAAAAAATAAATGAATAAGAAATGCTAAGAATATCTTTGCCCCATGTAAGGATGTACTTTGTGAATTTGACAGCATAGTTGCTCTTAGATGCAGAAGATAGGAATATCTTTGAGAATCTCTGATTCACATGAACTCCCTGATGGGCATAATAAGGTTCTTTCTCTTTATCCCTCTCTCTCGTATGTGTATAAAAATAGTTATTTGTATGCAGTGATAGATTGGTGAGTGCACCTAGGTGATTTCATATAGGCAGGACAAATGAACACATGAATCATGTCAAGAAAGCAATTGTATTAAATTCATAAATCATATCGGCACAAAAGATTATTTTAATTGAGGTAGGTATAAATAAGCTTTTTCACAAGTCTCCTATTCCATTATTGGCTCAATCATTACTAGCACATCTGGTGGAATATTTACTGATGGTGAGCACTGCATGGGACCACTCCTCAATGATTTTTAAATATATGTCCCACTGCATAGCAACACAATGCAGTATGTAATATGGGACAAAGAATTACAAAGCCCCAGTCCCCACCAGACACCCAGAATATCAAACAATCAATTTAACCATTGGGGATGGATGGTTTTCCAAGATGTCAATTCTTGTCTGCCTGTTTGTACCTGCATTCTGCTGGTGTATGTGTGATTTGCGCTGGAGTCATAAGCCATGCTTTTAGAACATAATGAACTAAAAGTCAGGCTTGTAAACAGCTATCTTGTTCTCGTAACTGAGGCACACACTGACACAGAATTTATGCACTGGCCATGAGAATAGGTTTCTGGATATCATAGACTACCTGCATATTGAACAGTGAGGAGCTTTTATAGTTGGCACATTCCTTTGTTAGACTGTGAGCGCTTGTGTTTCTACATGCGTTTCTACATGCAAATGGTTGACATTGCCCAATACTCTGAAGAAGGAGAAAGTGACATAGAATGGTTGCTGTCTCTAATTATTGTCCTGTGCTTTTGTGGAAATTAATGAACATGCCATCTTCAAAGAACAAAGCATCAATCAATTGTTTAATACAGGTGGTCACAGTACCTTGTCAAGTGCCACCAAAATCACTCGCCAGTGATTGGAAGCATCTATTAGCCAGCACTTTAATGGCTGCTGTCATTTGTATCACCACAGGCAGAACAGTTAGACAAACTGTTTCACCATTGCATGTACCTCTGTTATGACCTCCCTGGAAAGTCTGAAACTTCATATCCATTATTTCTCTGAAAAGTCTAAGCATGGCAATCAAGACCTATAGTGCCTCTTCCTAAGGAAATGACTCCTTCAGAGTGTTCTCCATTTATGTGCCCAAGCTTTCTTTGTATCCAATTTCTACAGTAGATTATTTGAGACTGCATATTCAGACTCTTTATCCACCCATTTTCCTTGGTCTAATGGCCTTGTCTAAACCAGATTCCTTCAATGCTGCAGGATAGAAGAATTTCAGAGCTGATATGAACATGGGTATGGTGTTCAGACACAGTAACATTTAAATATATATGCTTAGAGGTTTCTTTTATCATTGAGCAATATAGTGGATCAAACAATTGTTTGAACATTCTGCAAAATCATTATCAAACAGTACTTCCAATATCAATATCCTTGACATTCTTCAGTTAAATAATGACTTTATTTTGCTCAACATCTTTCTCACTCAAGGAAGAAGGTTTATTCAAACTTAGTGATTGCCAAAATGTTCTGAAGAAAAATATGGGCTTTGATTTTAACCCTGCCTAGCTCAGCAAGAATGGATGGGTTGAAGATGAGGCTGTGGCTCCTCCTACAGGCAATTGGAGCCCTATTTTAAATACAAAAGTCATGGCCCCTTGATATCATCAGCATTGCAATATGACCTTAACAAAAGGGAAGGGGAAGTCCTGCACTGTCTGGAGCCTGACAACAGAACTGTGGTGGGAAACTAGCCAGAAGGAGCCATGGTAAGTTTTTAAAAAATACTTTTCTCAGAATTCCTCGCGGGCCAGGAGGAGCAGGAGTACCCCCAGGACCAGTAAGGAGTCCTTGGGCTTCCCCAATCCCGGCCTCCCCCCACCCTGATCGCGGTGGAAACACCCCCCATTCTTGATCACCTCCAGACACTTCCTCCCACAGATTTGTGGGGAGCGTTCCTGTTACGTTTTTGTGTTGTAACATGGACACACCAATTACACAGACAAGATCAGTGAATCCAAAAGCTTACTGCTGATTTGGTTCCGTGTTTCAGTTCCATTATCCTTTATTTAACTTGTTTCAATTCAGCCTGCATTTCAGTTCCATTACGGCGCACTGCCATCAGTTCTTCCTATAGCTTGCTTACAGCATTCCTCCGTGGTGGGTCTTCCCATCTGCCAGTAGTTCTAGGCAGGTGATGCTGCCAATGATCCTCCAAATTGTTAACTTGCTGCTGAAATTCTTTCAGACCCATTGGCACTTCTGCTTCTCTTGACCTTGTCTGCACTCGCTCCTTCTCCAGTTGCAGAACAAAATAGTCACTGTAGTGTAGGTAGCCTTTGGCCCGTATCTCCAGGGCTGCAATTTTCTGTTGTAGCTCAACCACAGCTGCTATGCTACCTGCTTCTCGAAGTCTCAGTGCAGTCACATCTTCTTTATTCTTGCAGTCCATCTTTTTTTCACTTTGTTTCATTTAATTGAGCAAGTAGTCACTTATTCTGGGCTGTGAGATACTGCAGTTTCTTGCGTAGGCCATTGCACTCCTTCTCGATCGTCAGATCAGTTTCCAGCTGGGCCCTGCAATGCCTTGGTGGCTGCTTAGATTGCCTGGATTTTGAGTTTGTAGCCTTGCAGTGCCTGCTCTTGTTGATCACAGACTGTCTGCGGTTGTCTTTCTGGTCTGCTGTCCACACCGTGTTGATGCCGTGAATCATTGCCAATGTCAAGTCTCTGCATGCCAGAAGGCCTGCACTTAACAGACCTTTGGTGTCCATGGTGTAAAAAATTTGGGGTGAGTTTCTGTATCTGTACTTGAGCATAATGGATCCCAAGGATGGAATCGCTGAACTATTGTACACCGTAAGCTTGGTGGTGGTCAGTTGAGCCATAGTTTGCCATTGCCGTGGATACATGTCCTTCAGGATACGGAATAGTAGAATGTTGGCACTCACACCTGTGTCGATTTTGGTCTAGAGTGTGAGTTTGCCAAGCTTTTGTGGGCAAATAATCTAGATGGTGACAAAGGCTTCTGAAGGTCCCACCATGCGTACTATGTGTGTCAGTGTTTTGGTCATGCTCACCTTCCAACTTTTCGGTCTGGCAGCCATCTCATGCATTTTCCACTTCTGGTATTTGGACTGTTCCCTCTATCTGTTGGGACACCGTACTTGTCATGCTTTTGACTGTGGCTTGGTTTGTTGTGCCTTGGGTTTCTTACATTGGCGCTTCCTGTGCCCTCTGTTTTCACGTGCTTTGCAAATATCGTGGAAGGCTGAACAATTTCTTGGTCAATGCACGAGGCCACATCACCAACACGGCTTGCCATGTTTATTTGTGCTGGCAATGGTGCCAATAATAGATGAGTGCACAGGGCTTGTAGGCTGTGCATGCCCATAAGGATGGCTTCAAATTTACGACTGCTTTTGAGCAAGGCGTCTAAATTGTAGTCTTTGCATTGGTAAAGGGGGTCTTTTTGGAATCCTTCAATTGGGGGTAGAAGCTATCACAAGCTTCATAATCCTATTGGCTAGATCAGCCTCAGAAAAATACAGTCTTGCCCCTTATCTCTACATTGGCTCATGAATTAGTTTATAGTCTCCTTTGGCTGTTGCTGGAATGACATAAATTCGAGACGGTGTATTCTGAAATTGAGCTTGACTTTCAACAGGTCCTCAAATGTGGACCATATTTTTCTTGGGTCCTTTAAGTCATCCTCCGAAAGACTGGATGTATTTAGCCTATGTAGGCCTTTGTTTTCAATGGCAATTGCGACTTTAATTGCTTGTCTATCTGGCTCAACAATGGTCAAGTCAAGAAAACACAGTTCCATTCTCTGCCCGAATAGTTTAAATTCAGTGTGGAGATCTGCTGCCTTCCAGTTTAGGGATGAAAATTTAGTTGACATTTTGTGTGGAACGGTATCAGTGGTGGGAAAAGAAAATAGACTTAGACAGTCCTTAAAGGGTTAAGTTCTGTCTGGCCAGTTAACTGGCAGTGCAGATGTTCTTTGGAGGCAAATAAAGCTGCCTTGCTGCTATGTATCACTGCAGCTGTGAAAAAAAAACACTGCCTGCAATACCACTGCCACAGCCTAGCGGAGCAGTAGAGAGAAAAAAGTTCTCTTAAGGTCCTGCCCACAAAGGGCGATGACGCACTGTCCCGAGGCCCCACCCATGAAGGGTGATGTCTGAATCAGAAAGGAATAAAACGGAGCCACCTCCCGGACTGCACGTGGAATTTAGGCTCCACATACGAAGGGTGGTTTCAGTGTGAAAAAGAAAAGGTTGGCTGCCTCCTGGAACACATGCTATACTTAAGCCGCGTCCACAAAGTGCGGTTACAGCATGAAATGGCTCTGTAATGGCGACAGAGAGTATGAGTAAGCAATTGTTTTTTTCTTCTTTTAAGCTCTCCTGATTAATGGAGAGGTCAGTAATGGAGCTGAAATTTTTTTTATTCTTACACTTGCCTGAGACCTTTAGGAGAAGAAGGAAAACGGCTATGAAGGTCTTTTGGCCTTCCCAAATGCCTGGGGGTTGCCGTGTACAGATGATTCTGCCTGGCCATGTCATCATAGATCAATCACCCCCTCCTCCCCACACCAAACTTCCGATCCGGTGGCCAGTCAGCGAAAATAGTGTTTCTGCCCAGTGCATAGCTCTCAGAGTTGGCTTTTATCGGATTGCTTTTGGGGCAAACCATGATCGCAGCTTAGAACAGACTCATGTTCCCTTAAAGTAAAGCTGTGGAATTTCGACGCGATATGCGATGTCCTGATGATGCAGGCTCACTGTGCGTTTGATGCCAACAATGTCGCAGGGTCAATTACACAGACTTCCACACTACCCCAATGATCGCAGACAAACCTGATGAGCTTGCAAACCTTCACTCCGGAGCTTCTGTAACAAGTAGATGGCCTCAGCTTTCCAGGATCAGTAAAAACTTGAAGTATCTTCAACAACCACCAGCTGCCACCATGCTACGTTTTTGTGTTGTAACCCAGCCACACCAATCACACAGACAAGATCAGTGAATCCAAAAGGTATGTTCTTTTATTGAAGGTACTAACTTACACAGCAATGCTGGGAAGGCTTTGCATTGTTGTTCCTTTCGCTGCTTGCCACAAGTGCCTGGAGGTCACAAAGATCTGTTCATCACATTGTGTTTTGGTAATGGACAGCCATTTCAGATATGCCCCTTAAAGCAATGCTTCAGCACTTAAAGCAAGACCACAACAGTTCCCATGTGTACCCAGCTGTTGCCTCCTACTGCCAAATTTCCCCTCCTGCCCGTCAGCCAGGTAATGAATCTGGTCATGTTCTGACAGGTGTCGAGGAACTTCTATGAAATGAGGCTGAGCCTTTGTGCTAGCCAATGGTAATAAAAATTTGGAGAGATGTAAACCAAGCTGCCAACTTGCTATCACCCATTTTACACTATCACACAAAGTCAAAATCGACCTCCCTGTCCTCTAAAACCATTCTTTTCTCCCACTCGCAGCACTTCATTTTACAAAGAACAAAGAACAGTACAGCACAGGAACAGGCTTCTGACTATCCACTCTGTCCATGCCGCTCATAACTTTGTAAACCTCTATCATGTCGCGCCTCCACCTCCGTCGTTCCAGTGAAAACAATCCCAGTTTATCCAACCTCTCCTCATAGCTAATGCCCTCCAGACCAGGCAACATCCTGGTAAACCTCTTCTGTACCCTCTCCAAAGCCTCCACGTCCTTCTGATAGTGTGGCGACCAGAATTGCACGCAATATTCTAAGTGTGGCCAAACTAAAGATCTGTACAGCTGCAGCATGACTTGCCAATTTTTATACTCTATGCCCCGACCGATGAAGGCAAGCATGCCGTATGCCTTCTTGACTACCTTATCCACCTGCGTTGCCACTTTCAGTTGCCTGTGGACCTGTACTCCCAGATCTCTCTGCCTGTCAATACTCTTAAGGGTTCTGCCATTTACTGTATACTTCCCACCTGCATTAGACCTTCCAAAATGCATTACCTCACATTTGTCCGGATTAAACTCCATCTGCCATTTCTCCGCCCAAGTCTCCAACCGATCTATATCCTGTTGTATCCTCTGACAATCCTCATCACTATTCCCAACTCCACCAACCTTTGTGTCGTCCGCAAACTTACTAATCAGACCAGCTACCTTTTCCTCCAAATCATTTATATATACTACAAACAGCAAAGGTCCCAGCACTGATCCCTGCGGAACACCACCAGTCACATCCCTCCATTCAGAAAAGCACCCTTCCACTGCTACCCTCTGTCCTCTATGACAGAGCCAGTTCTGTATCCATCTTGCCAGCTCACCTCTGATCCCCTGTGACTTCACCTTTTGTACCAGTCTGCCATGCGGGACCTTGTCAAAGGCTTTACTGAAGTCCATATAGATAACATCCACTGCCCTTCCTTCATCAATCATCTTTGTCACTTCCTCAAAAAACTCAATCAAATTAGTGAGACATGACCTCCCCTTCACAAAACCATGCTGCCTCTCGCTAATAAGTTTGTTTGTTTCCAAATGGGAGTAAATCCTGTCCCGAAGAATCCTCTCTAATAATTTCCCTACCACTGACGTAAGGCTCACCGGCCTATAATTTCCTGGATTATCCTTGCTACCCTTCTTAAAGAAAGGAACAACATTGGCTGTTCTCCAGTCCTCTGGGACCTCACCTGTAGCCAATGAGGATACAAAGATTTCTGTCAAGGCCCCAGCAATTTCTTCCCTTGCCTCCCTCAGTATTCTGGGGTAGATCCCATCAGGCCCTGGGGACTTATCTACTTATGCTTTGCAAGACACCCAACACCTCCACTTTTTTGATGATCAGATGACTGAGACTATCTACACTCCCTTCCCTAGGCTCATCATACACCAAGTCCTTCTCTTTGGTGAATACTGATGCAAAGTACTCATTTAGTAACTTGCCCATTTCCTCTGGCTCCACACATAGATTCCCTTCTCTGTCCTTGAGCGGGCCAACCCTTTCCCTGGTTACCCTCTTACTCATTATATGCGTATAAAAAGCCGGGATTTTCCTTAATCCTGTTTGCCAATGACTTTTCATGACTCCTTTTAGCCCTCCTGACTCCTTGCTTAAGTTCCTTCCTACTGTCTTTATATTCCTCAAGGGATTTGTCTGTTCCTATCCTTCCAGCCCTTATGAATGCTTCCTTTTTCTTTTTGACTAGGCTCACAATATCCCATGTTATCCAAGGTTCCCGAAACTGGCCAAACTTATCCTTCTTCCTCACAGGAACATGCTGGTCCTGGATTCTAATCAACTGACGTTTGAAAGACTCCCACATGTCAGATGTTGATTTATCCTCAAACAGCCGCCCCCAATCTAAATTCTTCGGTTCCTGCCTAATATTGTTATAATTAGCCTTCCCCCAATTTCGCACCTTCACCTGAGGACTACTCTTATCCTTATCCACAAGTACCTTAAAACTTATGGAATTATGGTCACTGTTCTCGAAATGCTTCCCTACTGAGACTTCGACCACCTGACTGGGCTCATTCCCCAATACCAGGTCCAGTACGGCCCCATCCCTAATTGGACTAACTACATATTGTTTCAAGAAGCCCTCCTGGATGCCCCATCCAAGCCCCTAGCACTAAGTGAGTCCCACTCAATATAGGGGAAGTTAAAATCACCCACCATTACAACCCTGTTACCTTTACATCTTTCCAAAATCTGTCTACATATCTGCTCCTCTACCTCCCACTGACTGTTGGGAGGCCTGTAGAAATCCCCCAACATCGTGACTGCACCCTTCCTATTCCTGAGCTCCACCCATATTGCCTTGCTGCATGAACTCTCCGAGGTGTCCTCCTGCAGTACAGCTGTGATATTCTCCTTAACCAGTAATGCAACTCCCCCACCCCTTTTACCTCCCCCTCTATCCCACCTAAATCCTGGAACATTTAGCTGCCAATCCTGGCCTTCCCTCAACCAAGTCTCTGTAATAGCAACAACATCATAGTTCCAAGTACTAATCCAAGCTCTAAGTTCATCTGCCTTACCTGTTATATTTCTCGCATTGAAACAAATGCACTTCAGACCACCAGTCTGAAGTTTGCAAGTTCTCCCTGTGTCTGCGTGGGTTTCCTCCGGGTGCTTCGGTTTCCTCCCACATGCCAAAGGATTTGCAGGTTGATAGGTAAATTGGCCATTATAAATTGCCCCTAGTATAGGTAGGTGGTAGGGAAATATAGGGATAGGTGGGGATGTGGTAGGAATATGGAATTAGTGTAGGATTAGTATAAATGGGTGGCTGATGGTCGGCACAGACTCGGTGGGCCGAAGGGCCTGTTTCAGTGCTGTATCTCTAACTAACTAACAGTCCCGCTGTGCTCCACAACATCTCCCTGCCTGCTCTTCCTCGTAGTCTTCCTGGCCTTATTTACTAGTTCCCCCTCATTTATTTCACTTGCTGGCCTACTGCTGTGGTTCCCACCCCCCTGCCACACTAGTTTAAACCCTCCCGAGTGACACTAGCAAACCTCACAGCCAGGATATTTGTGCCCCTCCAGTTTAGATGCAACCCGTCCTTCTTGTACAGGTCCCATCTGTCCCTGAAGAGATCCCAATGGTCCAGATATCTGAAACCTTCCCTTCTACACCAGCTGTTCAGCCACGTGTTTAGCTGCGCTTTCTTCCTATTTCACGCCTCACTGGCACGTGGCACAGGGAGTAATCCCGAGATTACAACCCTCGAGGTCCTGTCTTTTAACTTTCTACCTAACTCCCTAAACTCCCCCTGCAGGACCTTGTCACTCTTCCTGCCTATGTCATTGGTACCGATGTGTACCACAACCTCTGGCTGTTCACCCTCCCCCTTCAGAATGCCCCCTGTCCGTTCAGAGGCATCCTTGACCCTGGCACCAGGGAGGCAACATACCATCCTGGAGTCTCTTTCACGTCCACAGAAGTGCCTATCTGTGCCCCTGACTATAGAGTGCCCTATAACTATTGCTCTTCTGCGCTTTGGCCCTCCCTGCTGAACAACAGTGCCAGCCATGGTGCCACATTGAGCCTTTGTGGAATTCCTGGAGGACAAAGGCCAAAAGTCAGGTTTGATTTTTCTTATGGTTCCATAAAGCTTGTTCATCTTACAGAAACAATCCCAGTAGCTTGTGTCAGTTAGGGTTGTATCTCAGGATTGTGAGAAACTGTAACACAACACTCGAAGAAAAATATGGGGTGTGCACCTTTAAGTACGAGAGTAAAAACATGAGTAAAAAAAAAATTTTGCATTATTATACCCTAAATTTCAGTTATTTATTTTTTACATCAAAACTGATGACTGCAAGCTATTTGCATGATTAGATTTTATGACTGAAATAGATGAAAGAAGCATAATTATTAACACCATGTCTTATCGATATTCATAATATCTGTGAATGGCTCTTCTGCCATCTTTGTGTGAAATAGATCTGTTATAAGGTTTCAGTAATCAACAACAAAGATAGAGAAAAATCTTGTAATATTTATACCTGAAAGTTGAATTTGATAAGATCTGGGTTAATGTAACTTACTTGACAAGCTCCCTGAAAAGGTTTTTGAAAAAATACATTTAGGACTCAAACTGTATAAGGTGAGCTGATGAGGAAGCCATTTTCTACCAGGCTAGATTAGTCATGTGGTGAGACTTATAAAGGCTCAATGGAGAAAACCAGCTGGCAAAAAATAGCCCAGATAACTAAATAGTTGGAAATATGCATTCTGTTATCTGTGAGATGCACCAGCAACCAGGAACAAAATATGACTGTCATAATTCAGGGAAAATAATTTTTGTCAATATCTACATTCAGACAATCAGGTAAGTCAACCAGTAGGTAGGAGAGAAGATAGACAAACAGATAGCCAAGAAAACTAATTCTTTAAGAAGCCTGTGTAATAGGCCTCCAGCCAGTGACCAAGACACCTGTTAGGTCCCTGAATGATCAGACAAGACAGAGTGACAGACTCCAAATAGGCTAGTGATAGACCAGTGTCATTAGTATAGCAAACCATCATTTAATGTGCAGGATTGCTTAGATGCTTATTGGCCTAGAAATTTGGCCATGCAGCACCTGTTTTACTTGCATTAAACAGTCTTCTAATCCTCTAATATGATGAGCAGTAAGTTAGTTGCCCACCAGATAGGATAAGGTAGTGTCAGGAGCGCACATCAGAAACATTCAAAGGTGGAAATCATTTATTTAAATTAGGGTCCTGTGCTTCTTCCAGGTACAATTCTCAATTTTCAACACCCCCCTCCCCCACCCCCAGCACCAGCATTACATTTGCCACATGCTGAACTCGCACAACACAAGGTAGCACTAACCAGCAGAAAGGCCCCACACTTACCTGAACATGGGGCTGGGGAAAGCAGGAGTGTTGCCCCGGCCCCACAGTAGAAGAACTCGGGTCGCTTTCCCCCCACCCACCAGCCCTGCACTCCAATTACTGTTCCTCCTGACTTGGCAACCAATCGCTCCTCACCCCCACACTGGACATTGGACACTGCTTGATCACTCCCCCCAGCTAGCAAACCCTTTCTCACTTACTTCTGGGCTGCTAATAGCATTGCAGGGGCCCAATCTGTAGTGATACTTTGCCGGATAAGCTACCTGTTTGGAGGAAGTTTTAACCAAAAGAAACAGGTAGGTTAGGGTCAGGTAGGGGGGTTAAAGTCTTAAAAATCAGAATCCTGACCCAACCCTGCCTCCAACCGGACCTTTCTGACTTTAGCTGAGCCAGGAAGGTGGGGGGCAACCAGCCTACTCCAAGGAGTTGGGTTGGCAGTTTAAATATTATAGTAATGCTGTAAGACTCATTTTTATTCTACTTTCTGTATTTAACAGTGGACGGCCTACCCAGCAGCTACATCCAGGTGAGGGCCGACAGATCCATGAGGATCCTACCTGCTGGATCCATTGTGCCTGGCTGGGCAATTCCCTGCAGTCAGGCATCCACCGCCCCACCCCACCCCACCCAGCCATCCCCATGAGGTCACCAGCCTTTCACATTCACTACCCATCTCCCCGCCACTTCCATGCCTCCAATACTTACCCCAGACCTCTAACCTGTGACCCCTCAGGCCTCTGATCCTCTCCTCAGGCCTCCAACTTCCCACCCCTGTAATATTCACTCTTAACTATTAAGGCTTAGTATAGAATAGATAACAGTCTCTGACTTCTCTTAGATTGTGAATCGCTGTGGCATTTTTACAAGTCTACCATAACGTGTTCTTCTTTCTTTCAGAGGTTTGAGGTTTTGAGTCTTCTTGTTCCTCCTTCTGACTCTGCAGTGCCTGCATGACTCATGTTCTTCATTCGGGTTGTCCTCTGGGTTGATGGCTGATTGCAGCATCACTGGTTCATCAAACCTTTGAGATGATTGGTTTTCCTGTATTTGCTGCTTCTTTGATATCATCACCAATGACCTTCTGTTTCTTCTCATCATCCCTTGGTCAGTTTGGACAATGTATGATCATGGATATGGTGATTGTTGGACCACTTCTCCAAACTGATTTTGGTCTTGAACCCAAACTGATTTCCCTAGTTGGATGTCTGATAAGTTTTTTGTTCTATGACGTCTGTCATAATTTTCTGATTGATTTGACTGATCTCTACCCTCTCTCTCCCTCACTGTTTCCAAGTCTTCTGCATGCAACCATGGCTTGAGTGTGCTCGTGAGTGTAGGAAGTTGGTCTTCCTCTCATTAATAAGTGGTCTTCCTCCCATTAATAATTCGCATGAGGCTGAAGTGGTGTTGATCGATCACTTCGAAGTGTTAGTTGAAGATTATTCTTTTTTAACAATGCCTTCACAGTCCGTACACCTCTCTCTGCACTACCATTAGCCTGAGGGTACCTTGGCAAACTAGTGATATGGATAAAGCTGTATACTTCTATAAAATTTCTGAAGCGTTCATTTGTAAACTGTGGTCCACGGTCAGATATTACAATATCTGGAATTCCACACGTAGCCAAAATTTCTCTCAAGGATGCGATTACAACTTTTGAACTTTGACCTTGTACTTGTTTAATTTCAATCTACCTTGAATAATAATCAACTACTATTAGGAATATTTTACTTCTATGCTCAAAAGAACCTATTCCTAGACACACCCATGGTCTAGACAGAAAAGAAGATGACATGAGAGTTTCTTTCAACACCTGACGATTGGTAGCACACGTGATACATCTCTTCAATTTCTTTCAATTATACTAGGCCATCATACTGAATGTCTTGCCCTGGCTCGAAACTTCGTAATTCCCAAATGTCCTTGGTGTAATATCTCCAAGATATCTAATCTCAAGATTCTAGGGTTAACTAATCTCTCATCATAGTTCAGTAAATCATCAACAAGGCTTAGATGACCCCGCTGTTCATAACAGGGTTATGTGGCATGTACTATCGCAATCCATTCAAGCAATATTACCTGATTTTCACACATACTTTGTCTGTTTTCTGCACATTCCTGATCTCACTGCTGTAGCAGGTAAAGTTGTTGTCATCAAAGCAAAAACTTCTACTTCTTCAAGAAGCAAATTTCTCCTTTTTCTGGTCCTGCTGTTGAAATACATGATAAAGCATCTGCTGTGATCTGCTATAATAAAAGCAAAATACTGCAGATGCTGAAGATCTGAAATAAAAACAGAAATGCTGCAAATACTCAGCAGAGAGAAGCAGAATTAACGTTTCAGGTCTGTGACCTTTCATCAGAACTGGCAAAGGTTAGAAATAAATTAGGTTTTAAGCAAGTGAAGGGGTGGGCGGGATGGTGGTTTGGTGGGAAAGAGAACAAAAGGGAAGGTGTGTGATAGGGCAGAGGGCAGGAGAAATTAAATAACAAAGTTGGCATGGGACAAAGGCAAAGAGTGTGTTAATGCTTGTGGTGAAAGACAAATCATTGGTCAAGAGAGAGTGTTAATGGAAGAATAATGAGCAGCTCTGTCTACATTAAAAAAAGGCACATGGTTAAAAAATAAAACAAAATAATAAAAAAGAAAAATATAAAAAAAAGAAAAATATAAAAAAAGGCCAGTCTTGCTCTAAAATTATTGAACTCAGTGTTCAGTTGGCAAGGCTATAGAGTGCCCAATTGAAAGATCAGGTGTTGCTCCTCGAGTTTGTGTTGATGTTCATCGGAATGTTGCAGCAGGCCAAAGAAAGAAATGTGGGCACGAGAGCAGGGGGTAGTGTTGAAATGGCACGCAACTGGAAACTCGAGGTCTATGATGCTCTGATCTACTGTTTTCCTGGAACGTATCCAGTTTTTGCATCAAATCTCATCAATCTTAACCTAAACCTCTGTACTCTTGGAGGCAATCTCACAAGCTTCTTTGAGTATAATAGTGTAGGGTTTATGATCTGTTTTGATTTTGAATTGAAGTCCTAGGACATAATCTGAAAATTTTTCTCATGTCCAAGTTGCTGCCAAATCTTCTTTTTCTATTACTGCATATCTCTGCTCGGTTTCTGGTAATGAATGAGAAGCAAAATATACAGGTCTGCATCTCCCATCTCTCTGCACTTGAAATAGGACTGCTCCCAATCTGTAGATGACACATCCACAGCTATGATGGTGAATAGCTCTGGGTGGTAATGAGCTAACGCCTCCAATGATATTAACATTCACTTGATTTTTTTCGAATGATTCTTGCTGGGCTTCATTCCAACACCTAACATGGTAGTTTTTCAATAACGGTCACAATAGCTCATTGATCATGGCTAAATTAGATAGAAAATTTCCTACTTAATTCACCATTCCCATAAACCTCCGAAGCTCTGTCATATTTTTAGACTCTAGGAATTCCCTTGTAACTTTAGTCTTTTGTGGATCTGCTCTAATACTGGACCCATCTATTATATGTCCAAGAAACTTCATCATTGGCTGCAAAAAAAACATTTTTTATTCAGCTTCTTATAGTCTTCGTAATACTGCTCTCTATCATCATGTTCTTTTTGATTGGCTTCATGGATTAGGACATCATACATATGGTAAATAATTCTGTCCAATCCTTCCAGTCTCCTCAACATCATCCTTTGAAAGATCTCCGGCGCTGATGTTATTCCAAATGGTATTCTGTTAAAACAGAATCTTCCAAATGGTGTTATAAACTTTATAAGAAACTTAGATTCCTCAACTAAGGGCAATTGCCAAAATCTGTGTTTGTGTCCAATTTGGTAAATATTGAGCTCCTCCTCTTATCTATTGATGACATTGGATGTATTTCTCCTTCCACTGCCTTATTCAGTTGTGTGAGATTAACACAAATTCTAATTGAACCATTAAGTTTCTTTAGAGTCATATAAGCACTGAAACAGGCCCTTTGGCCCACTGAACCTGCACTGACCAATAACCACCCATTTATACTAATCCTACATTAATCCCATATTCCCTACCACATCCCCACCATTCTCCTACCACCTACCTACACTAGGGGCAATTTACAATGGCCAATTTATCTATCAACCTGCAAGTCTTTGGCTGTGGGAGGAAACTGGAGCACCTGGCAGAAACCCACATGGTCACAGGGAGAACTTGCAAACTCTGCACAGGCAATAACCCAGAACTGAACCTGGGTTGCTGGAGCTGTGAGGCTGCAGTGCTAACCACTGCGCCACTGTGTGGCCCTTCTGGAGCTAAATCTGAGCACCATCCTGTAGGTTTTGTTACAGGTGAAATGACTCCTTGTTTTGTCATTAATTCCATTTACTTTTTTACTTTTTCTAGAAGTGGATGTGGGACTTTCCTCAGTGTGAACAAACATACTGGCTCTACTTCCTTCCTTACAGTAATATCGTATGCCATTTTTAACTTCCCCAATCCTCTCAATAATTTTGGAAATTCGGCTCTAGAATTTCTAGGCTGGTCTTCCTTAATTCAAGCTCTTCCAATCTATAAATATGTTGTAAGTCTATGCAAGCCTTCCTATTTAGGAGTGAACTATTTTGATTTTTTATTACATATAAGGTCTCAGAAATTTCCTTTCCCTAGTAACTCAATTTTGTCTTTAACTCTCCCATTGCCTTCAACTCGATGCCTCCAGGCCCACATAATTTTTTACCTGTTGGTTTGAGAGTTTCCAGGTCTGATAGTACTGGAACTGCTACTCCCATGTCCAGTTTAAAATTAGTCTTGTTTCCTTCCACAAGAATTTCTGCCAGAAACGCTCACTGGTTCCCTGGATTTCCCCTAAACAAGGTATTTCCACACTTTGGACATCATGCATTCCATTAACTTATTTGCTCTCTTGGGATTTTCCTTTAATTGTATTCAGCACTGTTTTTTACAGTGACACACTGATTTTACGTTGGGCGGACGGGAGCTGGCCACCGACATAAAAGTCGGTGGCGAACCCACTTCCGCCTCGCCTGGGGATCCGACCCGCATTTTACGGGTCCCCAGGCTTTAATTGTGCCGCTTGAGGGAGGAAGTCCCGCCTCATTGAGCTGCCGGCCAATCAGCGGGCCGGCAGCTCTTAGTTCCAGCAGCGTCACCGGGAGCAGTGGCCACTGCTGGAACTGCAGCCCAGCCGACCAAATGAAATGCCTGGGAGCTGGGATCCAAGGTGAGTTTTGGTTGCCTCGCCGGGGGTAATCAGTCAGGCCCAAGCGAGGCAAAGTTTGGGGGAAGGGGGGCGTTTTGGTTCCTGGGGGCGGTTGGGGAAGCGGGGGCAGACGATTGTCCCTGTGCCCGATTGTCAGGGCCCACCCCTGGGGCGCTGAGAGACCGCCAGCTTTTCCCGGCTCCAGGGCGCCCGCTTGCCACACATAAAATCCACGTAGAGGCGGGTCAAAGCCTCTTGATTGGCTTGGGCCAGGTGGCCCATTTTTCACCCCCCCCCCACCCCATGTAAAATGGGGCGGAGGTGGGAGCTGGTTGCAAAGGTCTCCCGGAGCCTCCCGCTCCATTTTATGCCACGGCCCCACCACTATCCGGCACGTTGGGGTGGCGTAAAATTCTGGCCTATGTGTCCCTTCTGTTTGCATGAGAAACACTCCACTTCTCTGGCTGGACAGTTTTCTTGCCGGTGCCTCACTCGGTCACACCTACTGCAATTGGTTGCTGCTGCCTCTAGATGCTCTTCTCGCCTTTCACGGCAGTTTTTCCCTTTTGTTTTCTTAACGAGTTCAATGGAGTTTGCTACTCGAGATTGGACTCTCCTGTCCCCTCGAACATCGAATAGGTTAAACCTCCAAACCTCTGCTTGTCTGCTCAACTGAATCGCTTTTGTTAACGTGAGATCATTCTTTGACTGCAGATGATCCGAAAGGGTGTCATCTCCTACACTGACCACAATCCTGTCTCTAATCAATTCTTCCTCTAAGCTGCCGTTTTCGCAATCTTCCACAAGTTTGTACAAGTCATTGATAAATGAATCAATGTTCTCCCCTTTCTGCTGGGAACGCTTATTAAATTCAGCATGCTCCACGATGACATATTTTCTTATATTAAAATAAGTCTTGAGTGCCTTAATAACTTCTTCATATGTAGCCTTCTCTTCATCTATGCCTTGAATAATGAGGATGTTGTCTGCCCACTCCCCTATTTCATACAATAGTGTATTGACCTGCTGCTTGTCTGGCTTCTGCGCGAAACCCGATGCCTTACAATACCTTGCAAATCTCTGGAATAATCTCGGCTACGCCTCAGCTTGATTCAGTCCAGCAAATTTTTTGAAGTTCTCCAGTAGAGGCAAAGATTTCTCCAGCTTTTTTAATTGATTGCTGCCACCATATAATATTCTGGTAACTATTATGGCTTATTACAGACTATATAAGAGTCTGACTGTTAAAATAAAGGGAGTTTATTGAACATGTCTTGCATCTAAGATTTTCTCTACAACTGTCCATGAGGTTCTGCACAGATTACATTACATCACTTCCTGTGATGATGCACACAGTTTATTTACATAATCTGCCCAGTAAAAACCCAATGTCTACTATATTACATTATACTACAACCCCCAGGCCTCTCCTTCCTCGATCTCTGACCTCCCACCCAGGCCTCTGATGTCCCACCCCTGAGACCTCCAACTTCCCCAATTCCTTAAGGTCTCTGACCTCTCACCCCACTGAGGCCTCCGTTTTCCCGCCCTCAACCGTAGACCCCCGACTCTGTGCCCGAGGCCCCAGACCTCCCTCCCATCCGAGACCCTCCAGGTCTCTGATTTATTACCGCCACCAAGATCTGCCCCTCCATCTCTGGATCAATCTCCCTCCCTCCCCGGGATCGACCCTTCTTTCCCTCCCTCTCCGATTGACTCCTCCATTTACCCCCTCCCCCTGCCCCCCACCGAATCAATCCCTCTGCACAGTCAAGGACCTTATCAACTACAATAGGGGGTGGGGGCGGGGGAATGCTCAGTTGAGAAAAAGGAAAACATATCAGAAGCACTGGTATGGAAGGTGGCATCATCAGAACGGATATGATGGAGATGAAGAAACTGGGAGAATGGAAGCTTTATGTGTGGTGTAAATGCATGCAAGTACCTGATGTTAACTCTGCATTATTCAGAGTGAAGGGGCTGGATTTTCAAATTGGGGTTGGGAACCCAATGCCCCAATGATTTCTGGATCCTGACCCTGTGTCGCATCCATGTCAATGACACAACACGATTTTCAAATTTAAAGTAGGTAATTGTCTCGGATTGTGTTCGGCACCCAATCAATGGTACCTGAAGCCACCTGAGGGTGGGACATGGATCTTGAGAGCCCTTGGTAAAGGAGAGTGTCAGCCAAGACAAGGTTTTCTGTTTGCTGAGGACATGTCACAGGAGGGTGCTGATCAGGCCAGAGCTGACACAGGCAGACATCCACAGGTGGCGTTCAGGTTTTCCGATGCCGCTCTTGAGGTGATGACAGAGGCAGTCACCTTGAGGTGAGAAATTCTCTTCCCGGCATCCCGTAGAAGAAAGGCACCTCAGGAGACCAAAAGGACCTGAATTGAGGTCTCTACAGAGGTCAGCAGTAGAGGCGTGACATGGCGGACATGAGTTCAGGGTTGCAAAAGGTTCAATGATCTACTACGATCTAGGAAAGTGAGTGGCAAGAGACACGGTGACAGGCCTCTAACTCTGTATGCAGCAGGCTGCACAGGAGATGAGCAGACTGAGTGCCCATATGTTTCCCTAACATTGTCAGAGCAAGCGCCCTGTTGCATCTCTGAGACATCAGCTACCCTCACATAGGGGGTGCAACTGAGAAGGGGGCATCACTGAGGAGCACCAGGGCGCCCGCTTGCCACACATAAAATCCACGTAGAGGCGGGTCAAAGCGACAGGCCTTTGGCGATGGTGAGACTGGAAGCCGTGAAGAGCAGGGTCATTTGATTGTTCTGTCTTCAGGTTAAGGGCATGCAAGAAATACCAGTCCACTGTGCGCTGCAGCTCTTCAACCGCTGTCATCTATAGCGTTGGTTGTGCTGATGCACTTGCTGAGTTGCTTGAGTTCTCATCACCACCTTCTTGTGTTTCCCACAGGGACTGCTGTGGAGATGGAGCAGAGTGGTCGTGCACAGATATTGCCAGCCTCCTCTGGGTGGGCGAAGACTTCATAGAGCCTGCACCATCCACCAGCACAGACACACTCACCTTGGTTGGGTCTGACTCAAGATTAGAAGGGGGAGCACTGAGTGAGTGGCAACTCACAGGTGAGCAGGAATGGCAGAGTGAGGCAGAGTCAGCTGTGGACGGTCCTCTTTGAAGAACAGTGGACATGTTTCGCTGGGAGAAGATGCTGGGCTTCGAGTGTCACACACAAGTAGGGTCTTTCTGGAGCAGCAGAAGCAATTGAGTTCCCATTTGTCAGAGATCCCTGAGGCATTGTGGAACCTTGGGCAGGTAATGGAGGAGTCCATGCAGCACACATGCCCTGTCATGTCTCAGGGATTTGAGCTCTTGAGTTCCTCCATTGAGGGAGTGGCCCCTCTCTTGGAGAGCCATATGCAGCACCACTCTGAGTGGCTGCAGGAGCAGTGTGCTGATACACATGGGAAGGGCTGAATTTTATGGTGCTGGTGGGGCTCCTGGCGCTGGGCCGAAAAGGTGGGGGAACGCTACCTCGGTCATTTACTGATTGTATGGCACGTAGGCAATTAACCCTTTAAAGACAGGGATCCCACCTCCAAGAGCTGCCAATCAGAGGGTCGGCAGCTCAGTAGTAACAGCAGCACAACTGGGAGCGGTGGTCACTGCTGGTACTGCAAGATGCCTTGGACCAAGGCTCAGCACAGGACCCCAGATGCAAGGTGAGTGAGGTGGGATCGCTGGGCCCAGACTTGCAGGCCCCAGCTAGGTGGTGGGGGTGGGGAGGGTGCGTGTTTAGTGCAAGGGGATGAAACGTTAATGTTAATGGAGATTTTCCCAATGGAAGCCCTCCTTGGGCAATCTGTGGACCCCGCCCACACCCCAAGCCCGCAGGGATGTCACCATGTTTTACTAGGTGGCAGGAAGAGTCCCTTAAGTGACTGGTAATAAGCCACTTAAGGGCCTTAATTAGCCTCTGGGCAGGAAGACCGTCATTGGCCTATCCCGTCCCTCGACTAAATTCTGGTGTGACTGGAAGGCAAAGGGCCCTCCGAACCTTGCCTCTCATCGCAATTCGATGGGCCCTTCGCCTCTGAACACTTTTCTGGAGGGCCCATAAAATTCAGCCCAAAAAGTGAGACTTTAGAGCAGGAACCCCTCTGTGTTGCTTATGGTGCAGAGATGCTTCGAATGGATGCCAGCTGTGTCCCAGCTGGTAACCTCATCTAGCCTGCAAGAGCATCATGAAAGTCTGAGGCAGTCAAAGAGGCTGATGAGGGGGGCATCCCTCAGGGGGTACTGGCATCATCCCTTATCTCCTCAGCCACTCTGACTGGGGAACCATCCATGCCCTAAGTCCCTTTGACAGAGGCTACCCCTGCAATGACACAGACATAGCAGCTCATGGAGGAGACCCCCGGGCACTTGCACGACGAGGACGGAAGCTACGGGCATCTCAGCCGATTGCTGATACAATGGAGCAGGCTGTCTCCACCTCACCCTCAGCCACAAGGGGAGCACCTTGAAGGAGTGGGCATGAATGCAATGAGACACAGCGTTAGTTGCACTTGATGGGCCACCTGGGAGAAGTCCTCTCTGTTTGATTTGTCTTTGAATCATCTTGTTATGATGAAAACGTTTGATGATCTCGATCAGAATTTTGTGTTTTTAAAGTTTGTTGAGAAAAGTGAAAGGTTAAAAGAGTGGGGGGATTTCAGGGGCACCAGGGTGTGGTTGCATGGTTTGTGATGTGGGGCAGTGGTGGCTGTGGAGACCCCATTCTCAATGTCTCTGGGTGGCAATGGGATTCTTCATATGTGTGTGTTCACTGCATATATTCTTAATGGAAGGTGAGTTGCAGAGTTATCTGTCATAGGGCTGAGAGGCGCTCACATGAAATGTTGCTGAATTAATGTGCCGTCGGCATTCTTTCTCCAATGCTGGGGCACCGGACTCATCTTATTCTTCCTCTTTGTCCTCTTCCAAGGTAGAGTGTCCTCTTCATCCAGCTCCAGTCCTCTTTTATAGTCATGTTGTGCAGGGGTCAGCAGATGACCGCAATATGAGACATGCTGGCTGGCTTGTACTGGAGGCCACCACCCGACTGGTCAAAGCAACGGAAGCACATCTTCAAGATGCCAATGGTCTGTTCAATGTATCTTTGTGTTAGTATATGGCTCTGTTTGTAGCGCCTCTCTGCCTCCGTGCCTGGGTACCAGATGGGCATCAGGAGCCACCTCCTCAGAGGATAACCCTAATCTCCCAGCAGCAACCCCCCCCCACCCATGGAGACTGGATGTGGGCCTGAAGAGGTGGGACTCTCTCAGGATTCAGGAATCATGGCAGCTGCCCGGGAATTGAGCGCAGATCGGCAAGATGTGCTGCCTGTGGTCACAGACCAGCTGGACATTCAATGAGTGGAAGTCTTTTCTGTTCAGGAGTCTGACTGGCTGGTCTGTCAGTGCCTGATGGCTACATGGGTGCAACCAATGACCCCCTAGACCTAGGGGAATCCATCAATGGATGCAAAGGCCAATGCCCTCTGTGCCTGCACAGGCCCATCTGTGTCAAAGTGGATGTATTTCCCTGCCCTCTGGAATAGGGCATCTGTGATCCTCCTGATCGAGTGTTGCACTGCCGACTGAGAGATGCCACCCAAGTCCACAGCTGACCCCTGGAATGACCTGGAAGCATAACAATTCATGGCGACAGTTACCTTGACAGCTGCAGGTAGGGGACTGCCATGGGGGCTGCGAGGCCTCAGCTCATGGTGCACCAGAGCACAAATATCCGAGACTATCTCCTTGGGTAGTCACAGATTCTTACTGCACTGACACTCTGCGATTTGCAGGCAGCCGATTCTTGGGTGGTAGACCCAATGACTTGGGTAGTGCCTTCCTCCCCTTGCAGCCCATCTCTGGCCTCCTCTTGACCAGGTGGATGCATCAGTTGAATCTCCTCCTCACTACTCTATCCAATGTCAGAGCAGCCTGCTTCAATTTCCATTCCCTCAGCTGGTGCTCATTTGTTCACTAGGGCTTCTTCTGCCAACCTCTGTTGCCCAAGTGATGCCCCTCTCAGGACTCCGACTCTCACTGTCCACAAATACAAGCCTCCCACTACCAGCGATGGTAACTCTGTGCCACTGGTTGTGCAGCCGAGCTTTATTCTCCCTCCTTTAAATGAATTGACCAGTGTATCCATTAGCCCTCATGGCTCCCTGCTGTGTTCACACCAGCTGAGCCCTGACATGTCCCACACACTGCGTCTTCCACGTGCCTGCCAATTGAAAATTTGAGACTGTTCATCTGAGGCCTGTTAATGGGCTAATCAATGAGCTTAACAAGAAAGTAATTAACAAGAAAGGCCTGCGGGTTTCAGAATTCCGCCACCCCATCCCCATCCCCCCTTCCAAGATTGCATCGCCTTCTGGAAGTGGCAGGACCCAGTGCCACCAGTCAGAAACACAATTTTCAAATTGTGCCCAAATGTTCCCACCCCCACCAGCATTTGAAAATCCAGTCCAAGACGTCAGAATAACACAGTCAGTTTGGCAGCAGAGATTGCTACTTTTCAGAAATTCAGAGCCGAGTATCAGTAACATTTTCCTGCTGTGCATACCTTACATTGGCCAGAATATTATAGACCCCCAAGTGACAGGAAGGGATGTGGGAAATAACGATGGAATGCAGCAGGTGGAGTGCCCGTCACCATGCGATTTTGTCAGGTGGGAAAGACCAAAGGCAGCCTTCCTGCCCAGAGACTAATTGAGGCCCTTACATGGCCAATTAATATCTATTTAAGGGCTTCTTCTCAACACTGCTGGTATTTTACCACTGGTGGGGGGGGGCCTCCAACATATGGAGATGTTGCCCAGTAAAATAAGGTGGCCTCCCTGTAGGCTTGTGGCGGGGGGGGGGGGCTCCTCCGTGGGCAGTCTGTGTGGCCTACAGAGGGCTCCCGGCAGCAAAAGCCATCCCTCCATGCCCTCAAAGACCATCTACTGCCTCGCTGAACCTGCTGGACTGGCCCTGGTGACCCCTCCACACTTACCTGGGGGCTGGGACTCCATGATGGTCCTGGTCCTGGGCCTCTTGTAGTACAAGCTGTGGCCACCATTCCTGGTGGTGCTGCAGATACTACTGAGCTGTTGGCCCTCTGATTAGCCGGCAGCTCTGGGAGGTGGGATCCCTGTCCTTAAAGGGACTGGAATCCCTGTGCCAGGCGGTTAATTGCCCAAATGCCATTAAATAGAGCTGGCAGGGTGCGGAAGGGGGTGGTTTCCAAAGAGCCGAGGTGGGGCTCCCTTCATCTTTTAGGCACAGCATCAGGACCCCCAGAGGCACCATAAAATACAGCCCATTTTCTTTTTTTAGTTCTTTCTTGGGATCTGAGCATTGCTGGCAAGGCCAGCACTTTTTGCCTATCCTTAAGTTGCCCTTCAGCAGGTGCTGGTGGAGTACCTGCAACTGAATAGCTTGCTGGGCCATTTCAGAATCAACCATATTGAAGTGGGTGTGGAGTCACATGTAGGCCAGACTGGGTAAGGACAGCAAATTTTCTCCACTGAAGGATATTAATAAACCAGATGGATTTTTACAATAATCCAGTAATTCCATGATCATTATTAATGAGATGAGCATTTTATTGTGGATTTTTATGAATTAATTGAATTTAAATTCCTCCAGCTGCTGTGGTGGGATTTGAGCTCATGTCTTCAGATTACTAGTCCAGTAATATTACCACTATAATACCATCCCTGTATTGTATAAGAATATGACAAGAATTGAACTATTTGGAATTTGTAGTATTTTGTTGCACCATATAAAAATGTCACTGTTGCAGTAGGTGACTATGTCATTTGACTCATTAAGCAGGATAATAGCTGAAATTTAGACAATGTATTAGACATACCCAGCAAAAATAATTAATTTAACAGGAGTACTTAGAAAAGCTGAATATAAAAAAGTTTAGGTTTTTCAATGCCCATTTATGTAATATAAATATATACCCTTAACTGGTCCACTTAAATAGAGCTGATTATTTTTTTTTTATTCATTCACGGGATGTGGGCGTCGCTGGCCAGGCCAGCATTTATTGCCCATCCCTAATTGCCCTTGAGAAGGTGGTGGTGAGCTGCCTTCTTGAACCGCTGCAGTCCATATGAGGTAGGTACGCCCACAGTGCTGTTAGGAAGGGAGTTCCAGGATTTTGACCCAGAGACAGTGAAGGAACGGCGATATAGTTCCAAGTCAGGATGGTGGAGGGGAACTTGCAGGTGGTAGTGTTCCCATGTATTTGCTGCCCTTGTCCTTCTAGTTGGTAGAGGTCGCGGGTTTGGAAGGTGCTGTCGAAGGAGCCTTGGTGCATTGCTGCAGCGCATCTTGTAGATGGTACACACTGCTGCCACTGTGCATCAGTGGTGGAGGGAGTGAATGTTTGTAGATGGGGTGCCAATCAAGCGGGCCGCTTTGTCCTGGATGGTGTTGAGCTTCTTGAGTGTTGTTGGAGCTGCACCCATCCAGGCAAGTGGAGAGTATTCCATCACACTCCTGACTTGTGCCTTGTAGATTGTGGACAGGCTTTGGGGAGTCAGGAGGTGAGTTACTCGCCTCAGGATTCCTAGCCTCTGACCTGCTCTTGTAGCCACGGTATTTATATGGCTACTCCAGTTCAGTTTTCGGTCAATGGTAGCCTCTAGGATGTTGATAGTGGGGGATTCAGCGATGGTAATGCCGTTGAATGTCAAGGGGAGATGATTAGATTTACTTTTGTTGGAGATGGTCATTGCCTGGCACTTGTGTGGCGCGAATGTTACTTGCCACTTATCAGCCCAATATATTTATATAGAAATATTCTTCATAGCATTGGCATTTTGATGGGGGAAAATAATTTCAGACCAAAATAGAATTAAAAATGTTTGTATCAGGCAGAAATTATTGTTTGTATTTTAGGGTAAGCACACTTGACGTGTTCTCATGACATTCCTTTGTCTATTATTTCAAAAGAGATATTAACCCATCCAGTCGCCTTTTTTTTAAGCTTTATTCACGATATCACGAACAGTCATGCCTAACCTAAATTTACCTTGAAATCCAACCATCAAAAAAGACAATTTTATAAACTGCAAATGGTGAATATTACATAAGTATTTATTATTGGAATGCAGTCAGAGTTCTTACATTACTTACATATAAACAAATAATGTGTACAGTGAAATATATAGTAGTTATAATGCTTACAAATTCCACAGTGAGGTTTGAAACATTTGATGCTGGACTAGTTCCTTGTTACAATAGTACACCTCTTACAACAGATTATGAAAAACAAATTTTAGTTATTTTGCAATTTGCATCTGTTTTTCTATCACCAAATTGGGCCTGGTTTCACATTTTGTGATGTTGGGCTGAATTTTATGAGCCCTCCGGCATCGGAGGTCGTGGCGGGGGGGCCCTGCCATATTTTACCAACCTTGGCAAGGCCTCGGTGCGGTCCCCCTGCTGCTGAGCGGCGAGGCCTTCATTTTAATATGCATATGAGATTAAAATGAAAGAATGATAACCTACCTGGTAGTGACGGCCGTCCCATGCCAATATTCTGGCCGGAACTCCCACGCCATCGGAACTTCATTTGGAGTTCCAAGGCATGACACTGGTATGGAGGGGGGAGCAGTGAAAATTTCAGGGCGGGGGATGGAGGGGGGAAAGAGGGGAGAACTATTGTAATTGGTCATGGGGTTGAAGGGCAAAGGTAAAGAGGTTCGGAGGGGGTGGGGGGGGGGAAGTTCTGGTTGGGAATTAACTTCCGCCCATTGTATTAAAATATTTTAGACTTCACTTTTAAATGCTATGTATGCAATTTTAATGACCAACTAAGATTGTGCATACAGGTATTTAGGAGGGGCTGTTAGGGCTGAAATTTATGAGTGCGCTGCAAATTGTGGCGGCGCACTCTGCTGTTGGCGGTCTTCAGGCGCCGATGTGCCGTCGCTGAGACCCCGTGGTATTTCACATGGGGACTCATTTAAATGGAGGGGGTGGAATGGCCACCCCTGATGACAGAGGGGGCGACCACTCCATCCCTGGCAACAGCGTCTGTTGCCACCGCATAGGCGCGGCACCATTTCTAAAGGGCTTCAAGCCCTGCAGTAACAATTGAAATTTTAAAGGGACATTAAGTGGAAATTTGTGTGAAAAACTAAATAAAAGCTGGAATCACCTCTCTCACCGCCCCCGCCACCCACCCCCCCCCTCACCACCCAGTGTTTTTTTGTGGGCCTATCCCATCCAAAATAAAGTTAATTCCCAACCGAACTTTCCCCCTCAGACCTCGTTAACTTTGCCCTTCGACCCCTTCCCATCATCCCCACAACCAATTACAATAGTTCTACCCTATTCCCTCCCTCACTCTGAACATTTCACTCCTCCCGCCACCCCCCCCCCCCCCAGTGTGATCCCTCGCAACTCCGAATGGAGTTCTGAAGGCAGGGGATTTCTGGCCGCTGGCCGGAATATCGGCGTGGGATGGCCGTTGCTAGCAGGTAGGTAAGTATTCTTTCATTTTAATCTCATTTGCATATTAAAATGAAGGCCCCGCCACTTGGTTCCGCACTGAGGCCTCGCCACCACTTGTAAAATACGGTGGGGCCTTCTCGGTGTCAGAGGTCGTGGCAGGTCTCTCCCAGAAGAATTTTCCAGGCCCCCCCGCCACAAGCCCCGCGCCAGAGGGCTCATAAAATTCAGCCCTTGGTGACAGTACATTCTAGCCTGGATCAGCAGCTGGCCGCAGTTTTAAATGAGCAAACTTAAAACTGTAAGGGTTGGTGTAGTCACTGTCCCACACCGTGGATTTTAACTTTTGGAAAGGAAAGAAAAAAAGAAAAAACCTTTGTGTTGCACGTTTGAGACAAACTTCCATAAAGAAAACTGTTTTTTTTTCTTGTGTATCATACATTTAGATACAATATTCAGAGAATGGTTATGGCTACCCTACTGTAGGTGAAAATGGCAGCCTTGGCTTAAAAGGCCATCAGAAACCATATTGATCAATAACTTAAATACTTGATGATGTGACTCAAAAGCACATAGAAAATACTAGCATTGCAATTGGCTGCATAAATGTCCTAATGGTACTGCCATATTATGCCCAACTGTAATCAGGGACTTGGTGCTTGTGTTCAATCTCTTGGCATTTTGTACCTAACAATTGCATGGTATGAGATACGCTGTATCTGATACAGCCTACCACAAGGTAGTCCTGCAGCAAATCTGTCACAAGAGGTACACCTGGAGTTACACTGATATTACAATTCAACAAAAAAAACTGTGTGCTTAATGTAACATTGCATGGAAGAACATATAAACTAACAGGCAAATTTTTGACTATAAAAGCTTTCACAGAAAGCGTGACTTGTGCTCTCCAGGCACATGATGCAGTGTTTAGAGTACTGTGTACTCAACTTATGCAAGACATCTTACATGGTTTGATAACAAGAGTTGATCTGACACTTTTTTACCTTTTACAATGGAAGCATCGTGCATGACCTCTGCTGTGTATGACTTTGGAGTGAAAAAAGGACCATTGGCTTAGTAAAAATCATTTGCTAGTGGTAGATATCTGTTTTGCTTCATCAATGAAGAAAACTGCTCCAGGAACAATTTCGTTTTGCCGCTGTCCTAGAAAATATAAATCACCTGAAAGATATTTTGATTTGCACTGAACAATTGTGATGTGGTTCTATGTTTAACATTATATTATGTTGATCATTTTTTCTGCTCACACCCAGTTTGCAGCAACTTAACCTTTAGAATCATTAAGAGTACAGAGAAGAAATATTTGCAAACACATACAATAAGTGTAATTAAAGATACTTTCAGTGTATCTTTGCTTTTTTTTGCTTGTCCCCTAGAAATGTACATAAATAATTTCTGTATTCTGTAAGATATCTGCTCTAAATCTGACATTGTGCAACCCTGATTTTAATTGCTCCACCTTCAATTGCCTAGGCTCCAAGTTCCGGAATTCCCTCCCTTACACGTCTCTGCCTGTTCACCTCGCTTTCCCTCTTTAAGATGCTCCTTAAAACCTACCTTTTTGACCAAGCTTTTGGTCACCTGCCCTAATATCATCTTATGTGGCTTGGTGTCATATTTTGCTTTATAATGCTCCTGTGAAATGCCTTGGGACGTTTTATTACATTAAAGGCACTATTTAAATATAAGTTGTTGTTGTAGTATGAGCTATGAGTGATATAATTTAGGTCTATCCATCCTTCACATTTCTGATGTATAGAAATATGAAGCAGTAATTGATATCATACTGGGTAAAGCATACCTGTAGCCAGACAGTCACAGCTAATTACTCAAGGGTCGATATTAACCCATCCATTGGACGGGAACAAGGCGGGCTCAGAAGTAAAATGATGTGGAAGGCTTGCGTCACTTTCCCAATATATTCCTGCACCCCCACCATTTTTACTTGCCTGAATTATGGCATGGGAAAGCTGCTCACCCGGAAGAATGGGGCCTAATTTAAATGACAGAGTTGTATCCCGCTTACATCATTGGGCCCAACTAAGAGCTGTATGGTATCTTGCAGCAGTAAGAATTCAGACTACAGGGAATCCAGGTGAGACCTATTTTTAAATTTTTGAAGGTTTTGTGTTGGCCAAGGGCGGCACTGTGGCGCAGCGGTTAGCACCGCAGCCTCACAGCTCCAGCGACCCGGGTTCAATTCAGGGTACTGCCTGTGTGGAGTTTGCAAGTTCTCCCTGTGACCACGTGGGTTTTCACCGGGTGCTCCGGTTTCCTCCCACAGCCAAAGACTTGCAGGTTGATAGGTAAATTGGCCATTATAAATTGCCCCTTGTATAGGTAGGTGGTAGGGGAACGTAGGATTAGTATAAATGGGTGGTTGTTGGTCGGCACAGACTTGGTGGGCTGAAGGGCCTGTTTCAGTGCTGTATCTCTAAATAAATAAAGAGAAGCAGTGCTCCACTTGGTCCCACAACAATATCCTGGGCCTCCTCTTCCCCAGGTTTTCGCCCTAATGATCATCAATTTGCTGTCTGCACCCTCCACCACCTCCCCTCCAAAGCGGTAGTCTGACATTTCATCAATTTTGATACCCGTCAGTGGTGACATAATTTTTGCCAGTACCTGCAAGAGTCAGTGAAGGATATATAAATGAGTCGGAGAGTTACAATCTTCTGAGCCTCATGATCTGGGTGGAGCCTAATAGTTTGCTGCTCATTTTGACCCCACGTCCCTGATTCCCAACCCGTTAAAATCAGCTCTTCGGTTTCTTATTAATCCCAAACTTCACCCAACTTTGGAGCAGTAACAACAAGATGCAAATTTCCTAAATGAAAATGACCAAAAGTTGTCAGTTGGATGATAAATAAATATTTCTGTAGTTTACTGTACTATACTGTGCTCATTTATACTCTCCGTTCTCTTTTCCTTACTAATAACGATTCTATACAAATTCCACAGTGCCAATAAAACACTGCAGCAAAATGTATAACAAACTCGTTTTGAAATATGTGTAGGCCTTTTTTGTATGTTTGAAGGAAAATTATTCCATAATGATGCAATCAGTTGTAGGTACTGTCATCTCTTGCAATTCCAGAGATAGACAATTTTAAGACGGAAAAATTAGAATTTGATCACTTAGGTCAAGAAAGTGATGCTATGGATTTAACAGTAATGCACGGCTGCTACATCATGCTTGAAAAGAGTTAAACATCCAGGATTTGAATAGTGGTTTCTGTCTTATTGTATTATTACACCCAGCATGCCAGCAAAATGTTAGATATTAAGTGGGAATTTACAACCTTAATAGTGAGATTATCATCGATTAAATATCAGGTGCTGAAGTACTGAAACTGGACCAAATTGTAACAAACAGGTTGTAATATACAGATATGGATTAGAAATTATTTTAAATTTTTATGGTAAATTATGACTTAAGTCAATATAATAAGAGCGTGTATAAAAGATCCTGATAGCTAATACAAAAAGAATAATTTTACAGACTAGTAAAAGAAGTTGTTTCATTGTTGCACAATCACACAGACATTTTCAATATGCTTTGAAATAATGTACTTCTTTTTACTACTTGGCAGATAATGATGTTAGCAGCAGCATGCCAAGTTTTCAACTACTGTGGAAGAACAAGAGCGTCTCATTTGAAAGAAATTGTAGCAGGTGTTAATGTTTCTGAGCTCCTCGCATGTATGGAGAATGAATCAGAGACCAATTTAGAAAGATATCAAATTAGAGGGTAAAATGTGCAAAAGCAAGTTAGACAGAACTGAAAATCTATTCAGTTTAAACACCTAATTCAGAATCAGTATTATACAAAATATAACTGCTCAGTGTTAAACTAGTATTTACAAAAGTATGTTACATATATACAATTCCGTCCTATGGTTGTGTATTTATTGTTGAAAAAAAGACAGAGTGCAGTTTCCATCTAATCAACAGTAAATGTTATATTGAAACACAAGTATTCGAGTTGCTTGAATGAAAACAACCACATACATCTACTTGCTCTAAAAACATCACACTTGAAAAATTATGCTGTTGATTTTCTGGAGTTGCTGACAGATTTTTAATAACACAAAAACTATGCAGTCAGGAAATAAAAGAAAGTTTATGTGCTGTATAGGAATTCCATGTAAAGCTACAGTACCCCCAAACATTGACATTAAACCAATCATTTTTCAAGGTAATAATAAAGTACACCTACCAAAAAAACTTCCCAACAAACAAGGTACATTTGACAATAAAAACAATTCAGCTGAAAAACCTGATAAATTTATAACTTTTTTGGGAGCTTTGCCAAGGTAATCCACACTGACAATTGTGTTTTCTTGGCTTTTCTCTTTTTAAACAATTTTCAGCATCTTTCAAATGCATCAGTGTTGAGATTTGCATTTTAAATAACTGAAGATTGCTAGACTGGGTGGTGCATAGCCATAGCCTTATGCCAAGTTCCTAATATCAAGTGGACTATGAGAATGTTCTCAATAGGTTAACCTGAATTGTGACTGGCTACACATAAGCATTATTAACAGGAGTGAGAGCCAGGTATGTTCTCAGCCAAGGAATTCTAGAAGAAGAAAGAAAATAATTTTTTAAAATGTTTTCCTCAATGTTATACCTTTCATTTGTGAATTTGATGATTTGTGCTAGCATATGGCAGTGTTCCCTACCTAAGCCAAGTATCCATTCTTCATATGTGAGGCAAGGCAGTGAGTGTTGGCAGGTTAATCAATTATTGAGTGTATCATAACTGAGTCTAATCCTGTCCCCACCCAATGTCCATACACACATGCACACAAACCTTCCAGCTGGGTGACACGAGATAATGATCATGGAGAGGAACCCTGACTGATATTCCCTCAATACCAGGAGTGATTAACTTCATTTTCAAATGCGGATAACTATTTTTAAAGTAATAAATAACAAAAAGTTAATTTAGTGACTGAACAATTTTTGTGGTTGAAGCATACTACACAATCTGTTTAAAAAAAAATCTCCATCTGACAGATATGCTAATATCTAATGCCAGTGGTGAGAGTTACTGGTAATGTTTGACAGCTAAAATTGTGCTGGAACCATTGGAATATGGAGTAAAACACACCACAATCGTCTTTCCCCAATATCCCTTTTCCTACTCATTTTTAAAATTAATTTAGTGACAGCCCTAAAATTAATTTTCAATTTTCTAACTGTTAGCTGTGTTGACTCTAAAAAAACTGGAAGATCAAAATGTTGTTGCATTCTCTAGGGAGCCACTGCTAATAGCTGCTTCCCACATTTTGCGTAGTAGAGCTAATTGGATGCCAGTAAGTAAAACTTTTTACATAGCAGATTAATTATATTAAATCTGGAAAACAAATAAACCAATGGTAGTTTAGAACTTGGTGAGTCTAATAAACCCAGTTATTTAAATATATTTACGCATTTTATGTCTGCACTTATCCCAGGAATGTTTTTCTGAGAGAAAATGGCTGAGAGTAAATGTATATTTACTCCACTGTAGAGTAAAATTGTGTGATAGTTGTATAGTGAGTCAGCAGCTGCTTCAAAATGACAGCAGTTTACTATAATCTGTCAAAATGGAGGGGAAAAAAGTAATCAAAACCTTCACAACATGCACTAGGTGATTGTACAATACGAACAAAAGCTACATGAAAAAAAATCCCCATTGAAACACACACACAAGCCAAATAAAAAAAAACAAGCAGCTTATCACATTCTGCAATTGCGTTTAGCAGTTTCACCCACTGGTATGAACAAGGTTGCCACTTCTGCCAACACCAAACTAGACAGGGGACAGAGCAGGGGCAGGGCAGTTTGTAAAATCATGACCCAAGGGTTTCAATGTTTGCTTTGTTGTTGAATATTCAATGAAATTCTTAGCAACCTTGGTGACTAATATCTTCACACCATAAGACACAGGAAGTGTTAAAATCTGACTTTTAGTAGCAGATTTATATTTAAGAAATATCTAGGCACCTCACTTAAAACTGAACTGTCTTGTCCCAAATCGGACAGAGTGACACCATACATGTGAGGACTGAAAGGAAGTGGCAATGGTTGATCTTGGTTTCAGGTAGGCCATGATCTATTTGCTATTGCCTGCTTGATTCAGCAAGATTTCTCAAAACAAAACTAATAATATAAACTTGGCAAAAGGAGCAAAACATAGAAAAAGTAGCTATGACCATAAATCAGTGATCTCTGCTTTACACTTACATCAATTTTTTTTTTACTAATATGACCAAATGGAAGAAAGTATAGCACCATAAAACATAATTGTATAAGTATGTCATATTGATAAACCCTTATGTAGTCAGCTCCTCACCATCCCATTTACTGGAAAGAATGACTACTGTTATACTGCAACCATTGAAAGTATTGGATATCACTCTTGAAAATGTTTGCTCTAAATCAACACATAGTGTTGCAAGGATCACTTATATGGCCAGCTAAATGTCCGTCCAGTGATCTGATAAAACTTCTGATTGAAAGGATGAAAAAACTTGTGCAGTTTGTTAATGACTAAGGGATCCACTTCAGGGTGTATCCGTCCTTTGCTGCCTGCCAGACACTTGTTAAATACAAAGTTAAACCGCAGACAGTAAAACCCCCTTGTGGCATTAAAGTATAAATTATACTGGCTTATTCTTGGGGGCAGATTCAGAAACTTCTCCACTAGCTGGAGTTCAGGTAATGGCTCAGTTATGAGGCGATCACCATCCACAATGTGAAACTGTTCAATGGGGAAGTACTTGAGCCATCTCTCTAGGTGTTTTGTGTATATACTAGTTCTCACAGCCTTGTATTTAGTGTTTACCTCACAGGTAGTGGGATCAATTGCTAGCTTCTCAAATTTGTAGTACGTTTTATTCTTCCTTTCCTTTCCCTCCAACACCTGAGTATAATCTGAAATGGCTCGAGTTGTTGGCTCGCGCACAATGATCAGCAATTTGATAGATGAGTTCATTTTGTAAATTCTTTCAGGGACTTCCTCGGTGATGAAGTATGCTGGGCTTTTCTCAATAGTGATCTGATAAGGATATGAAAAGGGCATTTTTTTCCTGTACCATTCAATACCCTTAGCATAGTTTTCATCATTGTCAAAAAAATGGATTTCCTGTGAGGCTTTGACTACAGCTGGGTGTAAGTTCAGCATTTCGAGCAGGGCTCGTGTTCCACCCTTGCGGACACCAATAATAATGGCCTGGGGAAGCTGTTGCACCATGTTGTGTAGTCTGATTTGTTCCTTTGTTGCATTGCCTTTGCGCAAGTCATGTGACAAGCCTCGCTTGTACTGTAAAGCACGAAGCATGATTTGCTCTTGGTCCCCAAATTGACCTTCTATGGGACATGTGGGCTGGAGTCTGTAATAAAACAAGCATTGTCAGTGAAGCTCAATTGGTTATCAATACATCTGTGATATTGTAATCATCATAGCCATGATATTGGGTCATTAAAAAAAGATATACACAAAGAGGTCTATATTTTCATCTGATGCTTTTGCATGTTGTAATAATATCCATTCATCAATTAACTAAAAATAATCTTTCCCTCAATTGAAACTATGCTTAGCTTTGCATCTTTCCTTAACAAGTAGCTGTGATACCAGAAAAAAAGGTTACAATAACAATATAAATATGTTTTCTTATATATTATAATCTTAAATTAGAAGTGATCCAGCTCTGGAGGAGTTAGGACATTTTCTCCAAACAGCTCTGTGATGACTGAAACAGTAGACCACCAATTATAAGTGATGTTCTTCATTGGGGTTATTTTCATCTTCGCTGTTGAACGGTAAGCTAGCAGTGTGGAGCCCATTGTAGAACCCAACTATTCCCATCCCATTGAAATCAGGTGGATTCTACAATGACCATGCAATCCAATCTTACACATTATTGCTCTGTGGCAGAGGTGAAAATAACCTCAATTATATTTCAGAAAGGCTGGGAGGCATTTGGGCCAAACGGCCTTGAGGAAAAAGATGGCCTTCACATTTCATAATAAGCATGTTATTTTCTGTAAGGGAACACTAGTAGCATCATAATCATTATGTGGCTCACAGCCCATTCACCAGCCTTCCTGTCTGAATGAAAGATGTGCAGAATTTAACAGCAATGATGGGAGCGATAAAACAGAGAAAACAGAGAGAAAGTTTAACATATAATACAGCTGTATTAAATAATTTATGCTTAATATTCCAGAACTGATAAGCACACTTATCTCATAATCTCTTGAATATTATTTTTAATATATTAGATTTGTTATGAATTTTCTAAAAGTGGATTAATTTGGTACATAAATGGAGCAGAATTTTTTTATTGTCGTGTCAACATATTTTTGCTGCAGCACAAATTAGAATTCAGCTCATGTTTGCTGATCTTCCATTGCTCCTAATGGAAATTACTTGTAAACTGATTGAACTCCAAGGGGCAAACAGGAGTATTTCGACTTTAAGAGCATGTTAACACTATCATTTCTGTGTTGTTATCTCCCAATACGTGTAAACAAGGAAGATAAGCACATAGAAGAATGAAGACTGAAATCTGTGTGTTAAAGAACTGGTACAGAATATTGACTTATTGGCTGAGACAGGTAAATGTATTTTGCAGGGTCACTATTTCATCGATGTATGCATCTGTACAAATACTATAGGTTTGATTTTAACTCTCAGCATTTGGTGTAAACAGGGCAGTACTGGCTCAAAAATAGAATTGGGTCACTTACTGCCCGAATTACACTGGCGCCTTGGCTTCCCCATCTTGGTTAGAGTCCTGAGATGGAATGTCAGCCTGTTTCAGGCAGGATGCCACTTCTAATATGCAAATCTAGGTCCTCTAATGTACACCTCAATTGTAATTTTGAGGTGCAAATGGTTGGAATGTTCACCATAAATGGTCTTTCCATTTCTACCAGTCTTGAGCTGCCTAAACAGTGGTTATTAAAGTGCCCATTGGAAATGGATCAAATCAAAACAGCCCAGGCAATGTTGATGGGTTGAAGGAGCAGGAGTGCTCTTCATGGGTCTATATAAAAAACTTTTTTCTGCTACTCACTTGTTGGAGTTGCCTCCTGGATCACCTTTCCTGTCCCAGGCTTGGTCTCTTGGCTGGCTCTCCATGGGAAGCAGTCAATTTCTCACTTTCCCACAAATGGTGAACTGCAGCAGACCACCCGCTTGGCCCCTGCAGATTGCAAATGAGGACCGGGCCTCAAAATCGTTTGGACCCCACGCCACCAACAGCTAGCACACTTCTCCCACCACCTGTCTGTTACCTACCTGGAGTTAAAATTGATTCTTGTATATTCCAAAGGGATAGCTGATGCTTTACAGTCTGGGTATTAAAGGTTGGTTTTAGGCAGAGGTAACGTAATCAGTCTGGTGAGAAAAGGAAGTTGTGAACAAGTGCACATGCTTCAAGTGGGGCATTAACTGTCACTTAAAAGAATGGTAAATGCTGGATAAAGAACCACCAGGCACCAAGGCATTGAAAGGACATGGAGGAAAATTCTTCAGTCCAGTTCTGTTGAAGATCAATCCTGTTATTGTAGTTTATTTTAGCTGTACACAGCACACTATATTCATTTGTACACAACAATTAAAATTCATTAATTAAACAATTCAATGCCAAATAAGAACTTAGGATGAATGTTGAATCTTGAAAAAAATCAATTTCATTTTATGGAATTATCAAGTTCAATTGTCAATGTACTTCTCATAATTCACTATTGGTCACTGACACATACTTCAATTAATTCCATCACTAGTTTGGTGACATGTCCCAGGCCCAACAATCTTCAGCTGCTTCATTAATGACCTTCCCTCCACCATAAGGTCAATAGTGCAGACATTCGCGACTCCTCAGATACTGAAGCAGTCCATGTCCACATGCAGCAAGACCTGAACAACATTCAGGCTTGGGCTGATAAATGGCAAGTAACATTCATTCCACACAAGTGCCAGGCAATGACCATCTCCAACAAGAGAGAATCTAAACATCTCCCATTGATGTTCAATGGCATTATCTTCACTGAATCCCCCACCATCAACATCCTGGGGTTACCTTTGACCAGAAAATGAACTGGACCAGCCATTTAAATACTGCGGCTACAAGAGCAGGTCAGAGGCTGGGGATTCTGTGGCGAGTAACTCATCTCCTGACTTACCAAAGCCTGTCCACCATCTACCAGGTACAAGTCAAGAGCGTGACTTGCCTGGATGAGTGCAGCTCCAACAACACTCAAGAAACTCGATACCATCCAGGATAAAGCAGCCCGCTTGATCACCCCACCCACCACTTTAAACCTGCACTCTCTTTACCATTGGTGTACAGTGGCAGCACTGTCTACCGTATACAATCTGCACTGCGGCAACTCACCAAGCCTCCTTTGACCGCACCTTCCAAACCTGCGACCTCTACCACTTAGAAGGACAAGGGCAGCAGGCGCATGGGAACACCACCATCTTTAAGTTCCCCTCTAAGTCACACACCATCCTGACTTGGATTTATATCTCCGTTTCGTCACTGTCGCTGGGTCAAAAACCTGGTACTCCCTTCCTAACAGCACTGTGGGTGTACCTGAACCAGATGCACTGCAGCAGTTCAAGGCAGCGGCTCACCACCTTGTCAAGGGCAATTAAGGATGGGCAACAAATGCTGGCCTTGCCAGCGATGCCCGCATCCCATGAAAGAATAAAAAAAAATGTAGTACTCCCAACCCTGAGGAAATCCTATGGCTAGTATTGAAACTGTAGCATTGGCAAGCCTTACTATTATCTAAAGAGTGCACAAAGGCCATGCATTGTAGCTACCTTCATGCTGGTGATATTCTCTTAATGTTGAACTCGCAAATAAAGGGCATGAATGAATGTTTGACTGTTACAGCTGGAACTGAAATGGTCAGCACTATAGTAATTCTCTGAACTTATAATCATTAGTAGATAATTAACTACGGTAGAATGATAATCATTACTAATTCAGAGCAATGCCTCAGCTTCTGAAAATCCAATTTAAGTATTAAAAGAAATGTTCTGCTTTCTTAGAGGAAACACATACCAGGGAATCTGAACTACATAGCATTAGTTGCTATAAACTGATAACTGAATTACTTTGGCTCTGTTGGCAGAATGACTAGCTCTAGCCTGATCTTTTAGGGAATTCATGGGCAACTCGCTACAAATACATCTGAAGGATCTACCCCTTCTGTATGACCAATATATTTGCTGGACAAAATGATAATTCCTCTTTGCTTATCTCTGACAATTAAAGTCCATTTCTCAATTTCTTTTCAACTCTGCATTTGGTATCAGCCCTCAGAAGACAAGGTGCTTCAGAAGGTTAGATGATAATTAGAGATAAGGAAGTCCATTTGACCCGTTTAGACTCTTCCATCTAGAGAGATCCTAATGTCTCCTCCCCCTCCCACTATTCAATTGGAAATTTATTCTGCATGTTCATCACTCTGTGAAGAAGGATTTCCTGCCATCTATCCTAAAATTACTAGTTTGCACAAGTATCTCCTTGTTCTACTCCCATGGTTTAAGATAAACTATTAACTATATCTGCACTCTTAACAATTGTAGATACCCCTCTAAGATCACCGAGAAGACCAAGCTTTTCCAGCTTTTTTCATAACTCCCAACACTAGGGGCAGGATTTTCCCCCTAATTGAGGCCAGCAGCCCTGGAGCCTTAGCTGACCCACCAGGAGAGGTGGATGCTTCTGAGGCAGGTAGGAGACCGAGAGGACACCTCAACATGGAGGGACCCTCGGAGGCATAAATTTAAATTAATAATTCTAGAGTGGGAAAGGCAGAAGGATCTGGGGACCGGAGGGCTCGTTGGGGTTGTTGAATGGCCTTCCCTTCCTACAGCCCTGTCAACGGGGCATGAAGCCTCTAGTGCTGATGGCCCTCCAGCTTGACGCAGAGAAGCCACCTCCATTGAACTGGTGGGCTGCTCCACCACTGGCAACGTGCTGGCGAGCATGAAAAATCACCCCTAATTGGGGCCTTAAGTATTTAATTTGGCTGCCTGCCTCCATGGAACAGGCAGCTGATTCGCATCCCAGCCCACCCGTGGGAAACATCCCCAGTGACAGGAATACGTTAGAGTGCCATCCTGATGCGGCTGCTCCCTATTTTCCCAGCTCCTCCCACTCCAACCCCATCGCCATAGGGGTGGGAATATTTTACGCTAGGGATCAGCTCTTCTTTGCACGACCTGAAGTGTTTGAATGCCTCCCTTTTTTCTTGGTGGCCTAAACTGGACACTGTATTCAAGGTGTGATCTGACTACAGCACCATAAAATTTGAATATTGAAGATTGTTACTTCCTCAAAAAAGTTGAGGTGGTTCGTCAAGCAGGAGCATTTCCCTTCCGAATCCATGCTGGCTGCTGTTAGCTAGACTTACTGTGTGCAGTTTGGCTGTGTCTACACTTTGGCTGTAAAGTATTTTGGGACATTCCATGGTTGTGAAAGGTGTTAGGAATAACATCCATTTTTGTTTCTTCTTTCTCAAGTTTATCCCTGATAATCAATTCCATTATTTATCTGAAATGGAAGTAAGATGACAATGACACTTGCATTTATAAAGCACCTTTAATCTCTCTTTCTTGTGGTTGATGTAGATGTAGAGTAATAACTATCATTCTACATTCAGGTGGTTAAGCGAGATAATTGTGTCAGAAGGAGCAGAGTGTACTACTGTAATGCCTGCTTTGTATTTGCGAATTGGGCATTGATTCATTATACGTTCCACAGTCTGGGTGACAACAATTGCACACTGGAGAGTTTTTAATTTTCCATTTGTGCATCAAGTATCCACATCTCCCATGGTTTGATCCGATGCAGTTTAGTTTTGCTCATGTGCTGAGTGGAAAATTGAAGACAGGGATCTTCTGCATCAAGTCTTTCATGACGTGTTTGTGACTTTTGGTGAACTCAATTCTTGCATTCCAAGCTTCCTCAAGGTTGACTTCGTGTTGCCAAAACTAAAGCGCATGGGTCCTAATGGGCTTACGCAACTTCAAATAGTGTTGAGAGACATTGTTGAGATCCTGGTGGAAGGGGCAATGTTGATTTTCCTAGATTCACTGGACTCCGCCGAGGTTGTAGCATCACAAAATATGGACGGGGCAGTAACGTGCGACAGCATGAGCAGCCAGGGTATCGGGGGGCCTTGAGGGTTTCAGTGAAACACCACATTGCAGTTTCAGTTAGACATCAACAAGTCAATTGTGGAGAATGGTTTCTTCTGGTTCATACCGGTGCACAGTACACAGCTACAGAGTACACAAGGAACATCACTGATATCTGGGGCACTGATGTGTGGCTCCCCAGACTGTGCTTGCCAGTTTCTGTCCTAGGTTGACCCTTGTCTTAATATTGGTGGCTATCTTCTTCAGGCTATCGTCTTCAGGCTGTCATGGATGTGCAGGTCAGCTTCAGTCTGAGACAGGTCATATTGAGGCCATGTCACATAGTATTGCCAAAGAAGTAACTTTGAGAATGTGCTTAGCGTTCCTGTTATCAAGATGGAATACAGTGCATGTTGTTTTGTGGGGGTTTGGCTTGAGCTTCCATTTCTGGAAATATTCCTGCGTAGTGTTTACCTCCTGGTTCAAGGTTGACAGGGCAAGGTCATTTGCATATGTAAATTTGTGCAACTTCGTTGGCAGCATCTTGCTCATTACCCAGAACCTCAAGGGTAATAATCTCTGGATTATTACCTGAGCCATGTGCCAATTGGCAGAGGTTACATAAGATTAGTGAAATGAATACATGGCCCAAAGACTGGTGTGGGAGAAGTGGGTTTCGATTCGTCAGGCACTGGCATTAGTACTGGGGAAAGTGAGGGCTGTACCGTTGGTACTGTTGCACGTGAACCATGCTGAGACCAGTGTTCTAGCAAACCGTATAACTAGGGAAGTAGAGAGGGCTTTAAACTAAACAAGCGGGAGGGGACCTGGGGTGGGGGGGGGGGGGGGGGTGGTCAAGCTTGGGAAGATATAACAAATCAAGGGGTAAAGTCAAGGCAGGAGAGCAGATTAGTAATATGGGAAATGAAAGTCAGAGAATGGCAGGAAGGGACAGAGAGAAAAAACCGAAGACCACACCAACAGTCAAGACTACATGTTACAAAGATAACAAAAAGACAAAACTAAAGGCTTTGTATCTGATTGCACATAGCATTCATAAAAAAGCAGACGAACTGATAGTGCACATTGAAGTAAATAAATATGATCTGATAGCCATTAAGGAGACGTGGCTGCAGGATGACAAGGATTGGGTCTTGAATATTGAGGGGTATATGACATTCAAGAAGAATAGGAAGCTAGGTAAATGTGGAGGGGTAGCACTGTTAATCAAAGATGGCATTGGTGCAATAGTTAGAGATGACCTTGCTTCAGGAGATCAGGATGTAGAATCAGTTTGGGTGTGATGAGGAATAGTAGGGGAAAGAAATCGCTTGTGGGAATGGTCTACAGGCCCCCGAACAGTAATCACAATGTAGGACGAAGCATACAAGAAGAAATATTGGGTGCTTGTGATAAAGGGACGGCAATAATGATGGGTGATTTTAATCTACATATAAACTGGAAAAATCAGATTGGCAATAGTAGCCTGGATGAAGAGTTCATAGAATGCTTTTGAGATAGTTCTTAAGGGCAGCATGTTCTGGAACTAACCAGAGAGCAGGTTATATTGGACTTGGTATTGTGTAATGTGGCAGGATTAATTAATGAATAGAACTGTTACAGGCACCTCTAAGTAGCAGTAACTACAATATGATTGAATTTTACATCCAGTTTGAAAGAGAGAAGAGTAGGTCTAAGACTAGTATTTTAAACTTAAATGCAACTATGTGGGCATGAAATCTGAGCTAGCTGAAGTGAACTCAGTTGCTAGGCTCGGAGATAGAACAATAGAGAAGCTGTGGTAGTCATTTAAGGGGATATTTCAGAATGCTCAGAATAAGTATATTCCTACTATAAAAAAAAATTCAAAGGGGAGGACCCACCATCCATGGTTAACTAAAGAAGTTAAGGAAAGCATCAACCTTAAGGAAAAAGCATACATTTGCACAAAGATGAATGGCAGGTCAGATGATTGGTCAGAATATAAAGAGCAGCAGAGAATGACTAAAAGGTTAATCAGGAGAAATAAATTACAGTATGAGAGGAAGCTAGCTAGAAATGTAAAAACAGATAGCAAGAGTTTCTACAGGTATTTAACAAGGAAAAGAGCAAGGAAAGTGAGTGTTGGTCCTCTAGAGAGTAAGAATGGGGAGCTAATAGTAGATAAGAAGGAAATGGCAGATGAAATGAACAAATATTTTGCTCTGTCTTCACTATAGAGGATACAAAAAACATTCCAGTAATAGCTGTAAACCAGGAGGTGGAAGGAAGAGAGGAACTTAGTGAAATTACAATCACCAGGAAAACGGCACCGAATAAACTGATGGAGCTGTGGATTAAAAAGTCCTTGGGTCCTGATGGACTTCATCCTAGGGTCTTAAAAGAGATGGCTAATGAGGTAATAGATGTGTTGGTGTTAATTTTTCAAATTTTGCTGGATTCTGGAAAGGTTCCATCAGACTGGAAAGTAGCAAATATAACCCCTCTATTCAAGAATGGGGGTGGGGGGTGCTAGAGGGAGAGACAGAAAACAGGTAACTATAGGCAAGTTAGCTGGACGTCTATCATGGGGAAGGTGTTAGAATCGATCATTAAGGAGGCTATAGCTGGGCACTTAGAAAAACCCAAGGTAATCGGGAATAGTCAGCATGGTTTTGTGAAAGGGAAATCATGTTTAACCAATTTATTGAAGTTCTTTGAAGGAATAACATGCGCTGTGGATAAAGGGGAGCCTGTTGACTTACTGTACATAGATTTCCAGAAGGCACTTGACAAGGTGCCACATAAAAGGTTATTGTGCAAAGTAGGAGCTCATGGTGTAGGGGGTTACATATTAGCATGGATAGAAGATTGGCTGGCTGGCAGGATGTGCAGGATTGGGAGGATGTGATGAGTGGAGTCCCGCAGGGGTCTGTGCTGGGGCCTCAACTTTCTACAATTTATATCAATGACTTAGATGAGGGGAGTGATGGCTTGGTAGCTTACTTTGCAGATGACACAAAGATAGGTAGGAAAGTAAGTTGTGACGAGGACATAAGGAGGTTGCAGACCAATATAGATAGGTTGAGTGAGTGGGCAAAAATCTAGCAGATGGAATATAATGTGGGAAAATGTGAAGTTGTTCACTTTGACAAGAAGAATAAAAAAGCAGAGTATTACGTAAACAGAGAACAACTGCAGAATTCCAAGGTGCAGAGGGATCCAGGTATTCTAGTGCAGGAGTCACAAGAAGTTAGTATGCAGGTACAGCAAATCATAAAGAAGTCTAATGGAATGCTATCCTTTATAACAAGAGGAATTGAAAATAAAAGTAAGGATGTTATGCTTCAGTTATACAGGGCGAGTGAGACCACATCTCGAATACTGTGTGCAGGTCTCCATATTTAAGGAAGGATGTAAATGCTTCCATTCAGAGGAGGTTTACTAGATTGCTATCTGGAATGAACGGGTTATCTTATGAGGAAAGGTTGGACAGACTGGGCTTATTTTCACTGGAGTTTAGAAGATTGAGGGGGGACTTAATTGAAGTAAGATCCTGAACGGTCTTGACAAGGTGGATGTGGAAAGGATGTTTCCTCTTGTGGGTGAGTCCAGAACTAGGGGGCACTGTTTTAAAATTAGGGGCTGCACTGTTAGGACAGAGATGAGAATTTTTTTCTGTCAGAGGGTTGCGGAACTTTGGAACTCTTTGCCTCAGAAGGTGGTGGAGACGGGGTCATTGAATATTTATAAGGCAGATGTAGATAGATTCTTGTTAGGCAATGAAATCAAAGGTTATAAGGTGTAGATGGGAGGGTGGAACTCGAGACACAAACAGATCAGCCATGATCTTACTGAATGGCAGAGCAGGCTCGAGAGGCCGAATGGCCTACTTTTGCTCCTAATTTGCATGTTCGTATGTAGACATTGAAGAGCGTCGGAATGAGTACTGAGCCTTGTGACAGTCCATTGTTGAGGAACAGGGTTGAGCTGACTTTGTTGTCCAAATTAACATGTAGCTGCCTATCGCTTAGCAACATCCATAATGTTTCGAGGAAGGAAATGTAGCACTTTTAATGTCGAAAGATTATGGGTTTGACATAGCCTGTTTTGTTACGCATGTTGAATATGGCCACCATATAAGCTTGTTATCAATCTACTGGACTCTCTTATAATGATTGGCAATGTCATGCAAATCTCCTCCCCAGTCTGTGTCAACACTGGGACAAATACCAGCTATCCCTTGGGTTTTAATTGTTTTGAGCCCATTTAGCTTATCTAGAACTTCCATCTCATTTATAACAAGTCATTGATTTTACTTAGGGTATTTTGCTTGCAAGGACATGTTGCTCACGTCGTCCTTTGTGAATACTTGGAGGGAAAAGTCATTCAGAATATTTATTATGTTGTACTCATCCTCAATCTTGAGCCAATTTGCATCTTTTATGCTTTTCACCGCTCCTCTGATTGCCTCTTGCCTTTGTGCTACTGAAATAATTATTTTTATTGTTAGGCTTAGGCTCAGCTGCTAGGTTTTTTTCCAGGTCTTTCTTTACCCACCCTTTTTATGTGCTTTTTCAGTTTGTCCTTCAATTTCTTATTCCCACAGAGAATCTGTCAATTCCCACACAATGAGTCTTAATTGAAACAAGTCACACCCATCCCTCAGTTTTCTTTCCTCCTCCCTGAAGGCAATGGTTAATGTTGGGCTATGGCTCCACTATGTGCTGACATTCCTCTGATACATCAGGCAAATAAACATTCTTTATGTGTGAACTTGGAGACCGAATGCTGCCAAATTATTAACTTTGTAGAGGCCACAGTTGAGCCTAAATACACCTTTAAATCACATCCACAAGTACATTCATTTTCTAACAGTGGTTGCTGGACTCATCGACAGGTTTGGGGCTGCCTGCAACGAATTTGGCCTAACCATCAGCCTCGAGAAAACGAACATCATGGGACAGGACGTCAGAAATGCTCCATCCATCAATATCGGTGACCACGCTCTGGCAGTGGTTCAAGAGTTCACCTACCTAGGCTCAACTATCACCAGTAAACTGTCCCTCGATGCAGAAATCAACAAGCGCTTTGGAAAGGCTTCCACTGCTATGTCCAGACTGGCCAAGAGAGTGTGGGAAAATGGCACACTGACACGGAACATAAAAGTCCGAGTGTATCAAGCCTGTGTCCTCAGTACCTTGCTCTACGACAGCGAGGCCTGGACGACGTATGTCAGCCAAGAGCGACGTCTCAATTCATTCCATCTTCGCTGCCTCCGGAGAATCCTTGGCATCAGGTGGCAGGACCGCATCTCCAACACAGAAGTCCTCGAGGAGGCCAACATCCCCAGTTTATACACACTACTGAGCCAGCGGCGCTTGAGATGGCTTGGCCATGTGAGCCGCATGGAAGATGGCAGGATCCCCAAGGACACATTGTACAGCGAGCTCGTCACTGGTATCAGACCCACCGGCCGTCCATGTCTCCGCTTTAAAGACGTCTGCAAATGCGACATGAAGTCCTGTAACATTGATCACAAGTCGTGGGAATCAGTTGCCAGCGATCGCCAGAGCTGGCGGACAGCCATAAAGGCGGGGCTAAAGTGTGGCGAGTCGAAGAGACTTAGCAGTTGGCAGGAAAAAAGACAGAAGTGCAAGGGAGAGCCAACTGTGTAACAGCCCCGACAACCAATTTTTTCTGCAGCACCTGTGGAAGAGTCTGTCACTCTAGTATTGGCCTTCATAGCCACGCCAGGCGCTGCTCCACAAACCACTGACCACTTCCAGGCGCTTACCCATTGTCTCCCGAGACAAGGAGGCCAAAGAAGAAGAAGAGGTTGCTGGACTAGGATCTGGAGTTAGGAACCTGCCAATTTTTTTCTTCCCCGAGGCTAATAGTAATAACCCTCTGCTGCTTTGGCTAGGGTCCGCTAAACTAGTTAAATCTATGGATCAAATCTGGGATTTTACTTGTTTGTATGTATAAGTATCATACTAGGTAGCTTGTTTAGCCACTTTGGCATGAGTAGAGGCTGAAGTAATTTTTGCCATTCTTTTTGGACCTGAACTAAAACACTCGCCGTCTTCCATGAAAACCACTGCTTCTGTAAAACACAAATCCCTGAGCCCAGAAAATCTTGAAATGAATGTTCAGCAACAAGTAAAAGCTTATGATCAGGACATGATATGTAGCATCTATATCATATTCAGAAAAAGTATGGTATCACACCACTACAAAGCTGATTCAACTTGTAATATCAGGAGAAACAGCAAAAGCTGGGCTTTACCCACACCACAGGAGAAATAGGAAAATAACAGATTTTCTACATCATATAAATAATAATGAAAGAAATTAGCTTTAAATCATATTAACATGATGTCAGTTTATGAAACATAACTACATTAAATTTCTGGTTAAATTATTGAGCGTGTCTGCCTTACAGAACAATTATAGGAATGGATTTCATCAAAGATTTATTGATGCTAATCATAAATTAGAATGATTTATTTATTGCTAGTAACAGTGGGACCGGTTAGTGAAACATATCAATTTCCTTTTCAATATCTAACAGTTCTCCTCTTCTATTATTGATTAACAACTCTTTCATTTTTTTTCTCCTGGCAGTAGTGACTTGTTCTAGGAGATCAGTACCTTGACTATTCCCTCATCTGTACAGCATCATTAATGTAAAATGTGTTCGTTCTGATCCCACTGACATCATGCCATTTAGTGTGAATTTGCAAAGTAACCCAATTTGAATTTGTAAGTCCCTTGGAAACAATGTCAGGTCAATTTTACTATGGATTGCTTCAGGTTAATTGCTGCTTTTTAAAAAGAAGAAAACACTAGAAAAAGACGATACATGTGGAAATACAAAATATTTTTTTACTGATGTGGATATTGTAATAGATGGCTGGAAAGCACTCTCTAATTTAGGAAAACATAATTCATTAGAAATGCAGATTCCTGCTGGTCACATCTGAAATAATTGGAAATCAGACAGGATGTGGCAATATGAAATCATTTGGTGTCACAATGTGTATGAAATGCTATAGTTTGACACACTTCTTGTCAACGCGACAGTAGGCTTAGTCCATTTGTCAGGCACAGTGTTGCTGATCAATCAAGCCAAAACTGATGACCAATTCCCCCTTTGAGATAGAAAATTTTTGATGTAGCAAAACCATTTCTCTTTTCTTATTTCTTTATATTTTTAAATAAAATAAATTCAATGACTAAGATGTTCTATTGGAGGTTTTGGATATGAAGGGCCGGGGGGTGGGGAGGTGGGTGGTGATGAATAAAAGACAAGGCCATTGTATCAATTACAGCATCTGTAAATGTCAGGGTGTGGGTTGGAATGAGTAGTACAGGATACGGGAGAAGAAAATTTCTTCTAAATATGAGTGGCTTGATGGGGGAGTACAGACTTAAAAAGTAATATAGATTTTCTTTAGTTTTTTTATTCTTAATTCTATTATTTTTATTTATAGCTGTTTATTTTCTTTTTTCTTTACAGTTATTTGAAATATTTCCTACACTGTCTTATACCTTTCCTTGTTGGTTAATTTGTTTTTCTATTTCTTTTCTCCTGTTGTTCTTATCCTCCCCTTGTCAACTTCAGTGTAATTGCAGTTAATTTCAGGACATTTATAACAATTTATAATGTTGACCAGAGAATGACAACAAAAAAGAATACTTCTAAACTCTCCTTCACTGGTCGTTATGGTAATGCAGACGAGCTATTTTCATTATCTCCCTCTTTTTCATTTCCATTCTTGACTCAAATGCTAGGAGCTACCTGAGTGTGTTCTCGGTGACTCACATGCTAATTCTGAGCTCATTACCTGTGAGCGATGACTCAACATTCAATACCACCTCTTCATGCCACAGCTGCAATCAGGAACTTAACCTTATTTGGTTTGATTTGCACAAAATATTTTCAATTTTAGCTATTTGTTTTTATACATCAGTTTTGTTATTTAATTTTATTTCTGAAATCATTTTAGCTTTATTGAATGGAAAACACTTAGTAGCGATTTATTTGCTGCTATATTTAATGAAAACCAAATTATAGGGAATCCCTGTTTAATTTTGCCAATTCATGAAGCTGCACAGAATATAGGAGCCATAAGGTGTTGTACCATCAAAAGCTGTAAAATTCCTGAATTACACAATGAGTAAAGTATTATTATTATTGAAGTTGTCATGTGGACGTAATCTTACTTCCTGTACTTATATAGCGTGGTCCTCGCTGGACCAGAAGTAGCTATCTGTGATAATAGTCTATTCTCGTTTTAGCTGGTTAAATTCAAGCAGTAGTCTTGAACACACTTGGGGACCCGATAAGCCTTGGTTCTGCAACCTGTACTTAAACTCTGTGGAATTGGTTAAGTAGTGTATGTGCTGAAAGGGAGAGAGTGTAGGGACATATCACCACCTAGTCCATATGGGGCAAACAGAAACTCTACCTGTGTACATTTCTCAGTCGTATGGTTTGAAGACTCTTACAGGAGATGATCGTTTTCTGCATATGTAAAAAAAAAACAAATGACCAAGAAATGATTGTGTTAAAGATGGACTCACAAACATACAAATGACTTTGGAAGGGCTTTATTTGAAATGGCTTTGCTTTTTATGGGCCAGCAGTGAAATTGTTTGATTAATTTCTGCAGTATCTTTGCTAATCTATAAATAATATAATTGCTAGCTACACCTAAATTTGTATATTTTAATTCTGAATTTTATAACAAAATTGGAGATAGTGCAGAGCATTGTTTTAGTCAGTGTTCTTGGAATAACCGAAAATGGTTAATTCTTTTTACCCCATACAATGAAATATTTTTCATAAAAAACTGCCCACTTTAATGGACATGTTTCTTTTAGGCTCCTCTCTCCCATCCCTTCCCTGCCAGTCAAGCCTGGTGCTGGCCTACCTCTAACCCTCTATCAATGCTGTTCTGAAAGAACAGGAGCTGTGTAAGTCATCAGACTGGAGAAACATCTTGTCTTCAGGAAGACTCTCCGAGATCCGCAGCTTGTGGGCGTGAACTCACAATTGACTGCCATGTCAAATAAGCACAAAGTTAAGAAAGTACATTCAACTAGAACTTACCATGTACTGAAAAAATATAGGTAATGCAATACAAATGTTACCCTTTCAATGTGAAAAGAAAATAAGTATACTAACCTATCCAAGCTCCCAACTCTGGCAACTATGTATAAGAGACTTCCAACAGCAAGGCTGCCCAGCACAAAGAGCTTCTGTCTCAGCAACACCTGCTGTTTGAATAGCATGGCCCTCCATCAATCTTCAGGACTGCTTCTTCAGCCTGCAGTGACCAGAGAGTAAAAGTACCAATCAGAAATGTGGAAAACCACAGGCTACCATTAATTAGAGGTTAGTTGATCAATCATTTGGTTTTTAAAGGTTAAGTAAACATATATTTTAAAAATGGAACCCATAGCTAATCTGTTAGATCAATATTTTTCTCCCATAATGAAGAATGATGATTCAGTGTAAAGGTTCCAGGAGAGTCCATTCATTATTTAGCTTTTAGCACATTAACAAAAATGTGTTATTTTACAGTGCTAATTTACAGGATGTAGCATCATTCCCTTGCAGTTAACTCTTATCAATCACAACATTTGTTAAGCCATCTCTTGTTAAGCAGAAGGACCAATTTGTGTTTTTGACCGAGAAAGATTTGATTTTTCCAACTGTAGTGTTGCTATAGATTTCAAAGGGGCTATTATCAGATGAATAAAGCACCTGGAACATCATTTGTACTCCCCTCAAATTCATCATATTGTCTGTTTGATTCTGTTCACTTTGTAGCAGATGTAGAAACAAATTACATTTTCTCAGAAACTTTTTTTTTCTTTTGCAATACAACATTTGTTAATCTAGTATTTCAAATGTTACTTAACTCTGCCTTCTGGATTTGTAGTGGATGATAGTTACTGAAGCAATAATATCAACATCACTGAGGGCTTCTCTCTTTGTAAAGTAGCTGAAACCCTTTGGAATGAACTCAGCGGACGACAATGTATCTATAAGTGTGTCAAAAATGATTTTGACTTAAACAGCTCTATTCTCTTACTGCTCTTTTGGTCTATGTTCAACAAGCCCCATCTGTTTCAGCAGAGCAAATCTCTGCTTTCTTCAAGAGTTTCATAAGATTCCCATAAGATATTTATTATCTCTCTTTAGCTCTCTTTCGGCCCACTTTAGTTTGCAGGCAACGTGCTTCCAGGCTTCTGTTACAATGTTCTATAATCTGCTGTTAGGAAGTGTCTGCAGGATCAATCTCCCTCCAACTTTGCTTCTTCTCTTCTCTGAGAAAGGATACAGCTCCATCTCCCTCATAGTCGAGCAGCAGAAACTGGGAATTCACTGTGTGGGCGACCAGAACCCACCTAACCACATCCTACTGTGGCACAACGCATTGGGATTCCAAGGCCACTGAGCCACCCTTACAAAGTTTATGCAGTATATTATGAAAAGAGAATCACCAGAGAAACACACAAACTATTTCCTAGTTCTCATGCTAATCCTATTACAGTCTTCACAATATAATCTTTATTTTTCCATCAATTATACTAAACTAAACTCTTCCTAGCTTCAAACGATCAGCTGTAACCTTTACAAAGGCTGTAGCAGCAGTGGTGACAGCAGCCCACCACTTTGATGGCGCTTCTATGAAGATTTATTATATGCAAGAGACCACTGCATGCTGGCTTACAAAAAATAAATATACTGAACATAATCCCGAACCCAATATAACAAATGAAAGTCAATTGAATTACAATTTTAACCTTTCTCTGGCACAAATCTTTATTTAGGCTTGAGCATCATGCACTTGAGTGAATTAACTAATATTTCTAGGCAGCCTAGTGCCATAGCATGTTAGCACATCAATGTGGTGTAGGTTTGCACCAGTGAAGCTATAGGGGGTGAGCTTTAAGCCTTGGATAGTTTGTCAGTGACAAGTTTTTCCAATCATGCCATCTTGAAAAATATACAAAGGCTAACTTAACTGCTTCAAAAAAGCAAAGGGCATCATAAAAAGCTGGCAGATCAAAAGCAGCCCTGAATATGGGCCTATGTGGATGCACTGAGAGTGTATTGGGGCACCGACTCGTCATAACTCATGCTGCAGGTTAATTTGACATTCAGAGCTTGTTCAGGAGGCCATTGTGGCAAAAGATTTGGGTACCTTCTCTCCTTTCTTGCAGAAACATTGGGGTGGAGTGAAATCCAGTCACTGGTTTCTACTGGGAGTCCAGGCAATTTTGAACAGCAGGCCTCATTTGCATCAAACCTTCAGCCTGCGACCAGAAATTGAGTGATCGGGGAAGCCTACCAGCTCTGGGGTAGGAGGGAAGCTGGAGCATGTTAGTGTCTAATAAGTTCTGTTAATGGATGTTAAATACCCACTAGTTGAAGGTAATAGGGAGAACAGGTGTTGGGTGTTATTAGTTAATTGTACTCAGCTGTATAAAGAAGAATCAGCCAGCATTTTTAGGAAAACATTCCTTTCTGGCTGCTTTCATGGAATAAATGGGGCCTTCAGTGGTGACACTGAAGGTGGAGGGTACAATGCTAGCATAATTTCGACGCTGCTCAAAAATGGGGCCCAAACGTCAGTATGAAAGGAGAATCACAAACAAAATGAATGAAGATAGAGACCTTTTTGGCAGCTATAACAGATGGCAGGAATTGGGTAATTATGGCAGAAGGATGAACCCCAGGAATAACCAAGGGGTGGTCAACAGGTGTTTCCGATGTGACTCAAAGTGTCATTATGCAGCGTGCTTTGATCTCGGTGGTCCGCCCATGCGGATCTGCCTTTGCTGAGCCCCCAAAATTATCTGTGGGGGGCTCATATAAATGGACAGGCCGGATATAGAGGGGAAATTATGGAAGCTAAACAAATGTGTTTATAGGCTAAACAATGCATCCAGGGTGTGGTATTTTTTCAGTTAGGTCCGTCCTACTAAAAGCTGGTTGTATTCAGCTAAAAGCGGATCCGACAATGTTTGATTGGTATGATGAAGAAAAACTAGCAGGCATTTTTTTGATGCACATGGATGATTTTCTGTGGGGAGGATCTGCGGCATTTGTAAAATTTGTGGTAGACTATGTTCGACAGGAATTTAAAGTTGCAAGTCGGGCTTCCAAAGCTTTTAAATATATTAGGCGGACTAAGTTGGGAGTAACCCTAAATTAACATTTGTGCTCAGAGAATGTTAATAGGATCCCAATAAATTGGGCCAGGTCCTCACAAAAGGAAGACTCTGCAACCAAGGAAGAAGTAGACCAGTTAAGGAGCTTAATTGGGCAATTAAACTGGTTGTGCACACAAACGAGGCCGGATGCTTGCTATAATGTGTTACAATTGAGCACCATGCTGAAACATGCTACTGTTGGGGAAGTGCTGAAAGCAAATAAGCCATTGAAGAAATTGAGTTAGACAAATGTACACTCAAATTTCCAGCATTGGGTGACCCAGAAGAAATGAAATTAGTCATTTTTAGTGACGCCTCACTTCCCGATCGTTTTTCAAGTGCAGCAGGATTCATTATATTTTTGGTGGGAAGAAATGATAAGTGTTGTCCATCAGTCTGGGAATTGAAGAAAATAGAGGATAATTAAAAGCACCTTAGCTGCTGAGACACTTGCACTGATAGAAGCAATAGATATGCATTTATTGAATATTTTAAAGGAACTCTTTGAATGAAAATTAGAGAAAAACTTCCCATTTTTCAACACACCATTAACATATTGTTTGCCTTTGCTCCGTGACCTTTTGGTCAGCTATGTGGCCTGGTCCAATCTGCACCTTCTCCTTTGTTATCTCTTGCCCAACCCCCACCTCACTTGTTTATAATCTGTGACTTTTCTAATATTTGTCAGTTCCGAAGAAGGGTCACTGACCCGAAACGTTAACTCTGCTTCTCTTTCCACAGATGCTGCCAGACCTGCTGAGTGAATCCAGCATTTCTTGTTTTTGTTTCAGATTTCCAGCATCCGCAGTATTTTGCTTTTATTTTAGGTTTACCAGGATGTTGCCTGGTCTGGAGGGCATTAGCTATGAGGAGAGGTTGGAAAAACTCGGATTGTTTTCACTGGAACGACGGAGGTGGAGGGGCGACATGATAGAGGTTTACAAAGTTATGAGCGGCATGGACAGAGTGGATAGTCAGAAGCTTTTTCCCCAGGGTGGAAGAGTCAGTTACTGGGGGACATAGGTTTAAGGTGCGAGGGGCAAAGTTTAGAGGGGATGTGCGAGGCAAGTTTTTTTACAGAGGGTGGTGAGTGCCTGGAACTTGCTGCCAGGGAAGGTGGTGGAAGCAGATATGATAGTGACGTTTAAGAGACATCTTGACAAATATATGAGTAGGATGGGAATAGAGGGATATGGGCCCCGGAAGTGCAGAAGGTGTTAGTTTCGGCAAGCATCAAGATCGGCACAGGCTTGGAGGGCCGAATGGCCTGTTCCCGTGCTGTACTGTTCTTTGTTCTTTGTTCATTATTTTGTCTCCTTTTTCATTTTTTATATATGTATTTAAAGAAAAGAGGGGAATCAGTTAGTGTCTAAGTTCTGTTAATGGATGTTAAATACCTAGTCGTTGAAGGTATTAGGATGAACAGGTATTGGGTGTTGATTAGTTAATTGTACTCAGATTTATATGTAAAGAGCCAGTCAGCACTGGCTGGGTGTTACAAGCAGAGAAGTAAGCTCTGTGACAAGCAATAAACAGTCTCCACCAAAGCATCCTAGTCTCACTGTCTTCTTCACAAACAGGCTTGGAGGTTTCTCTGACAGAGCAGCCTTGACCTATGCTGGGTTTGTGAAGATTGGTGGAACACGCTTGCTCCTCCTGGCCCCATGAAAAAGAAGAAATCACACTTCAGGTCATCTTCAACCAGACTGGCTGCTGATATTGGTTGGAGCATGAATGGTGCATGTTCTACACAGTTCAGCCCAAAAATAGCATTGAGGACCTGTTGAGATCATAGAATCTTGATCTAAATATTTCAATCAGCTTGGCTGGAGTGAAATAGCAATGATCATTGGAATGGTAGCTTGGTACAGTCTGTTCTTACACTCCCGATTCAGGAAACTAGTTTACTGTTTACAAATGTGAGGCCTGAAAATTCAGCCTGATAAGGATTATTAAGGATCTGTATTTAGATTGCTGAATCTGATATCTAAATTGTTTTAAAATTATATATGTAATTCTCAGTGACTGCGAGGTACTTTTTCACAGAAGCAATTTTTCTACCCTTCTCACCCTGGTTCTTGCTGGTACTATTCTACTCCTCCCCATTTCTGCTGACACTCTGCAGTGTTGTGCTGTTTCATTTTATGTATGGAAACCTGCTGCAAGCTGTGGTGGGAATTCCGTAATTACTGTTCTTGCATGCAGCAGTGTTCAAACCCTCTGGAGCAGCAACAGGAGGAAAGAGCCAACTGTGCCACTGAGGGGTGGATGCCAATTTTTATCTGAATGTGGACATGGCCCAGAAAATGCCGACAGTGCACACTATACGGATTTTCTACCAGCTCAGCAACAGCCAGTAGAAATCAATCAGAAACTAAGTTGAAAGTGGTTAATGATCCCTTAAATTATCAGTGGTGGGGTCTTTCCTGTTGCAGAACTCATGCTCAGTTGTGCGAGATTGAGGGCATTAGCTGGAGTGTTGATCGATAATGGCTAAAGTCAAATCATTGTTCCATGCTGACTGACATCACGATCTGCCTGCTCGGCATACAACCCACCCACAATGGCATCTGGCGCGGCTTGCAGCAGAAGTGTGCGTGCATCTGTAGCACTGAAAATACAGGAGCTGTGCAACCGAATTTTGCGGCCTAAATGTTTAGACCCCATCGTAATCATAGGCGGTATCCAAATGTAAGATTGATATTTTCTACATCTTTCAGTAAAATCCAAACATTAATGCCAAAGAAGTGTATATTTCTCTTCAAAAAACAAACTTCACACCAAGAATGTGCAATAATGTTTTCCTTGAAAGATGTTTTTTCTTTAAATGTTATCATTGTAGTCTCGTACAGTTGCATTTCCTTCAATTTGTGAGGAAAAAACCTGCTAGAAACAAACCAAGGGCAGAATTTAATGGGCCCCCTGGAGACGGGCTAGGGGTTGGGGGGGAGGTGGTGGATTTGGTGGGGGGTTGGGGGCCCATAGAATAGCAACGGAAAGCAGAGGGCGGAGTGCCCATCGCCTTGCTGTTGCACCATGATTGAGTTGGGTGCGGGAAATGCCAAAGATGGCCTTCCCTGCCAGAGGCCAATTGAGGCCCTTTAAGTGGCCAATCAGCAGCCACTTAAGGTCCTCTTCCTCCCGCCACTGGAATTAAACTAGTGGCGGGGAAGGCCTTCCCTATGTGGGGTGGTCACCCAATGAAACAAGGCGACCTCTCTGCAGGGTTGGGGGGACCTCCTCCATAGGCAATCTGTGGTCCATGGAGGACACCCGGCAGCAAAGGCTGCCCCTCCATTAACAAAACCCTGCCCTGATCATCCACCTTCCCCATTGCTATCTTTGGCGTCTGGCCCTGGTGACCCTGCCTCACCACCATGTTGTCCTGGTCTCCCCACTGGGCCTGCTCCGAGGCCTCCTGTGGTGCCAGCAGTGGCCACTGCTCCCAGCAGCTCTTGGAGGTGGGATCCCTGTCTTTAAAGGGATGGAGATCCTGGTACTGGGCACGTAAGTGCCTGAGCGCCGTTGAATTGCACGGGTTGAGGGGAAGCTCCAAAAGACTGAGGCGGGGTTCCCCTCGCCTTTTTGACCCGGCACCAGGAGGCCTGCTGGCTCGACTAAATCCAGCCCCAAATGTGAGAAATTCTCCTCTGCGTTGTCCCTTATCACTTTGAGCCTTTAGGCTTTACTGAAAGGTGGGAAAGTTAAATGTTAACTGATCTTGTAAATAGTTCCCTCTCTATTCGTTACTAGCATCTTTCCTTTCAAATCACTCTTTGATGAACCTTTAGAGTGTCTTAATGAGCCTGTCTGGCTGCACCTCCTATAGATGGACCTTATGTCTACTATGGTTCAAAAGCTCAAATTTCTATTCTTATGAAGATCTCCTACTCTTAGGATTCACACCAATCCTATGTTACCAGTCTCATCTGCACTTCTGTTTTGCTTTCAGTCATTTCAGAGGATGCAAGTACCAACAGAACAAACTTGAGTTCATTTCAGGTTCCAAATTGATTGATTTACTAAGTTTATTTTTAACAAGGGAAGCACGTTCAGAACAGCACGATGCTTAGATAATGGGCAAATCAAATTGCCAGATCTCATTCAGCATCTAAATGTAGAGGTGTCACTTACACCATAAGTCTTTTCACTCTGAGCAAGTCTTCAATATAGTTTGTGGGAGTGCTCAATCTCGCATCTCTCTACTTCATTGCTCATTCTCTCCCGAATCCCACAATCATGCTCCATTTTCCTGGAGTTCACAACATATTCAGTATATTCTTTGAGCAAGTCCCTTGCTCCTCACTGCTCAGTTTACTTTCATTACTTCTTAGCACCCCTCACTTTTCCCATTGCTTGCTTCCACTCTGCCCCACTTACTCCATCTGCCCTCACCATTGCCTTTTGACCTCCCATTGTCTCTCTCTTTCCCCCATTATCCATTTGCCAGTCACCACTGGGTCTAAATTAATTCTCTCAAATGTTTTGTGGCCCTACTCAACAAAGCGCTCCTTCACAGCTTGCCAGTGGCATTTAAATGACATTCATCATCAAATTTGGCTTGGATCTCAAGCTATCTGAATAGTATGTGGACCTGTTGCTCTGACAACTTTGTATCTACTTTTGAACAGAAGTTGAATTTCTTGGCTGTTGTTTCAAATCATATATACATTGCTTTAAATTATATGCAGACCGACTAAAATTTTGTCGATGACGTTACTGTCAAGTGAGGAGGGGTCAAAGGGCTTTTCTCTTTTCCCTCTCCTTGTTTGAACTCAACAAGTTTAGTTCTTTCTTAAAGTGGCTGTACTGGCCAATTCAGTAGGTGTTTGGTTCTTGTAATGATCATAGCAAGTAAGTATTCGGACAGGTTTTCTTGAGTCCGTGTTGTTTTAGTCGCTGTGAGGCGACTATGGAGTGACCTCTCCATGGCGCATGCCTGGGCAAATTTATGGAGGTTGAGAGTTGCCCAGTCGTCAAAACCCCCCTCTCGGCCTTTCTGGTGGGGTCCAAAGGAGTGCAGGACACGACGTTTGGCACCAGTATGGCTGCAGGAACTGCCGGAAACATGCCAAAGGTGACACATGACCGCCTACGGGGTTCCGCTCCGGATTTTCTGTTAGGGTTTACTCCCTTAGCCTTGGTCTCTCCCGAGACGCCCACAAGGCAGTGGGGTTGTTGGGGCCCCTACACAGGTGTAGGATGGTGCCGGTGGGAGGAGGGGATGCAAGAGGGAGGGGTAGAGGGAGGGGGTGGGGGGGGGGTGCAGGGGAAGGGGGTGCGGGGTGAAGATGGTGCGAGGGGGGGGCGGGCTGGGACGGGGTTGTGAGGGGGTGAGCTGAGAGGGTGGAGCAGGGAAGGGGACGGGGGTGGGGGGGGGGGGTGGAAGGGGGGGGGAGGGGGGGTGGAATCTGGTGCAGGTAATAAGCCATTTCCTCAGTGCCCACCATCGACGTCCGGAAAGCTCATCCATGTCCTTCGGGAGGTGAAGCATCATTTGGCAGACTTAGAGGTGATTACATTTGCTAAGGGTTTTTTTTTTGCAGTGGTTTAAATAAAGGCATGCAGCATTGCCGACAGTGCGCTGCAGATGCTCTCCGAGCCATCTCCCGCGGGCGCTTTGAAGTTGCGGCCGGGGGGGCCGTTCGTGGATGTTTTGGGTGTTCGGGGCACCTTTTCACAGGACTTCTCTCGGGTCCCGCAGCTCCTTCTTCACCTCAATGGACTTACCGCATGCCGTGGCTGCAGACACTCTGGACTGTGAAGACAGCAGGATCGGAGATTGAAGTATCGGCAGCTGTGCTCGTCAGTTTCATCCGGATCAATTTCATTGAGAAAACAAAGAGCAGGTGTGGCTGGGGGAGGGCAGTGGGCCCTCAACAGTTGAGTTGAACAAAGAAAAATGTTAATGTTATTGTACCTAAACAAAACTAATAAAAATAATAAACTACACACCAACTTTCACACACACACACACACACATACATAATGTTTACACACACATTAATAGATTACAGAGTGGGGAAAGGCAGATTAGCTGAGTTAGAGTTCACAGAAAAAAAGGTATACAGTCTATCGAGTTTGGTGATTTGGCTGGCTTCTAGCTGAATTCGCTGGTCCTGAGGCTTTTATTTTGAGATAGATGACGGATTCAGTAGATCTCTTGGAGACAGCGATGCAGATGATTTCTTCCAACGGGGTTCCTGATTATAGCCGGAGTATGCAAAAGTGGTCAGTCAACAGGCAGGATTTAAAGCTTTCAAGAGGAATGCCGAGAGAGAGAGAGGGACTCCCAATTGAGTCTGCACGTGTCAGAGTCTAGAAGCTTCTGCTTTCTGCTGCAGAGAAACACACGCCTAAAAGCACAGATGGGGAGGGGCTTGTCACATGGCAGTCACTCAGTCATTCAAGCATAGTAGTTAGCATTATTTCTTCGAGCTAAAAGAAAGAGAATAAACAGTTCCCTTAAACGTCCTGGGTCTTGGTTCTTACTGGGGATGAGCAGACATTTTGTCTCCCTCCACACAAGCCTTGCCATGTAGTATACAGTGTCGCAAATTAGGTAGCCAACTTCAGCTCCTAGCCAAGTCATTTTTTTAATCTGTTCTTTTTAAAATGTCTTCAAAAAAAAATAAATTCAGATCTCCAGTCAGTGGCTTAAAGAAAATTATCATTCAGAAAAGCAAATTGGTGTGACAATGATGTTTAAAACAAAGTATGCTGATTTAAACAATATCACTATATGAAGCTAGTTCTACTCCCAGTTACCTTTTATACAGTGACATGATCATCAAATCTTCCACACTCCTCCCTAGAAGATTTTAAAAAATAACAAAGTGTGATTTTTGGGATAAAATTTTGTAAGGTAGATCTTGCATAAGCTCATTAGGAGAGATCTACATTGCAAAAGTTCCTTAACAGGATATTTGAATTGCATTGAAGTGCAGTTCTTAGATTCTATTAATATTTTTCCATGATGTACAAAGTACCCAATAACATCTTATATTCGATACAGTAGTCACTCCATGAACTTCCTTTGCTGTATCTCAAATCTTGATGTAATGTATAGTCTTGTATCCCTAATTAGTATACTAATCATCTAAAACATTCTCTGTAAGGGTCCCAAGCCCATACTTAGGAAAGACTATTGTGATGGCTAGCATTGTTGTATTTGTCGGTATTTCAGGCCATTCTAAATTTAGACTCCAAACAACTTTAATTTAGAATACATAAGGAGTTGATTGTAATGGTAAATTGTTGTAGTGAAGTATGTAACAGGTAACTTTATCTGAGCTTTCAATAAAAGACTGAACTACTGAACTCAAGAGGGGATATTCCATGGACACCTCTGTGTTATCAATCAGAAACACCTTATATCAGATTCCAATAATGCTCAGTTCTGATGAAAGGTCACTGACCTGAAAGGTTAACTCTGTTTCTCTCTCTCCACAGTTGCTGCCAGACCTGTTGTGAATTTCCAGCATTTTCTGTTTTTATTTCCAGCATCTGCAGTATTTTGCTTTTGCCCAAAGATGCTTTCAAAGTTTCAAAATTGTACTGCTTTCTAACAGTCCCTGTGTTAAGCAAACTGTAATTCCTATGACTATGTTTCTAGCTCGTCTTCAGCAGTGAAGTTGCATTAGGTGTCACTCACTTGTTAATTCCTCTGTCTTAATGAGCTACAATAGTTTTCCTGTAACTTTTCACTCAGGTCCATCAATGTTTATAATATGCCTCATGAGCCTGATGTCTTAGCCAGATTAATTCTTAAGAGGTGAATGACCTTGAGGCATCTCCTGCACTGCCACCATAACTCCAACGGAAACCATGTTTATACAAGTAGCTGGGATTTTGGCCAAACATTTGCTGAAGTTTGGATGGCAAAGCAGGAGAAGTCCTGAGACATTTACCACCCCCACCCACATTGTTTCATAACAGTAAAAATGTATTTCCTGTTCCTGTTGATTCTTTTGCCCACATCATTGCAAAATATGTTAGCATAGGAAATAGAACACTTCCATATTGTAGGCTGTGGCGGGACAGAACCTTATTGACCGGGGGCTGCCCGGTTTGAGGCGGGCGGTAGCTGTCCAGTGAGGTGCAACGACCTCTCCCACTGACAAAGGCAACCCGTGGCGCCCAGTTTCTACGCCAATTTATCTGGACTTATAACCCGTAACTGCTGCCTTCCGTGTTGTTTTAGTCGCTGTGAGGCAACTATGGAGTGACCTCTCCATGGCGCATGCCTGGGCAAATTTATGGAGGTTGAGAGTTGCCCAGTCGTCAAAACCCCCCTCTCAGCCTTTCTGGTGGGGTCCAAAGGAGTGCAGGACACGACGTTTGGCACCAGTATGGCTGCAGGAACTGCCGGAAACATGCCAAAGGTGACACATGACCACCTACGAGGTTCCGCTCCGGATTTTCTGTTAGGGTTTACTCCCTTAGCCTTGGTCTCTCCCGAGACGCCCACAAGGCAGTGGGGTTGTTGGGGCCCCTACACAGGTGTAGGATGGTGCCGGTGGGAGGAGGGGATGCAAGGGGGAGGGGTAGAGGGAGGGGGTGGGGGGGGCGGTGCAGGGGAAGGGGGTGTGGGGTGAAGATGGTGCGAGGGGGGGGCGGGCTGGGACGGGGTTGTGAGGGGGTGAGCTGAGAGGGTGGAGCAGGGAAGGGGACGGGGGTGGGGGGGGTGGAAGGGGGGAAAAGTGGGGGGGGGGGAGGGGGGGAAGCTGGTGCAGGTAATAAGCCATTTCCTCAGTGCCCACCATCGACGTCCGGAAAGCTCATCCACGTCCTTCGGGAGGTGAAGCATCATTTGGCAGACTTAGAGGTGATTACATTTGCTAAGGGTTTTTTTTGCAGTGGTTTAAATAAAGGCATGCAGCATTTCCGACAGTGCGCTGCAGATGCTCTCCGAGCCATCTCCCACGGGCGCTTTGAAGTTGCGGCCGGGGGGGCCATTCGTGGATTTTTTGGATGTTCGGGGCACCTTTTCTCAGGACTTCTCTCGGGTCCCGCAGCTCCTTCTTCACTTCAATGGACTTGCCGCATGCCGTGGCTGCAGACACTCTGGACTGTGAAGACAGCAGGATCGGAGATTGAAGTATCGGCAGGTACCGAAAGGAGGACTGATACACCGCACCAAACAACATGAAAAAAGGAAAGAAGGTACCAGCCCTTCGCTTTGCAAGCTGGAACGTCAGAACTATGTGTCCTGGCCTGTCGGAAGACCTTACACAAATCAACGATTCTCGGAAGACCGCCATCATTAACAACGAGCTCAGTAGATTCAATGTGGACATTGCAGCACTTTAGGAGACTCGCCTCCCCGCGAGTGGCTCTCTAGCAGAGCAAGACTACACCTTCTTCTGGCAGGGTAGGGATTCTGAAGAACCAAGACAGCATGGAGTGGGCTTCGCCATCAGAAACTCCTTGCTCAGCATGATAGAGCCTCCCTCAAATGGCTCAGAATGCATACTGTCCATCCGACTGCTCACCACCTCTGGTCCAGTACACCTACTCAGCATCTATGCTCCAACACTCTGCTCCCCACCTGAAGCTAAAGACCAGTTCTATGAACAACTCCATAACATAATTAGCAGCATCCCCAACACCGAACACCTATTCCTGCTGGGGGACTTTAATGCCAGGGTTGGGGCTGACCATGACTCATGGCCCTCCTGCCTTGGGCGCTATGGTGTTGGAAGGATGAATGAGAACGGGCAGAGACTGCTTGAGTTGTGTCCCTATCATAACCTCTGCATCACCAACTCGTTCTTTCACACTAAACCCTGTCACCAGGTTTCATGGAGGCACCCAAGATCACGTCGTTGGCACCAGCTAGACCTCATTGTCACAAGGCGAGCCGCCTTAAACAGTGTTCAAATCACACGCAGCTTCCACAGTGCGGACTGTGACACCGACCACTCCCTGGTGTGCAGCAAGGTTAGACTCAGACCAAAGAAGTTGCATCATTCCAAGCAGAAGGGCCACCCACGCATCAACACGAGCAGAATTTCTCACCCACAGCTGTTACAAAAATTTCTAAATTCACTTGTAACAGCCCTTCAAAACACTCCCACAGGGGATGCTGAGACCAAGTGGGCCCACATCAGAGACGCCATCTATGAGTCAGCTTTGACCACCTACGGCAAAAGTGCGAAGAGAAATGCAGACTGGTTTCAATCTCATAATGAAGAGCTGGAACCTGTCATAGCCGCTAAGCGCATTGCACTGTTGAACTACAAGAAAGCCCCCAGCGATTTAACATCCGCAGCACTTAAAGCAGCCAGAAGTACTGCACAAAGAACAGCTAGGCGTTGCGCAAACGACTACTGGCAACACCTATGCAGTCATATTCAGCTGGCCTCAGACACCGGAAACATCAGAGGAATGTATGATGGCATGAAGAGAGTTCTTGGGCCAACCATCAAGAAGATCGCCCCCCTCAAATCTAAATCGGGGGACATAATCACTGACCAACGCAAACAGATGGACCGCTGGGTTGAGCACTACCTAGAACTGTACTCCAGGGAGAATGCTGTCACTGAGACTGCCCTCAATGCAGCCCAGCCTCTACCAGTCATGGATGAGCTGGACATACAGCCAACCAAATCGGAACTCAGTGATGCCATTGATTCCCTAGCCAGCGGAAAAGCCCCTGGGAAGGACAGCATTACCCCTGAAATAATCAAGAGTGCCAAGCCTGCTATACTCTCAGCACTACATGAACTGCTATGCCTGTGCTGGGACGAGGGAGCAGTACCCCAGGACATGCGCGATGCCAACATCATCACCCTCCATAAAAACAAAGGTGACCGCGGTGACTGCAACAACTACCGTGGAATCTCCCTGCTCAGCATAGTGGGGAAAGTCTTTGCTTGAGTCGCTCTGAACAGGCTCCAGAAGCTGGCCGAGCGCGTCTACCCTGAGGCACAGTGTGGCTTTCGTGCAGAGAGATCGACCATTGACATGCTGTTCTCCCTTCGTCAGATACAGGAGAAATGCCGTGATCAACAGATGCCCCTCAACATTGCTTTCATTGATCTCACCAAAGCCTTTGACCTCGTCAGCAGACGTGGTCTCTTCAGACTACTAGAAAATATTGGATGTCCACTAAAGCTACTAAGTATCATCACCTCATTCCATGACAATATGAAAGGCACAATTCATCCGGCTTCCTTCTGTTTAAAGCGGGAGCCCAGAAATCTGAGTCCATTGGCGCCAAAACAAGTGAGTGACCTCTGTGGAGCCTCCACTATCTGATTGCACTTTCAATGCTGACTCCTTCAGCACCCTCGTGTGCTGTTTCACAACCAGTGAAAGCCCACATTTGGAACTGTATATAACCTCTGTGCTGGCTTGTGAGAGAGAGAGAAAGGGTGAAAGACAATGTGGTTGGTGGAGTGGGAATTGAAGTCAGTCGCTTCTTTCTTTCTCCTCCAACTCAGTGGCATCTTGCTTGGGTTATCTAGAGGAAAAGAAAATGAGGAATTGCTGTAATGTTGGGCAGTTACTGTGACAGTTCCTCTGTGGCTTTTGTTGCTTTTGAAGGTGTCCAATCATATTTGCTACTTGTATGTTTGCATTCTCAAACCTGTAGACTGGAAAGCTGCTGCAGATTCAGACAAACCAACAGCTTCCACTGTCTGGTCTACCCCTCCACCTCCAGCAGGTTTGACTGTGCAGCTCTCCAGGAGCTTGAAGGAAAAGTCTTCAATAAATTGCCTGAAAGGTGCCTTCTTGTAAGAGAAATGCCTGAAATGTGAAATTCAACTCAAAGTGGTTAACTGAATGCTGGGAACTGGCTGAAAGGTAAAGCTGATTAAAACAAAATGCAAGGTTTCAGCAGCTATTCAAACCATAAAAGGAACTTGGCCAATAAAGATATAAAGGCTTGTAAATACACTCCTAACTAGTGTTGGAAAGCCATTTCGCAAACTCAAGCCAAGAAAATAACTCTGAGGGGTGGCATAAATATGTCATGGCTTATCTGGTCTTGTGTGGAAACCTGTGTTAAAGAGGCACTGACGCACAAAAGGCACTTAGCAAGACATAAAGATGTCACATCCCCTCATATTTGTATGGGACACTTTGGAAGGACAAAAATTGAGAAGAGTGAATTGTAAAACAAAGTCACACATCCTCAAAAAATCCATGCTTCAATGGCTGAAAGGCACCCCAGGACCCTTCATGTTTATTCAAAGTAATTGACAGCAAATGTCAATCAGATTGGTCAATTGACTGTAAGAAGGTTCTCTTTGAAGTTAAGGGATAAAGAAGAGAGTTTTGCACCCCTCCAAACAGGTGTGTTCAGCCAGAACTGACGATGCAAGTGAAACTGATAACGCTGCCGTGGAAGAAGGCCATTGTTTTGAAAATTCAGAAGCTTATTATCCAAATTATCAGGTGGCCTTAACTATTTATATTTATTTTTATTAATTGCTTGTATATTCAATGTTGAATTTTAAGTTCTGATTTTGTAGTCAATAATTAGTTGTTAATGTGTGGCTTATTGTCTGATATCCTCCTTGATGATTCAGCAAAAAAGGGTTAATTCAGTCACTCAGCAACATATAAGCATCCCAATCCAGGGTTGGTAAGGAACTCAAATTTAACCCAAACTGGGTTGTGCAAAGCAGTTTGATGACCTGAGTTAGGCATCATCCACCCATAGACCTACAACTGGACAGAAAACCACAGATGCTTCCTTAGAGAGGAGTTAAAGCAAGGTGGTTTATACTTCAGCTGAAATGAGGCAAGATCCAGGCAGAAATGGTGGCAAAATGCAGCAGGAGACCAACTGCCATCTCATGACCTCAACAGAGATTTCCCTCCCCTGCCCCAACTGAGACTTCTGCACCATCCGTCCACTGCATTCAAAACTGTGTAATGTGGATGTGGATTTTCCTTCTTTCCACCCACGCTACCACCACGATTCCAGAACCACAATAAGAAGGGTGACAGTAAATTGTTAGCAATGGGGTGTACCCAAGGAAGAAGAAAGCCTTGTAATGGCCTTCTGTCCCTCCATTCTGGCCCCAAATAATTACCTGTTAAAGGTACCAGTATCCACAAGGGCTTCATTGGCCTTTTGTCCCATTCAAGTTCTTTGCTAGTTCTTTTCTGGTGCTGCAGTGATGTTCACACTGGCCTTTCCTTCCTTATGGTAGTGGCCTCTCTCTTGATGGCATCACTCCTGCCTGGAGCCCACTGTGCATGTTTAATGAGTCCTGACCCAAGAAAATAGGTTGAGACTGAGGTGGATACAGAGATTCAGGCAAATCCTCTATCCCAATGGAACTCTGCTCTAAAGAGCAGAAGTTCTGCATCCCATAACATTATAAGAAGGGTAGAAAGCAAGAAAGGATATTTGTAAGTAGCAGGTAAAACAGGATGGTCGAACAAATCAGAGATTCAAAGTATGCCCTAGAATGCCATTATCATGAATAAACGAGTGCCAAACATATAAAAAGACTGCAAATAAAGGGTTAGGAAGAGCAGGTAGTTTACCTTGGCTGCTCTGGTAAGATCATTACATTTCTTTCTGCATTGCAAAGGAATCTTGGTGGCCCAAAAGTGGGCAGTTGCTATCACATCCACCTCCCTCCGCAAACTGTGTACCACATGTGTGGTGGCTTTTCAGCTGCTGATCCTAACAGCCCTATTTGTACCTCCAATATCAGTACATCCAGGTCAAACCTCCTGGTTTGCTGCTGTTCTCTTTGACCTGGCTTCCATCCCCCTCTCTCTCACAGGTTGTCTCTTTCTTCCAGTGCTGCCATCATCCACTTAAATAGCAGCAGCGGGTTTATAATCTGGCTGATGCACCGGGTCTCTGCTTTTCCATCAGCTATTTTCTCACTCCCTCTCCCCATCTAGCAAATATTCAGGAATCAACCCAAAATGATCAGGGATGAATATCTGTATTTTATTATTTTCTCCTTTCTTTTCTGATATCTTCCTGTCTGTGAGGAACATTACAGAAATGCATTATTTCAAATTGTGAAGAGAGTATTTACACTTTATAATTAAAACTGAAAGTCTGGTTTTAATCCAACAAAATTACTGTGAGGTAATATGATGGTACTTTCAAAATTCAAATATTAAAAAATAGATCTACAAGTATGGATAAATCTTCTAAAAGAGTCTTCTTTTCAAAAATAACTCCAAAGTGTGTTAAATGAGTCACACTGAAATATAATGAAATAGTTATTAATACTGAAATATTTTCATTTCATGTAGATTTCCTTTTTATTGGACCTAGCATATCTTTTTCTGCAAGCTTCTCCTGTTATCAAAACCATTTATTTTGAGTGTACAGAAAAACTCTATGAATTATTCAGATACACACAGTTTATTATTATTGATCAATGCACTTTTCACATGGGAACAATCATGGTCTTTGCTCCAAGCCAATACCAAATTCTCAAATAAGTGCCCTACTTTGGTTTCCCCTTTGTGAAATTATATATGCATTATTTATCAAAGCTGCTCTTATTTGGCTGTCTTGAGCTTAATATTACCCTTTGGACTGGCACCAATGTGTCTCTGGAGTGTGGGGCTTTTGATATTTTGTGCATTTGCTTGAAAAAAATCTGTTAAAATCAAATTTGTCTTCCATTAAACTGAAGCATTTATCTGAATGAAGTTTAATAACCCTGCACAGTAAATTACTTCAGCAGTACATGACTGCACAGGCTTTGGCTCCTTCTATCTGTATTGACATTCAGTTTGGCCTTGAGTCAAACCTTTATTATGGGTAGCTTAAGCTTGAATTTGAAAAGAAGAGTACATGATTGAACTGAAGAACGAAAGCCAACTCTTGAAAAAAACAGAAGATTTATACATTAGCAGCAGTACGGGAAAATGTAAGTGCTTACCCTTAGATAAGTGATAACTAATTATTTTTATGGAAATTGTTGCCAAAATAATCCCAATCATCTGCTCATCAATGCAATTCTGGATTCATCCATTTTAGAAACTGGAAGTTGTTGGAGTGACATATGGCTACAGTGCCTGGCTCTATAATAATGGTATGAGTAGTTTGTGAACTTATTGTCGGCCATTTTTTTCCACCAGTCTCAGCTTTTAGGAATATAAAAATAAAAGTAGCCATTCAGCCCCTTGAGCATGTTTCACCATTCAATTAGACCATGGCTAGATCTGCATTTTAACTCCATCTATCCACCTTGGTTCCGTAACCCTTAAAACACTTGCCTCACAAAAATCTATTAATCTCAGTTTTGAAATTTTCAGTTGACCTAGATTTACAGATTTTAGGGGAGAGAGCTCCAATTTTGAGAGTTTTGGGTTTTTGTTGAATTACTGCTTTGCTGCTGCAACTGAGGGTATATAGGACTACACTAGGGAATCCTATCAATTGAATTATTAAAAATGAACTAGTTTGAGCTCTACCAGTAGCTCAGTAGGTGTGTTACAAAGGTTAACATCACCCAAGTTTGAATTCCCAGTCTGTTCTGACTTAGGACTTCTGCACTCCTGAGCTTCCATTGGCAAAATTTAGCCCTGGTTCCCGTTCCTTATCACAGTCTAATGAGTCCTTCTGAAAAATGTGCACATGTAGATGTTGGGAAGGGTGGGATCAGGCTTGGTTGGGATGTTTTGCATACCTGAACAGCACATAAAGTAGTTGATGGCAAGTTGGTGCCTGTGGAATCAATTAGAGGAAGGGAGAAAGCTGGCAAAAGTGATTGTTCAAAAGTCTTTTAAACAAATGCTCTGGAGCTGGTTTGAAGCTAAACAATAATTAATGTTTTTATTGTTATGAAATAGATATATTTTTGCAGGATCCCCCAGTTCAAGCATTACTTGAGCATGTTTGCTGTTTAGAGATGGATGAACACTGACCTCCATAACAACAACGAATTAATTTACAAAAAGCAAGAATTGACCACCACTTACCTCAGGTTAAGTAATTCCAATTTTACAACTCTTGGTACATTACCCTTACACTATACGTCTCCTTTAAGAATTAAAACACTGCCATTGCATTACATTGTAACTGAGATTTCAATGTTAAATGTTAATCATTCACGGCATAAAATCACTTTGTGAAATAGTAGCATACAAAAGTATTATTGCACTTGTATGGAATGTTTTGTCCAGTGTATGTCAAAGGTGTTAATTTGCTTTAAACAAATGGACTTCATTAAAATACTGCATGGTAAAATTTCATACAAACTCTTTAATGCTTTTCTACCCTGATGCTGCACAGGGGATTTTCACTCCATTCATTTTGACATAGGCATTTTATAAACATTTCCAAATACATTAACCTACAATTTAAACAGCACTCCTTCTTAAATAATTCCCAGAGTCTAAAATTTTGATTATAGTGATCTAGAAAATACATTGTGTGCACCCTGTGCACAGTTCTTTTTCACTATTGTTACTTATTACAGATACAGGTGTAACAAAATTGAAATAAAAAAATCACAGAGTTCCTCACCTTATTCTGCCAGGCCTGTCATCTCAAGCTGAAGCTTTCATCTGAATAACGCTTAACAATCCTACCCTGTCAATTGCTCCAGCAGTACATGACTATAGAAGCTTTGCTTCTTTGTATTTGCATTGCTGCCAGTCTGACCTTGACTCAAATCTTTTTCATACGGACCTTACACTTGAACTCGAAAAGAAAATTTTGCTATCTGAAATTGAAGAATGAAAAAAAAAAGAATCTTGTAAAGGTAGATAAAGGTATTATTATAAAGTGAGTTAGTTAATTGTATATATTGGGATTGAGATTGCAATTCAAATTGAATTGGTATTATCATTTGATTAAAACATGTAGTTTAAACAAACACTCCTTCATAAATGTTCTCACAGGAGATAAAGTAAGTCCTTTTCTTTCCCGCAAAATCAAGGGGAATGAACTTGGTCTATACCAGCAGCGCAAATTGGGCAGCTGATTTTCCAAACTCTTTTTAGAAATTCGTTTCCTAGTCCCGCTTGGAATATTATTTGTTCCTTTGATGTGTAATTTTTTGTAAGAGTCACAGGACTACAAGCAATATCCAAAGTAAGCATATTATTACACTTTTATTATACTTTAAGCATATTATTACACTTTTATTGAACTTTAAACTGGAACATATATATATATATATATATATATACACACACACACACATACACATGCAGCCACACCAAGGCATGACTTACTACATCGGACTCCGCCCACAACTAACTGGTCATGTGTGACTTTCTCCAGTGACCTTCCCTTACAGCCCGTAAGATGGCTTTCTCTTAAGATGGTGCCTTCTTAAGATTGTCCCACAACGCCACTGTCACTTTTGAAATTAAACATCTTAGCAACATTTTCCAAATCAATGGTGAAAAATCAGCTGCCGATTTGCGATGAGCCTGTGTCACACTTCTGGCATGGACTAATTTGACCCCTCTCTCCCACCATTCTCTCCAGCCTGTCTATACATTTTCTGTTATAGGGTCACACCCAAAAAGTTAGCTTTTCTCTTTCAGGTGTTGATCAATCTCTGATTTCTAACATTCACTGTTTTTATTCTCCTTAATGGAAAATTCAGGGGTAATGCTGTCCTTCCCAGGGGCTTTTCCGCTGGGAATGGATGAGCTGGACATACAGCCAACAAAATCGGAACTCAGTGATGCCATTGATTCTCCAGCCAGCGGAAAAGCCCCTGGGAAGGACAGCATTACCCCTGAAATAATCAAGAGTTCCAAGCCTGCTATACTCTCGGCCCTACATGAACTGCTATGCCTGTGCTGGGACGAGGGAGCAGTACCTCAGGACATGCGCGATGCCAATATCATCACCCTCTATAAAAACAAAGGTGACCGCGGTGACTGCAACAACTACCGTGGGTTCTCCCTGCTCAGCATAATGTGGAAAGTCTTTGCTTGAGTCGCTCTAAACAGGCTCCAGAAGCTGGCCGAGCGCGTCTACCCTGATGCACAGTGTGGCTTTCGTGCAGAGAGATCGACCGTTGACATGCTGTTCTCCCTTCGTCAGATACAGGAGAAATGCCACGAACAACAGATGCCCCTCTGCATTGCTTTCATTGATCTCACCAAAGCCTTTGACCTCGTCAGCAGATGTGGTCTCTTCAGACTACTAGAAAAGATTGGATGTCCACCAAAGCTACTAAGTATCATCACCTCATTCCATGACAATATGAAAGGCACAATTCAACATGGTGGCTCCTCATCAGACCCCTTTCCTATCCTGAGTGGTGTGAAACAGGGCTGTGTTCTCGCACCCACACTTTTTGGGATTTTCTTCTCCCTGCTACTTTCACATGCGTTCAAGTCCTCTGAAGAAGGAATTTTCCTCCACACAAGATCAGGGGGCAGGTTGTTCAACCTTGCCCGTCTAAGAGCGAAGTCCAAAGTACGGAAAGTCCTCATCAGGGAACTCCTCTTTGCTGACGATGCTGCTTTAACATCTCACATTGAAGAGTGCCTGCAGAGTCTCATCGACAGGTTTGCAGCTGCCTACAATGAATTTGGCCTAACCATCAGCCTCAAGAAAACGAACATCATGGGGCAGGACGTCAGAAATGCTCCATCCATCAATATTGGCAACCACGCCCTGGAAGTGGTTCAAGAGTTCACCTACCTAGGCTCAACTATCACCAGTAACCTGTCTCTTGATGCAGAAATCAACAAGCGCATGGGAAAGGCTTCCACTGCTATGTCCAGACTGGCCAAGAGAGTCTGGGAAAATGGCGCACTGACACGGAACACAAAAGTCCGAGTGTATCAAGCCTGTGTCCTCAGTACCTTGCTCTATGGCAGTGAGGCTTGGACAACGTATGTCAGCCAAGAGCGACGTCTCAATTCATTCCATCTTCGCTGCCTCCGGAGAATACTTGGCATCAGGTGGCAGGACCGTATCTCCAACACAGAAGTCCTCGAGGCGGCCAACATCCCCAGCTTATACACACTACTGTGTCAGCGGCGCTTGAGATGGCTTGGCCATGTGAGCCGCATGGAAGATGGCAGGATCCCCAAAGACACATTGTACAGCGAGCTCGCCACTGGTATCAGACCCACCGGCCGTCCATGTCTCCGCTTTAAAGACGTCTGCAAACGCGACATGAAGTCCTGTGACATTGATCACAAGTCGTGGGAGTCAGTTGCCAGCGTTCGCCAGAGCTGGCAGGCAGCCATAAAGGCGGGGCTAAAGTGTGGCGAGTCGAAGAGACTTAGCAGTTGGCTGGAAAAAAGACAGAGGCGCAAGGGGAGAGCCAACTGTGTAACAGCCCCGACAAGCAAATTTTTCTGCAGCACCTGTGGAAGAGCCTGTCACTCTAGAATTGGCCTTTATAGCCACTCCAAGCGCGTCCCCATTGTCTCTCGAGATAAGGAGGCCAAAGAAGATGGAAAATAAAATTAGTTTGTCATAATTTGGATGCAAATTTAATACATAATTCAACGATGCTACACTTCTTGTGCCTGAAATCAAAATTATAGTTTCTGACTTACATTACCAGTAAGTATGGCAATGCAGTGACGGACAATTTGATTAGCATCATCACACACACCAACAGGGCTCACTGATGATTGTGTTTCAATTTCATAGCACATCTACAAAGACAAAGAACAAAATTGCAATTGGCAGACTTACCTATCTTTATAATGTCTCTGCCAAATAAACATTTTCTTTTAGTAAATCTATTATTGTTCAAGGTCCTTCACAAAGTCTGGTAAGCAGGCAGCATCATTCACTGTGAATTCCAGTTTTTACTCACTTAAGTGGAGCTAGAAATGTCTGCGACTTTAAGATTTTAACATTGCCAGCTTCTGTCTCCCAGTCGATTATTATAGTTCAGATGTTTTGAATTTGATAAAAGAAAGGATATCTGGATATTAATGGCAGACAAACGCACTGTCTGTGTGTTTGACAGCTCAGTGTGTGTATAGAATGGCACAGAACCGCGAGCTCATTCCTTGGGGATTTTGGGCAGACATAATTTTATGTCGCGAGCATGTAAATGACCATAATGTGAAAGCGAGATAATTACTGAAATTACTTAAGAGCTCCAAGAGATTTACCTTCTCACCAGATCCTGTATTTGATTGTGTTATTCTGTACAATTCAATTTGAAATCACTGTGAAAGGAGCTGTTTTGTGCACAATTCTTTGCCTTCATTTGTAGCGCCTATAAGTCAAATGTAATAGGACTTGCTGAAGAATGGAACAGTCCCAGTGTGCCAGTGATTTTTTTGATATTAACCCCTGAAGGGGTGCTGGTACAGTGTTATAAGCTTTCAGGCAAACTAAGTTCCCGAAACTGCCAAGAAGGAAAGAACTATTTTTCCATAACATCTTATCACAGCTGACAAAGGAATACCAAAGTATTTTACATAGAACCGTGGATGCTCACAGCATGAAAGGAGGCCTTTTGGCTCATCATTTCTGTATCCATTCCTTGTGAGAGTAATCTATTACTAATCTAACTTCTCCACTTTCTCCCCATAGTCCTGTAACTTCCTTTACTTTAAACATTTATCCAGGTTTTCCTTTAAAAATGTTATGGTGCCTGCCTCAACCACTCCATTTAATAAAACATTTCATGCTCCAAAAACTCTCACTGTAAAGAAATGTCCCTGGCTTGTATTTTATGAGCCCTCGAGGGATGGGGAGGTTGGCTGGGGGCCATAAATTTGTGAGGGAAGGCGGTGGGGTGGGGGGGGGGGGGTGGAGTGCCAATTAATGGCCACTTAAGGTCCTCTTCCTGCCGCCGCTGGCATTTTACCACTGACGAGGGGCCCTCTGCCACATGAGGAGGCCATCCAGTAACTCCAGGCAGCCTCTATGTGGGCTGCTGAGGTGGGGGGCTCCTTCATGGGCAATTTGTGGCCCACAGAGGGCTTCCAGTGGCAAAGGCCATCCCTGTGCAACCACCCACGCACCTGCCCTCAACTACCCACCACCCCTCATTGGGCCTGCCTGACTGGCCCCGTTGAGCCAGCCCCCACTTACCTGCAGTCTGGGGCCCCATGGCTGCTCCTGGTCCAGTGACTGCTGCAGTTCCAGCAGTGGCTACCCATAAAATTCAGGCCCCTGAGTGTGTGGTGGAGACACAGCCAATCGTGACTTTCAGTAGGGAATTGGATAAGCAACTGAAGAGAAAATAAAATTGAAGGGCTATGGGGGAAGGGCTGGGGAGTGAGACTAGCTGATTTGCTTGATCCGAATAGCCTCCTTCTGTACTATGACCATTCTATGATTCTATAAATCAGTGATTCAGTGTTGATTGCATCTGTGAAGACTGTGTACATAATGGAGGATCAGGGTATCTCTGACAGCCACTTCCAGATTTCCACATTTAACTGTGCATGTGCAGGTGGCAGAATTTATTATCAGTTCTACACAAGAATGATGTTTCGCTGTCATTACAACCACAAATTCCATTATGTAAAGGCTTAAATGAAAGAATCACTGCATCACTTGGACACAGTACCAGTATTACAGAAATTGTGTACAGTTCTCTTGCCTTTCTTCCTCAAACAAAATATATATTGGTAAAGATTTTTTCATAAATCCAGACCCTTTTAACTCAGGAATGCAATTTTTGTAGTAGAAGACTTGATATTATCCAAGGGTCAGCAACATGTCTGTACACGGACACCAGCGTCCCTGGTAAAAACAATTTGAGGTCCGTGACTGGTAATTTCAGGGATGAGAAATTTCCCATTGGCTTCTTCTTTCTGACCAAACCGGCTAGAAAAAAAATTGCAACTGTCAGTTTCACAGCTGAATTGGAGGCCTGAATTTTACAAGCACGCCTCAAATTGCAGCGGTGCGCTTTCAAGTTGGTGGTCTGCCCGAGCTGATCGCCCGTCGCTTAGCCCCTGTGATATTTCACGTGGGGGCTCATTTAAATGAAAGGGTGGAGCAGCCGCGCCCAAAGATGTAAAGTGGGTGGCTGCTCCATCCCCGGCAATGCCATCCGGCGCCACCAGGCAGGCGCCGGTGCCATTTTTAAAAGGCATCAGGCCCTTTCATTCTCATTCCAATTTTTAAAGGTGCCGTTTCACTACAACCTGCCATACAATTTTATTTCAACTTAGATTCCCCTCTCTGACATCCCCCACTGAATCCTCATTCAGTACATTGACATATCCCCCAACTAATGCACTTTCTGATTTCCTGAACTTTCCTCCCTAACTTCAGAACCTTTGACACTCAACCCTTCCCATCATCCCACAACCAATTGCAATAGTTCTCCCCACTTCGCCCCCGCGGCTCGCCCTGAGAATTTCACTACCCCCCCCCCTCCCCACCAGTGTCATGCCTCAGATCTCCGGACGGAGGTCCGAAGGTGTGGGACTTCTGACCACCAGCCGGCATATCGATGTGGGATGGCCGTCAGGACAAAGTAATTTTATTTGCATCAGTTACAATGTATTGACATATTAAAATTAAGGCTCGCTTAATGGAGGGAGCTGCACCGAGGCATCACCACCGCCGGGAAAATGCGATGGGCCCTTCCTGGCACTGGGGGTTTTGGCGGGCCTCACCCGGAAGAATTTTCTGGGCCTCCCAGTCTGACCCCCGACGTTTGAGGGTTAGTAAAAGTCAGCCTGGAATTTCTAAGCTCAGATCTTTATCTAATGCTCATTCACACTCCTTTCCATATTCACATCTGAAAGGTGCTGAGAGTGGGAACAGCAGTTTCCAAACTTTGGACAGATTCAGGGTTTTCCGGCGGGTTCTGATTTCTTTTTTAAAAGTCTGCCGGAAAACTCCAAAACTGTCCGAAGTTCGGAAACCACTGTTCCCGCTCTCAGAAATGGTCAGAGGGGACAGGGACAAAGAGAGGGGCAGAGAGAAAGAGTGGGCAAAGAGAGAGAGAGGGCCAGAGAGAGAGAGGAGAAAAAGAGAGAGAGGGAGGGAGGGAGAGAGAGAGAGGGAGACAGAAAGAGAGAAAGGGAACAGACAGGGAGAGAGGGGAAAGAGAGCGAGAAAGGGGGCAGAGATGGGGGGAACAGAAAGAGTGGGGATGACACAGAGAGGGTCGATGACACAGAGGGGGAGACACTACACGGGGGGAGCACAGAGTGAGGGGAACACAGAGAGGGGGGAACACAAAGAGGGAGGGGGAGAGAGACAGAGAGAGATGGGGGGGTGGGGGAGAGAGAGCAATCAAGATCACTCCTGACAGATGGACATCTATCTGGAATATACTTCATTGCTACACCAAGTATGCGGGCAGAAATTGACTACCTGTGCAAGCAAAAAAAAAGCCAGCTATCTCACTAATTCAGTGCCCAACATAGTGATGAGAAAGTAAGTTAATAAATTAGTCTTCTCATTTAAAGCTTCTTCACAAAAATGCACATTTGTTGTTGTTTTGATTAATAGTAAGATAACCTTTTAATGCCTGGTAGGCTGATGGAGAAAGTGAAGTCGCATGGGGTCCAGGGTGTACTAGCTAGATGGATAAAGAACTGGCTGGGCAACAGGAGACAGAGAGTAGCAGTGGAAGGGAGTTTCTCAAAATGGAGACATGTGACCAGTGGTGTTCCACAGGGATCTGTGCTGGGACCACTGTTGTTTGTGATATACATAAATGATTTGGAGGAAAGTATAGGTGGTCTGATTAGCAAGTTTGCAGACGACACTAAGATTGGTGGAGTAGCGATAGTGAAGGGGACTGTCAGAGAATACAGCAGAATATAGATAGATTGGAGAGTTGGTCAGAGAAATGGCAGATGGAGTTCAATCAGGGCAAATGCGAGGTGATGCATTTTGGAAGATCCAATTCAAGAGTGAACTATACAGTAAATGGAAAAATCCTGGGGAAAATTGATGTACAGAGAGATTTGGGTGTTCAGGTCCATTGTTCCCTGAAGGTGGCAACGCAGGTCAATAGAGTGGTCAAGAAGGCATACGGCATGCTTTCCTTCATCGGATGGGGTATTGAGTACAAGAGTTGGCAGGTCATGTTACAGTTGTATAAGACTTTGGTTCGGCCACATTTGGAATACTGCGTGCAGTTCTGGTCGCCACATTACCAAAAGGATGTAGATGCTTTGGAGAGGGTGCAGAGGAGGTTCACCAGGATGTTGCCTGGTATGGAGGGTGCGAGCTATGAAGAGAGGTTGAGTAGATTAGGATTATTTTCATTAGAAAGACGGAGGTTGAGGGGGGACCTGATTGAGGTGCACAAAATCATGAGAGGTATAGACAGGGTGGATAGCAAGAAGCTTTTTCCCAGAGTGGGGGATTCAATTACGAGGGGTCACGAGTTCAAAGTGAGAGGGGAAAAGTTTAGGGGGGATATGCGTGGAAAGTTCTTTACGCAGAGGGTGGTGGGTGCCTGGAACGTGTTGCCAGCGTTGGTGGTAGATGCGGGCACGATAGCTTCTTTTAAGATGTATCTAGACAGATACATGAATGGGCAGGAAGCAAAGAGATACAAACCCTTAGAAAATAGGCGACATGTTTAGAGAGAGGATCTGGATCGGCGCAGGCTTGGAGGGCCGAAGGGCCTGTTCCTGTGCTGTAATTTTCTTTGTTCTTTGTTCTTATCTTTCAAAAATAGTCTCACTGGCCCACTATGTAAGACAAAAATTGTAATATGCCCTCACCCCTACGCGAAAAGTTTGGACACCCCTGCTTCCAGCCTTTAACCTTGTGCTTGAAAATAACCTAGCAGCTAGGCTATTTTAAAATACATGTTTTTTTTTTTATTCATTCATGGGATGTGGGCATCACCGGCTATGCCAGCATTTATTGCCCATCCCTAATTGCCATTGAGAAGGTGGTGGTGAGCTGCCTTCTTGAACCGCTGCAGTCCATGTGAGGAGGTACACCCACAGTGCTGTTAGGAAGGGAGTTCCAGGATTTTGACCCAGCGACTGTGAAGGAACGGCGATATAGTTCCAAGTCAGGATGGTGTGTGACTTGGATGGGAACTTGCAGGTGGTGGTGTTCCCATGCATCTGCTGCTCTTGTCCTTCGAGGTGGTAGAGGTCGCGGGTTTGGAAGGTGCTGTCTAAGGAGCCTTGGTCCATTGCAGCAGTGCATCTTGTAGATGGTACACACTGCTGCCACTGTGCGTCAGTGGTGGAGGGAGTGGATATTTGTGGATGGTGTGCCAATCAAGCGGGCTGCTTTGTCCTGGATGGTGTCGAGCTTCTTGAGTGTTGTTGGAGCTGCACCCGTCCAGGCAAGTGGAGAGCATTCCATCACACTCCTGACTTGTGCCTTGTAGATGGTGGACAGGCTTTGGGGAGTCAAGAGGTGAGTTACTCGCCGCAGGATTCCTCGCCTCTGACCTGCTCTTGTAGCCACGGTATTATGGCTGCTCCAGTTCAGTTTCTGGTCAATGGTAGCCCCTAGGATGTTGATAGTGGGGGATTCAGCAATGGTAATGCCATTGAATGTCAAGGGGAGATGGTTAGCTTCTCTCTTGTTGGAGATGGTCATTGCCTGGCACTTGTGTGGCACGAATGTTACTTGCCACTTATCAGTCCAAGCCTGGATATTGTCCAGGTCGTGCTGCGTTTCTACACGGACTGCTTTAGTATTTGAGGAGTCGCGAATGGTGCTGAACATTGTGCAATCATCAGCGAACATCCCCACTTCTGACCTTATGATTGAAGGGAGGTCATTGATGAAGCAGCTGAAGATGGTTGGGCCTAGGACACTAGAGGAACTCCTGCAGTGATGTCCTGGAGTTGAGATTATTGACCTCCAACAACCACAGCCATCTTCCTTTTCTCTAGGTATGACTCTAACCAGCAGAGAGTTTTCCCCCCGATTCCCATTGACTCCAGTTTTGCTAGGGCTCCTTGATGCCATACTCGGTCAAATGCTGCCTTGATGTCAAGGGCAGTCACTCTCACCTCACCTCTTGAGTCCAGCTCTTTTGTCCATGTTTGAACCAAGGCTTTAATGAGGTCAGGTGCTGAGTGGCCCTGTCGGAACCCAAACTGGGTATCACTGAGCTGGTTATTGCTAAGCATGTGGTGCTTGATGGCACTGTTGATGACACCTTCCATCCCTTTGCTGATGATTGAGAGTAGACTGATGGGGCGGTAATTGGCCGGGTTGGACTTGTCCTGCTTTTTGTATACAGGACATACATGGGCAATTTTCCACATTGCCAGGTAGATGCCAGTGTTGTAGCTATACTGGAATAGCTTGGCTAGGGGTGCAGCAAGTTCTGAAGCACAGGTCTCCAGTTTAAAGGCTTGTGTTATGTAAACTCATTTAAAATGGCAAAAGTCACTTAGGGAATGTCTCGATTTCTACACTCTGGCATGCATTACTTTCACTTGGGACACAAGCTCAGTGCCATGTCGAAAGTTGCTGGACTTTCACTTCTATATAAATGAAGCAATTCCACTGCTATCGATTTGCAATTACATTGTTCCATAACGTATTGAATGGAAAACAAGCAATAAAATCCAAGGAATCTCTAGAAGTCAGAACTGTAAGTTCATCAGGAATACAAGAGTACAGTGTAATGGGGCTGAGTGATATTGGCAAAAAATGATGCTGCTGACCCATATATAATAGTAAATGCAATATAATAGATAGCTTTAATAAACCTTAATCTATGATGAACTGTCTATAATTCCTGAACGAAATCCATGCTGCATTTGCAGTTTTAAAAACAGTCGGGGAAGACACAGTAAAAATTTATTATGTTTCAATGACCATGTTTAAAACAGTCATTAACTGATTTTTTGGCTGAGAATTGGATTAAAGGACAAGTTATACAAGTATATCAATAATCAGTAACTAGAATGCGCATAATTTACTATCCAGTTTGAGGGCAGATAACCTGAGTGGCTAATGTCATTTGAAAGTTGTTTGTATCATATTATATGTATCATATTATATGTATACATTACATTACATTAAAAGTGCACATTTGCTAACAGGTAAGATATTTAGCTTGGACGTAAATTGGTTAGGCTGGAGTACAATCTTACAGATATTGACTAAACATTTTGTAACTGAATGATACATGCAGTAGCAACAACTCAACTTTTTGCAGGAAAGCTTTTTATTAATTATTATCTTGTTAGAACTGAATTGGAATTGACAGTGATAGACTGAGATATAGGCATAAGTGAAGTTAAGGGAATTGCTTTATTGGAGGAACTGAAGGGTGCTCTTTATTTGTAATTGTGTTTATCTAATTTTGTCACTAGCTTTGGTGAGTAAATGACATTTTGTCCATGAGAGATGCTGTTGTTTCTGTATTTTAGAATCCAGGACCTAGTTTAACAGCCTGTCAATATGAATAAACTAGTCTTGACTACCTACCACTAATATCTCTGTTCCTTCTTGTCCCATTCTGCTTTTCTGTTTTACATGACTCTTCAGAAGTACTATCTGCTCCATCCTATAAAATTCTCCTGAATTGGAGATCATTGCCCTTTTGTTGGCTGCCTTGCCTTCAGACACATATTACAAGCAGGTGGAGAAGCTTCACAAACATTGACCATCACCAGTTAAATTGTCTTGTGATAATAGCAGTGTGAGAAATGGTCCATCTTCCTATTGCTGATTTTTCTACTACCTCACCTCAATAACAATCCTCTCCTTGATTTTCATGGTTTATTGAATGAATTTGCACTTCTGACAGAGTGTGAATCCACAGAGGTCATCTGATAAGGTCCATCTATCACCCCGTGACATGGTGTCGCTAACTCAATTCTGTCAACAAAAGTAGTTCACACTGGCATTGCATTCTATTTTGCTTGCTAGCTAGCTAAAACAAGTATGCTGCTCTCCATTGATGTTTGTATGTTTAGCTACTTCATTTATTGGGAGAAATGTCTTTTAAATTGGACTGTGTTTTGATGACATGGATTGGCTATGCACTTTATATACAGATTAATTGCCCCCATGTTCGCGATTGAGTCAATAATTTTGTCAAATGTCTGTCGTGCAACATGTTGGTGCCTATCCCTAATATTGTCATGTCACTGGCTATGCTATCTGGGACTCCTTTATCTATAACTCCAGTAAAATAAGGCACTGTAAAGGCAAGATACTGTGATAGTTTTTACACCCAAGGATAAATTTCCACATTTGTATTCCTGGCCTGTAACTTCACCAGCTGTTTGTGCATGTTGGAAATTCAGACAAGGTGGTCAGTGGGTTCTGTAAGATTTTCCATTCATTAATAGAAAATTCTGACAAGACTGTTCACCTCCATTTCCAAATTCTAATATATGCCCCTAACGGGTAAAGCTCTGTGCAGGGAGCACAGATTTGTAACATTTACCAAGTAATCTGTATTCACATATAATAAACACTTACCCCATCTGTAATTTTTTTATATATAGAATGCACCCTTGCATAGATTGCCCAGTTGGACTCTATCTATTTTCCATTGTACATTACTTATACTTCATTTCAATGTGCATTCTATTGAACATGTATGCATACTTAATAATGATTCACAAATAATGTGCAGATGGTCCATTTTTTAATGAATAATGTGCTTGTTAGATGCAAAGGTCGGCTCTTGACCAAACAATGTACCTGGCCAGATGAACATGTTTCTTTAAGAAAAAGAAGTGTAAAATCTGTAGACTCCTGTGTTGTATTAATGATATGACTTGTGCACCATTGCCATCTCAAACCATAAAAGTGGATCAGGGTTTTCAATCATTTTAAGAGCAGATGGCAAAGGATCAGAGGCAGAAAGCTGACCCAGCAGTAAATTTGAGTGAAAGTGGATCAAGTTGAGAAACAACTGCATACAACATAAAAAAAAGATATTTAAAATATTTGATCAGATTTGTACCTGCTCCATACAATACAAGGCATAAAATTCAACGTGTTGGGAAGGTTTTTTTAAATGTTTACAGAGCTGGATTTTTTTAAAAAGCAGAAGATACCAAAAAGTGCATTGTATTAATTCATTTAAACATTAAAACTATACAATTTGCACAATTTCAACAGGGTAGTTAACTTATTTGGGTTAACACCACCATTAAAATAGCTGACAAAGGAATTGCATATAGATGAGTTAAGTGTTTACACTAAACTTCACACAACAGAATTTCAAGGCCTAAATGAAAAATAGGCCCACATTAAGTAGTTTGTGGTAATGCAAAATGTGTTGCAGGGTCTGCAGCCAGTACACCACTAAATTTAAATAAAACAAATTTAAATATGGAATTAATATTTTTCAACATCCTTTCAATGGCAATGGGATGACAGTTTCACGTGCCAGTGTAAAAAGTGTGGACATGATGCACCATTTGCTTACCACAGAATTGTCCTAAGATGTGCACTCCATAAAATCTTGTCCTGTTCCTGTTCTTTGCTCAAATGGCCATTACCTTCGCTCCCTAAATAGTCCAGAATTTGTACCTCTCTCCCTCTCCAGTGCCAGCTCCACATTACTTCACTTCCATCTGACTTGGGAAACTGTCTATTAGCTTTATGAATACTTCAACAGAAGCCATGAATGGTATGGTGTTGGGAAAGTTAAATTGGATACAAGACTGTAACTGGAAAAAAAAGTTCTTTGGAAAAACATCAATTCCTTTTATTACCCAGTAGAATACACTTTTTGGCTTCTGTTATTCATTTCTGTGTTCATATTTTGGGTTACAATGCAAGTTTGTGTGCAGTTTCCAGACTGCAAATTTCTCTTGTAGTTTTCCCTTACTGCCAGAAGAGGACAGAGTTGAAACAGTCAATATGGCAAAATGGTAACTTGCTAAAATCTGCCCTAACTTCTAGATTAATTTAATTCTGATTGGAGTCTCCTGATCATTGGCAATCACTTACCTGAATTTTAATTTTATATCCTTTATTTTCAATGTTATATAGTTAATTTGTTTTAGATGGAGGCTAGATTCTATTCATGTTATCATAGATCACTCTCCCAATGGGCTGAATTTTACAACGCCCCAGCGGGTTGGATGATGACGTGAGGGTGGCATAAAATTGAGCGGGAGGCTCCGGGAGGCTGGAAACGGCCGAAACGGCCTGCCCGCCCGAGGCCAATCAAGGCCCAGAAGTGGCCATTTAACGGCCACTTAAGGGCCCTCGCCCGCCTCCATGGGTATTTTACCCGTGACAAGCGGGCGTGCTGGGGATGTGAAAGGCCGCCCAGTAATAGCTGCTGGCCTTTCCGCACCCCGGGGGGTGGGGGGGGGTGCCATGGCAGTCGGGCACAGGATGCCTGATTAAGGGCCACCCACACCTCCCAACCCACCCGCGGGACCCAAGATACCCCCCTTCCCCCAAACAAACACTCCAGCCTCACCAGAGAAGGACCGATCCTCTTGGTGAGGCAAGCCCAACTTACCTGGACTCCTGGCTCCATCAGGGCAGCTGGGCTGCAGACCCAGCAGTGGCCACCGCTCCCAGTGGCACTGCTGGGACTAAGAGCTGCCAGTCCGCTGATTGGCTGGCAGCTCACTGAGGCAGGACCTCCTCCCTCAAGTGGGTGAAAGTCCTGCCTCGGGACAATTAAAGCCCGGGGAGCTGTAAAATGCGGGACAGATCCCTGAGCTAGGCGGAAGTGAGTTCGCCACCAACTTTTACGCCGGTGGCGAATTCCCGTCCACCTAAGGTAAAACCCAGGCCAATGTGTTCAATTCTCTATGTGAGTGTACATAGAGGCTATTGAAGGTAAGAAGTACAGCTTGATTTATAATTGTAAGATTTATAATTCAGTTTATTAGCATGTTAGCAGAGCATGATGATGTGCCAACAATATGGTTTCAGGTTTTTTGACCTTTGCTGTCCAGAAGCTAAGTTCTCAATTTAACAGATAAAATGATTAGTAGAAATAATTGCCATTCATATATTCCATAGTCTCAGGATGGCACAAATAATTGCACAGCAAATCAATTATTCTTGACACATCGGCCTTGGAAATCCACAAGGCAACACCTTACCATAAGTGCAGGATGTGACTGCTACGAGATTTCACCTCATTTTAATATTGCTGGCAGGTGCCCTACGGTCACACTCCTGGCCGCCATCTGGCTAGAAAGATAGTAATTCTGCAGAGGCTGCCTATATTGGGTGCTGGGAGTGTGGCCATTTTTTGTGCAGAGATTTGATCGGATGAAGGGTTTGATGAATCTAAAAGATCAAGGAGACTTGGGTGTATTGTAATTACATGTGTAACTCATTACTCCATACTCCACGATCTTTTAAGCACATAATCGGTTTGCACCTAGGTTACACATCTCTCTCACCACAAATGAGGAGGAAACTCCAGGTTCTGATAAAAGGCCATTGACCTGAAACTCTGGCCTGAATGACCACAAGCTTCAAGAAAGGCACAGTGCACACGTGAGATGTGCACCGCTGAGCCGCCGTGATATTCAGTGTGACAGCTCATTTACAGGGAGGGGCGGAATACCCGCCCCATCTATGCCATCGGGGGTGGGCGGGCCATCCCTGGCAACGGCATCTGGCGCCACTTTTTAAAGGGCTTCACTCCCTTCCGAGGCACTTATATTTTTAAAGGGGCAGTTTTAAAAAAAACTAAAATGAAAATTTTATTCAACTTTCCAATTCACTCTCCCACACCACAATGAGTAATCAGTTTATTAAATGCCCTCTCCCCCCAAAAAAACTTTTCTTCTGATCCCAAACTTTCCCCCCCGAACTTTATTAACTTTGACCTTCAATCCCTTCCCACCATCCCCTCAAACAATAGCAAGAGTTTTCCCCGCTTCCTCCCCCTCCTACCTGAAAACTTCACTCCTCCCCCTCCCTACCAGTGTGCCATCTCGGATCTCCAAATGGAGATCCGAAGGAGCGGGAGATCCAGCAATTGGCTGGAATATCGGCATGGGACGGCCATCGTGATGAGGTAAGTAATTATGCATTAATTAGAATGTATTTAAATATTTAAATTAAGTTGCTGTCGCTGAGTGGCGGGGGGGGGGGGGGGGGCGGGTGGGGGCCTCGTTGCCGCCGGTAATATGGGGCAGGCCCTTCCCGGTGTCAAGGCCCGTGACAGGCCTCTGCCGGAGGTATTTTCCAGGTCCCCCCATCACGACCCCAACATCAGGGTGCTGGTATCTCTCTCCACAGGTGCTGCCTGACCTGCTGAGTATTTCCAGCATTTTCATTATTTTAGGAAACTCCAGGTGCTGAATTTTATTAGCCTGCTGCACATAGCGGTGGCACGCTTTGAAGTCGGCAACCTGCTGTACTGAACGGCCACGCAGAGCCCCCGCGATATTACGTGCGGGGGTTCACTTAAATGGAGAATGTGGAGGCGGCCACCATGTCCCCAGCAACAGCGTCTGGCACCATCGCGCAGGCGCATTTCTAAAGGGCTTCAAGCCCTTTAGGTAAATTTAAATGTTTAAAGCGCTGTCACAAAACTTTTCATTCAAATAAAACATTAAAACATGGAGGCCCTTTCCCAACCCCCCACAATGGTGTTTTTATTGTCTGATGGGATTGAAATGTATTTTAGTCCCAGCACAAACTTTTCCTCCCAACCTCACCACATTTGCCTTTCAACCCCTTTCCACCATCCTCACGGCCAATGATTATTGTTTTTCCTACTTCCCCCTCCAGCCTTGATGATTTGACCCCTCTCCCCTCCTCACCAGTGCCTCACCTCGGAACTCCGTACAGGGTTCCCAAGGCGCGCGAGTTGTGGCCGGTGGCCGTAAAAGTGACATGGGATGACCGTTGGCGGCAGGGAAGTTCATTTGCATGCCTATTCCCCTCATTTGAATATTTTAATGAAGACCCCGCCGCCAAGTGGCGGTGGTGGGCCGCACAGAGGTCTTGCCGCCGTCGCTAGTATCCGGCAGGGCCTTCTCGGTGTCGTGAGTTGTGGCGGGCCACTCCCCCTAGCATTTTACGGGCCTCCCTGCCTTGATCCACAGTGTCGAGGGGCTGGTAAAATCCAGCCCCAGGTCTTGGTTTGCTCCTGGCCTCGCAAAGCCTGTATGTTGGGAATCTGACATCACTTATGCAATATTAAGGCACCTAACATTAATCCATATTGTAAATTCTTGCAATATTTTTCTTCTGATAACGTGTCACTTTATGCTTTTTATAGTACTATTTGAAATTCAATGCTATTTTTACTTGGCAACTGTATTTTTTTTAACAGTTTGTCATCTGAAAAATGGACAATGAAAGTGTTGCTAGTTCAGTAGTTAAAAGGATTAATCACAGCATTTTGCACCTTGTTAAATCTGCTATTGATAAATTTCAGTGAATGAATAAGTACTACAATCAGTAATGATTTTGTTAATTTAGATGGAATTCCACACCTTATTAAGTCTGCTATTTGGTGGTGTATTTGCTATTCAGTTTCTTTCAGTGAATGAGTAACACTGTTTAAGTTGAGTAGCTGCAGTTCAGCTCCACACAGATATTGCTCCCTCCCCTCCCCCATTCAAATAGTCTGGCTGGAACAAGGGAAGAGCTCAGCACATGTTTGAATTATGAAGGCAGATTTTTTCACACACTGGAGCACTTGGAAAATTGGACAGGTCAGAGTGCACTTCTGTAAAAGAACCAAGAAAACCTTCCCCATTGTATTATAAAATTTTAAAGCACAGAAAAAAAAGAGAGGATGCCATTTCAGGCTTTCCACCTGTACAGAATCTCTGAAAGAGCTATTCACTTAATCTCCTTTCCCCATACCCTTTTAAATATTTCTTTTCAAATATTTATCCACTTGCCTTTTAAAACCAATTATGGATTTTGCTTCCATCAATGTTTCTGACAAGGCATTCCAGCCCATAATCTTTTCCTTCACTCTTTTAATGATGACCTTGAATTTATACTCTATAGTTACAGATTCACTGATCAGTGGAAATAGTTTCTCTCAATTTATCTTATCAAAGCGCCTCTATCCATTTAATTGTCTCTGTTCTAATGAAAAGAGACCCAGTTTTTCTAATTTGTCCTGAAAATTAAAACCATGCCTGGTATCAACAGTATTGAGTCTCTTCTGTACCCTCTCCATGGCCTTGACTTCCATCATATACTTCAAAAGGTAATAATATTTCATGAGAAAAAAAGGTTCAGTGCCAGAGGACTGGCAGATAACTAATGTTACACTGATATTCAAGAAGGGAGATAACACATGTCCAGCCAATTATAGACCACCCAGCTTTACATCAGCAGTAGGAAAAAAAATTGAATCCCTACTAAACGAAAAAATAGAAAAACACCCAGAAACCAAAAATATAATCATGAATAGTCAACATGGATTTCCAAAAGGAAAGCCTCGCTTGGCCAACCTCATTGAATTCTTCGAAGAGGTAACAGAGACAATAGACAAGGGTAATATAATCAAAGTAATATATCTGGATTGCCAAAAGGTCTTTGATAAGGTACCACATCATCAACAAATGAATAAATTCAAAGCATGCAGAGTCAGGGCAAGTAGCAGAACGGATAGCTAGCTGGCTGAAAGACAGAAAGCAGAGAGTACAGTCATGCTTACACAGTACGAAGTTATGAACTATAAAATTAACCTATGAAATAAACTCGAAATGGACACTTTTCCGATAAAACAAAATGGAGTTGAGAGGTCAGGTGTCCTTTTCCTTCCTGCCAATATGCATGAAATCGCAAGAACCCTGAGTTAATTTTCATGTCTGGTCTTGGCAAAGTTATTAAAATACAAAAGGCCTTTCTGGACATATCTTTGAGAAGTCATTAAGATGCAAATAGCCCTTTCTATGGTAATGGCTGCATCTCTCCAACCAATTGGGTTAACAATACTGTGGCAGACACTTTGACTCCAAGCTTGACCTCCAGCGAACATACAAATTAGGAGCAGGAGTAGGGCACTCGGCCCCTTGAGCCTTCTCCACCATTCAAAAGATCATAGCTGATCTGATTGTCACCTCAACTCCATATTCCCGCCTACCCCCAATAACCTTTCATCCCCTTGCTTATCAAAAATCTATCTACCTCTGCCTTCAGGCTTGGGCTGATAAGTGGCAAGTAACATTTGCGCCACTCAAGTGCCAGTGACCATCTCCAATAGAAGAGAATCTAACCATCTCCCCTTGACATTTAATGGCATTACCATCACTGAATGCCCCATTATCAATATCCTGGGGGTCACCACTAACCAGAATCTTAACTGGATCAGCCATATAAATACAGTTGCAACAAGAGCAGGTCAGAGCCTGGGAATTCTGTGGTGAATAACCCACCTCCCAACTTCCCAAAGCCTTTCCACCATCTACAAGGCACAAGTCAGGAGTGTGATGCAATACTCTCTAATGTCTGGAAAAGTCTGGCTCCAACAACACTTAGGACATTCAACACCATCCAGGACAAAGCAGCCCACTTGATTGGTACCCCATCCACCACCTTAAACATGCACCCCCTCCACAACAAAGCACAGTGGTAGCAGTGTGTACCATATATAAGATGCACAGCAGAACTCAACATGCCTCCTTTAACAGCACCTTCCAAACCCACAACCTCTTCCACCTAGAAGGAAAAGAACAACAGACGCATGGGAACACCACCACCTGCAAGTTCCCCTTCAAATCACACACCATCCTGACTTGCAAATATATCACTGTTCCTTCACTGTAGATGGGCCAAAAACCTGGAACTCCCTCCTTAACAGCACTGTGGGTACCAGCACCAGATGGACTGCAGGGGTTTAAGAAGGCAACTCATCATCACCTTCTCAAGGGCAATAGATGCTGGCCTTGCCAGTGTCGTCCACACCCCATGAAAGAATTTAAAAAAATTTAAAGACTCTGCTTCCACTGCCTTTTGAAAAAGAGAGTTCCAAAAATGCATGACCCTCTGACAGAAAACAAATTCTCCTCATCTTTGTCTTAAATGGGCGACCCCTTATTTTTAAACAGTGACCCCTAGTTCGAGATTCTCCCACAAAAAGAAACATCCTTTCCACATCCCTCAAGACCCATGGAGGTAGAGGGCATACTAAATGAGTAAGGCTGGCTGTACTTAAAGTTGATAAGACCAGGATCAGATGAGATGCATCCAAAGTTACTGAGGGAAGTAAGAATGGAAATTGTGAAGGCACTGACTATAAACTTCCAATCCTCCTTAAATACAACGGTGATGCCAGAGGACTGGAGAATGGCAAATATTACACCCTTGTTCAAAAAGGGGTGTAAAAATAAGCCCCGTAACTAATTTAACCAATGTGGAGGGAGACTCAGCTCCTGCTCTCTCAACTTTATTCCAATTAAACTGCTGCCCACCAACTTCCTCACCTAGGCCCCATGATAGCTGATATTGTTAACGGTTGCCTGTCTTCAGGTGTTGTTCCTCTCTCCTTTAAACCTGCCATTATCAGCCCTCTTCTCAATAAAAAAAACTCTTGACCCCCACTGTCCTTGTAAACTACTGTCCCATCTCTAACCTCCCTTTCCTCTGAATGTGTTGTCGCCTCCCAAATCCATGCCCATGTATCCCAGAACTCCATGTTTGAAACCCTCCAATCAGGTTTTAACCCTGCCTTTGGACTGAAAATCAGTTTAAAGAAAACTGAAGTCCTGTATCAGCCTGCATCCCAAGAAGAATATAAACCATCAAGCATTGTCATCGAAAGAACCGAGCTGAATGCCGTCAAGCAATTTACTTATTTGGGGAGCGTCATCTTGTTTGATGCCACCATAGGCAAGGAAGTGGACAATAGGCTCTCAGAGTCAAACAGCACATTCGGCAGACTCTACAAACGAGTGTGGACCAACCACAGCCTCAGAGCATGTACGCCTTCTAGAGCGCTTCCATCAGCGCTGCCTCCGAAGCATCCTCAAGATTTACTGCCAGGACCACATCACAAACATTGAAGTCCTGGAAACAGCCAACATCACCAGCATCAAGGCCATCCTCCTGCAAAACATTAGGCGGGTCACGTTGCCTGGATGGACGTCAGTCGTCTGCCCAAGATCACTGTTTTATGGAGAGCTGACCATGGGTAAAAGGAACAGAGAGGCCCCATGCAAACATTTCAAGGACTCCCTGAAGAAATCCCTCTCTGTGTGCCACATCAACCATCGCCAGTGGGAAGCGCAGGCCATAGATAGTGATGCCTGAAGATGCGACATCAGGAGGGCTACAAACACCTTTTTGACTGAGCAAAGAACCAGCATGAAAGAGAAAAGGAGGAGAAGGATAGATCCAATTGCCCCCAGCAGCGAGTACACCTTCACTTGGACCTGCTGTGGGAGAATCTGTTGGTCACGGATAGGCCTGACTAGCCACCAGCAGATCTGCAACCGATGACTACAACCTTCCCAAAATCTTCATCCGCGAAGAAATGCCAAGACAAGTAGTACAGAAATGCCCTGTCAAAGTCCTATGTTGTCATGTCAAAGGTAAACTATCTCTCCTTCTTGACTGTCTGCAGCTTTTGACATGGTTGATCACACCATCCTCCTCCAACGCCTCTCCACTGTCATCCAGCTGGGTGGGAGTACTCTCACCTGGTTCTATTCTTTTCTATCTAATCGTCGCCAGAGAATCATTTGTAATGGCTTTTATTGTATTACCCATATCCACGCTTTCTGTTACTTTTTCAAAGAATTCAAAAAGGTTGTTCAAGCATGACCTTTCCTTTGAAATCCATGCTGCCTATTCTTTATTATATTTTCAGTTTCAAGATATTTTCTATTACACCTTTGAGTAAGGATTCCATTATCTTTCCTATCACTGAGGTTAAGCTAATTGGTTTTCAGTTCCTGGAGTTGGTCTCTCTCCCTTTTAAATATAGGAGTCACATTAGCTGCCCTTAGTCCTCTGGCATTATTCTCTTCTAATGAATTTATAGTGCCTCTGATAACACTTCAGTAATTTATTTTAATATGTGCGGATGTTATCCTCTCTATGTTTGATCAGTTTACCAATGATCACCTCCTTTTCTATTTTAAGTATCTTTATCTTTTTTGATCATTTCTTCTAATATTATGTCCATCATATTAGTCTTCCTGCAAAATAACTGGAGGCAAAATAATTATTTAATATTTCTGTAATTTTCCTGTTATTAACTGTGATTTTATTGTGTGCATCCCTTAGTGGCCCAATCCCCATCCTGATTTTTCTTTTATTATTTATCTACCTGTGGAATACTTCACTATTTCTTTTCATATTCCTTTTTAATTTAATTTTGTAGTTTCTCTTTGCCTTCCTAATTGTTTTTCTCACTTCTTTCCTAATCTTTTTGTATTCCCTTTTGCCATCCTCGCCTTTGTTAACGACGTAACTAGTGGGTGTCTTTTTCTTTAGTTTCAATTTGTCCCTTTTTTCTTTTTTCATCCATGATGTTTCATTACTGGCTAGTTTGTTCTTGCTTTTTAGTGGTACATATTTCTCCTGGAATCTATTGATCACCATTTTAAATGTTTCCCAAAGCTGCTTTAATAAGTGATGTCATCTACTAGACATTATGACCAGCTTTGTATAACATCCCACTGAGAAAACAACAATCCCTTAACAAATCACATGTCACCAAAGGATTTATTTCAACATCCTGTGAACACAAGTCTTCAGAATGTAGTTAAAAATGTGAATTTAAAAACAGAATGGGTACTTCAGCATTTGTTCTACACTTGTTCTTTTTTCTTGTCTTATTTAAACAAATTAGCTATAATTACACAGCACAAAGCAAACTGAAAGGATGTGAGCCACTTGGAATAAAATAGATACACGACAAAATCATTCTGGGTACCTCTATTGATAAGGAAATGTTTGCAAATAGAGTAAAAGGATGTTCAGGGATGAATTATAGATGCACTTTGCAGTCCACAACTAGATTTTGGACTGTAATGTTACTTGAAAGAAAATGTGTTTTTTATTATAACTTAACTAGAACAGGTATATATTCAGCTACTACAGGAGCCACACCAACACACATCTTACTCTGTTGGGCTACATACACAACTCCCTGGTCATGTGTGACACAAAATCACTTCCTCTGGTGATCTTCACTGACAGCTTCTTTAGGTGGTCCTCTCTTAAGGTCATCCCACAACATGTACCAACACAAGGACATGTATATGCTCAGTACTGATGAGAGACGACTATGTGATTTGCAGTTATTCCCTTGACCATGTGCTGCTTTGTTTTGTTTTGTGAAATGTAGCCTGCAGCATGTCAGGATGTATTGGTGGCTCAGGTAAAGAAGAAAAGTGGGAGGATAGTTTTTTTAAATTTTTCCTTGGGATGTGAGCATTGCTGACAAGGCCATCATTTATTGGCCATCCCTAATTGCCCTTGAGAAGGTGGTGGTGAGTTGCCTTCTTGACCGCTGCAGTCTATGTGGTGTAAGTACACCCACGGTGCTATAAGGGAAGGACTTTCAGGATTTTGACCCACTGATAGTAAAGGAATGGCAATATAGTTCCAAGTCAGGATAGTGTGTGGCTTGCAGGTGGTGGTGTTCCCATTCTGTTCCCATTCTGTTGCCCTTGTTATTCTAGGTGGTCGAATTCTCAGGGTTTGGAAGGCTCTGTAGAAGGAGCCTTGGTGAATTGCTGCAGTGCATCTTGTGGATGGTACACACTGCTGCCACTTGCGTCAGTGGTGGAGGATGGGAATGTTTAAAATGGTGGATGGGGTGCCTATCAAGTGGGCTGCTTTGTCTTCGATGGTGTCAAGCTACTTGGGGGTTATTGGAGCTGCACTCATCCAGGAAAGTGGAGAGTATTCCATCATACCCCTGACTTGTGCCCTGTAGATGGTGGACAGGTTTTGAGGAGAAGGAGGTGAGTTACTCACTGCAGAATTCTGAAACTCTGGCCTGCTTTTGTAGCCACAGTATTTATATGGCTGCTCCAGTTAAGTTTCTGGTCAATGGTAGCCCCAAGGATGTTGATGGTGGTGACTTCAGTAATGATAATGTTGTTGAATGTCAAGGGGAGATGATTAGATTTTCTCCTGTTTGAGATGGTCATTGCCTGGCACTTGTGTGGCAGAAATGTCACTTGCCACATATTAGCCCAAGCCTGAATGTTGTCGTGGTCTTGCTGCATGCGGGCATGGACTGCTACAGTATCTGAGGAGTTGCGAATGGTACTGAACACTGTGCAATCATTAGCAAACATCCCCACTTCTGACCTTATGTTGGAGGAAAGGTCATTGATGAAGCAGCTGAAGATGGCTGGGCCAAGGACACTACCCTGACGAAACTCTGCAGTGATGGCCTGGGGCTGAGATCATTGGCCTCCAAAAACCATCTTCTTTTGTGTTAGGTATGACTCCAGCCAGTGAAGAGTTTTCCCATTGATTCCCATGACTTCAATTTTATTTGGGCTCCTTGATGCCACACCTGGTCAAATGCTGCCTTGATGTCAAGGGCAATCACTCTTCCATCACCTCTGGAATTTGGCTGTTTTGTCCATGTTTGGCCTAAGGCTGTAATGAGGTCTGGAGCAGACTGGCCCTGGCAAAACCTAAACTGAGCATTTGTGAGAAGGTTGTTGCCGAGTAACTGCTGCTTGATAGCACCGTCGACAACACCTTCCATCACTTTGCTGATGATTGAGAGTAGACTGATGGGGTGGTAATTGGCTGGATTGAGTTTGTCCTGCTTTTTCTGTACAGGACATACCTGGGTAATTTTCCATATTATCGGTTGCTGTAGCTGTACTGGAACCGTTTGGCTAAGAAGCACAAGTCTTCAATACTACAGCTGGATGTTGTCAGAGCCCACAGCCTTTGCCGTATGCAGTGACTTCAGCTGTTCCTTGACATCATGTGGAGTGAATCGATTTGTCTGAAGACTGGCATCTATGATGGATGAGACCTCAGGAGGAGACAGAGATGGATCATCCACTCGACAGTTCTGGCTGAAGATGATTGCAAATGCTGCAGCCTTGTCTTTTGCACTGACATGCTGGGCTTCACCCATCATTGAGGATGGGGATATTTTTGGAGCTTCCTTCAAAAGTTATTTGTTTAATTGTGCATCACCATTTATCACTGGATGTGACAGGACTGCAGAGTTTTGATCTAATCTGTTGCCTCTGTGATCACTTAGCTCTGTCTTTCGCATTGCTGCTTCCGCGGTTTAGCATTCATGTAGTCCTACGTTGTAACTTCAGCAGATTGGCCCCTCATTTTTAGCTATGCCTGTAGCTGCTCCTGGCATGCTCTGCTGCAGTTCTCATTTGAACCAGGGTTGATCCCCTCACAGATGCTGCCAGACCTGCTGAGTGAATCCAGCATTTCTTGTTTTTGTTTCAGATTTCCAGCATCCGCAGTATTTTGCTTTTATTGATCCCCTGGCTTGATGGTAATCGTAGAGTGAGGGTTGCCAGGCCATAAAATCACAGATTCTGTTTGAATACAATTCTGATGCTGCTGATGGCCCACAGTATCTCATGGATGCCCAATTTTGAGCTGCTAGATCTGTTCCAGATCCCATTTTGCACAGTGGTAGTGCAAACAGCACACTGGAGTTCCTTAGTGTGAAGACAGGATTTCGTCTCCATAAGGACTATGTGGTGTCACTCCGACCAACACTGTCACAGACAAATGCATCTATGACAGGTTGATTGGTGCAGATGAGGTCAAGTTGGTTTTTTATGGTCCTTTGGAAGGCGGGATTTCAGGCGGGGGGCGGAGAATCTGTGTGGAATGGAATGTGATATGGAACCAGACGCCATAATGCCTCTTTCCCAATTCTGTCGGAGGCGGCGAAGTGCAATGGCGGCGTGATCACTTACATCTATTAAATACTATTTCGCATCCATTTGAATGCCATTCATTGCGATCTTACCAGGCATTCGCAATCTTGTGTTGGATGGGCAGCACTCACGTGCCTTCAGTTTCGCGTCTTAAAAAAGCTGGTGCCACTGAGGTGAGAGTCCTCATTTGCCTCAACAGGTTAGATAACTTTATCGGTGTTATCTGGGGGAAGTGGATGGGTGGGAAAACTTGACAAGTGTTTTTTCTTTGAAGAGGAGGGGAGAACTCGGCAAGTGGATTGTTTATGGTGGTGGGGGGTAGGGAGAACTCTAACTGGTTTGTCTGTGAATGGGGGATATGGGGAGGGGGTGGGTGCGTTGCTTGAGAGAGGAAAAATGTTTTTCAACAACACAGAAGTGAAGCCTCAGGGAGATATTGATAAAAGCACACTAGTGCAAATGCAGGGCTGGAAGACTTTTAAAGATGGCACCAGCACCTCCTCCAGCATCATATGACGTTGTCAACACCATGTGATTGGGGAGGACGGCAGCCATCATTATGTTAAATGGCCATCTGCCGTGTAATCGCAGTAGCGGCTGCTGATGTCACAGGCGTGACCACCACCATTTTGCACTCCTGTCAGCAGGATTATAAAATTCAGCCCCATGAGTGCCATAGGGCAATTACTGCCCAACATAAGAAATTCAAAATTATGAGAAAATAGTCATATTTCTTGTAAAAATTTTGCTAAATAATTGTTTTATGAATTCTGCACACTATCTGTAAAACAAAAAATGACAGTTAATATGTGTTGGAATTTGGAGCTATATTCCAATGTAAAATAGTGTACATGAAAATCACATTCATAGAAACATAGAAAATAGGAGCAGGAGTAGGCCATTCAGCCCTTCGAGACTGCTCCGCCATTCATTATGATCATGGCTGATCATCCAACTCAGTAACCTGTTCCTGCTTTTGCCCCATACCCTTTGATCCCTTTCGATCCAAGAGCTATATCTAACTCCTTCTTGAAAACGTACAATGTTTTGGCCTCAACTGCTTTGTGTGGTCGCGAATTCCACAGGCTCACCACTCTCTGGGTGAAGAAGTTTCTCCTCATCTCAGTCCTGAAAGGTCTACCCCGTATTCTTAGACTATGACCCCTGGCCCTGGACTCCCCCACCATTGGGAACATCCTTCCTTCATCTACCCTGTCAGGTCCTGTTAGAATTTTATAGGTTTCTATGTGATCCCCCCTCACTCTTCAGAACTCCAGCGAATATAATCCTAACCGACTCAATCTCTCCTCATACGTCAGTACTGCCACCCCAGGAATTCGGGGGACAATATTAACTGATTGGTATACCACAACATTTGTTTGCTTATAGAAAATATCTTGGTTTTTCACCAACTATTTACTGAAAATTATGGAAATAATTGCAATAGTTAACATAAACATAGTTCACAGTAGTGTAGTGGTTATGTTCCTAGATTAATAATCCAGAGGGTTGAACTAATCATCCAGAGGACATAGCACAAGGATCAGTTAGGCTGAATAGCCTGTTTCTGTACTGTGTGTTCTATCTAATTCTATGTAGAATCAAAGCCCACCATGTCAGTTTGTGATTTTGGATTCAGTTTAACAACAATTATAAAAAGTTATTACCAGGGAAAGTAACCATGCATACAATAAAAGCAAAATACTGCGGATGCTGGAAATCTGAAACAAAAACAAGAAATGCTGGAATCACTCAGCAGGTCTGGCAGCATCTGTGGAAAGAGAAGCAGAGTTAACGTTTCGGGTCAGTGACCCTTCTTCGGAACCATGCAGTAACCATGCAGCTGTTGGACTGCCAGAAAAACCCAATTGGTTTACTAATGTCCTTTCGGAAGGAAAATTGTCAACCGTACTCAGTCTGGTAACATCACCTGTCTCTGCCCCTGCCTCAGCACATCTGCTGCTGAAACTTACATCCATGCCTTTTTTTTCCTGTAGACTCCACTATTCCAATGCTCTCCTGACCAGCCTCACACGTTGCTTCATCTGTAAACTTGAGTTCATCCAAAACTCTGCTGTCCATATCCTAACTTGCACCCATTTACCTGTCACCCCTTTACTTGCTGACCCACATTGGCTCATGGTCTGGCAATTCCTCCATTTTAAAATTATCATAGGAACATAGGAAATAGGAGCAGGAGTAGACAATTTGGCCCCTCAAGCCTGCTCCGCCATTCAATTATGGCTGATCTTCTACCTCAATGCCATTTTCCCACATCATCCCCATATCCTTGATCTCTTTAATATTTAGAAATCTACTGATCTCTGTTTTGAATGTACTCAGTGACTAAGCCTCCACAGCCTATAGTAAAAAGATCAAGGGTTATGGGGATAGTGCAGGAAAGTGGTATTGAAGTAGAAGATCAGCCATGATCTCATTGGATGGTGGAGTGGGCTCGAAGAACAAGAATAGCGACTTCTGTTTCTATTTATTATGTTCTTCTGCTCTCTGGGGTAAAGAATTCCAAAGATTCACCACCCTCTGAGTGAAGAAATTCTTCCTCATCTCAGTCCTAAATGGCTTACCTCTTATTTTGAGACTGTGTCCCCAGTTCTTGACCCCCAGCCAGGGGAAACATCCTTCCTGCATTTACCCTGTCGAGCCCTGTAAGAATTTTGTATGCTTCAATGAGATCACCTCTCATTCTTCTAAACTCTAGAGAATATAGGCCCAGTCTCCTCAATCTCTTCTCATAGGACAATCCTGCCATCCCAAGGATCAGTCTGGTGAACCTTCGTTGCACTCCCTCTATAGCAAGTGTATCATGTTTGTTTTCAAATCCCTCCATGGCCCTCCTTGTGTCTGCAACCATCTCCAGCCCTGCAACACTCAGAGGTCTCTACACTCCTCCAATTCTGGCCTTTTGCACATCCACGATATTCTTTCTCCACCATTGGAGACCGTGAGCTGTCTAGGCCCTAAGTTCTGAAATTCTCTCCCTAAATCTCTCCACTTCTCTACCCCTCTCTCCTCCTTTAAGATGCTTCTTCCTTAAAACTTATCTCTTTGACAAATTCTTTGGTTATCTGTCCTAATATCTCTTTATCTGGCTCGCTGTCAAAGTTTGTTTGATGATGTTCCTGTGAAGCGCCTTGGGTCGTTTTACGGTGTTAAAGATGCTATATAAATGGAAGTTGTTGTTGTTGTATATGTAATTCCAGGATCCTCCTTCATCTGTGTTGTTGCTTTCGCTGCTCCCATTAGTGCATCAGTTAGCTACTCACTGATCTGCTCTCGGTCATCAGGAGTTCAGCAGACTAGCGGGTGAGTAATGCTCCCTGCTAGGTGCAATCTGTAGGCAGCTAATCAACTCTTTTGTAGTTCCAGCCCAGTGTTCTGGATGATCAGAGTCAGACAAAGAGGTTCAGTGTGAACAAAAATGGCAGATGGTCACTCCCCACATCTTCTCTGGCCCTTAGGTCTGAATACCTGCTTGCCGCAGCTGATGTTACAATGACAAATCATGGATATTGAAGCTACTGCTGTGATAATTGGCCTCTGAGGTTTTTTAGATCCTCAGTTATGCCCATTAGCTCTTTGCCTGCAGCATTGGTGGACTGGCTGCCCCATGAAGGGTGATTTGCATTGAAGTCCCTCAGGATCAGAGAGTCTTTGGAGTAATCATATTTGCATAAGTATGCTTACAGGTATCCTGCTGGCTAGATTTGTGCTCTGGATGTTATCGGCTTCCTCAAAGTACAGGCAGTTGTGTGCACATGCTGCGTGGGTCCTCACAGTTAGCACAGGAGCCTTCATGCGTTGGCTGTGATTACTGGAACCCTGTGTGACCCCTGCCCTGTCATTGTATTTTGTGCTATTTTTGCACTGAGCTGCTGTGTGGCTATGCCTGTGCCCCTTTGAACCATTGAGTAGACACAGTTGGAATGTGTACCTTCTTTACTTTGTTGTGGAAGAAGTAAAAACTGAAGCACTTTCCGTATGTTCACTCGGGGCCTGAGGAGTCTCACAGCAGGGTCTGTTTTGTAGCTCATTAATCTGTTGATCTGTTAAACACTACTTTTTGGTCCTTGTGGTGGCCTTTCCCTCCTCTGCTACTAATGTCCTTAATGCCCACTTGTCACATGGTTGTTTCTGTTCATTCTGCTGTCGGTAGTGCATCTCCTGACTAAAACGGGCATTCATGTTATTGTTAGTAACATACTGCATTTAGGAGGCCTCTTTGCAATAGGCAGCACATTCTTAGAATGCATACATTGCATTTATACCCCTGGACCTCCTGGGTTGTAAGTATCTTGGTGGCTTAAATCAATGAGTTAACTCATTCAAGAAAGACAGGAATTAAAATCTCTGCTGGTATGTTGTTCCTGCTGGAGGCCTGGTGGGCGCTGGTTTCATGCCACCGACTCACCCCTTTCTGTCTTGGTTTTCCCTGGTCTGATCTTGAGCTTGCACTTAAGAGTTTCTACAGCTTACTTCCAATTGAGCTGCTACAGCCCCCAGCAGATTCTACTTTGCTTTCTGTTCTCCTTTACTTGGCTCTAAGCCGTGGTTTATTTTTGTCTGTGCTGGTGCCAGTGTGCACCAGTCAATCAATTGGATCTTTAATTTGATGAATCTTGTGGGGAAGAGGTTTTATTATTACTGAAAATGTTGGGGGAAAGTTGCTGCCTGCATTAATGTGAAGTCCATTTGAAACACATTCAGCTGTTAGCTTCAGTTTCAAATTACTTTTAGATCTGAAAAGGCAGCATTACTTCATGTTCAACATCAATACCCTTGTGATCTCAGTCTTTACAGCTCTCATTTTGCAACTATGACCTCAGTTATGTGAAAACTTTACTGCTGTAATGGAATGAGTGTTGACTGCTGCATTTCAGCTATTAAGAGACCTCAAGGCACATAAAGTGAAACATTAGTAAAAAATGCTCATTTTGCAAGAGGAAATTCAGATGGGAAAAACAGCTGAACACCCAGTTTTACCAGCCTTGCTCCCCTCCCCCTTCTCTTAGTCGGCTAGTCACACGTTCTCGGTGTCTCATAGTGTCTTAATTTCTTCTGTTCTGCCTCCTATTATTTCCTGCTGATATAACTTCAGCCATTTAACCATTCCCTGTTTTCCTTATAAGCACTTAGTAAGTTATTCCAATTCCTCCCTCTTCTGTATCTGTACATATGTTCTTCTTGTTCTGTTCATTTTTAAATACTGTTCATCTGCAATATCTTCCAGCTTGGATGAAGGATCCACACTCAAAATTATAATTCATCCATTCTCTCCACAGGTTCTGACTGATGAACGTCCCCAGAATTTTGGGGTTTTATTTCAGATTTCCAGTATCTGTGTACTTTTGCCTTTTTCTCAAATTCAGAATATAATGAGTTTTTGGTATGTCTCACCTTGAAGTCAGGATAGAGTTCCAGATTTGTGTGGATTTCAAAGTCGTTGAGTATACTTTTTTGATTGATTCCAAAATTCCTCAAGTTGCAAACCCTAGTCCTCCAACATGATATTGTCAAAATTTGCAGAGTTAGTGCGAGGATTTTTTACTTACATGGGAAAGGCAGTTGTAAGTGCATCTCCAGCACCCATCTGCCAATGACTGCTGGAACCTCTGGGTTCTCTCTGTCCTTGGCTGAGAGAGAAAGAAAGCTACAGCTGCACTTGACTGTGTAAAAATAATGGTGAGAGGAAGAGGACCATCTGACCAAGGTCTCAAGATTCTCAAAGGAAACAGTGGTAGTGATGCCGTCAGATGATAGCCTGAAGATAAAAAGTCTATAGCACTCAGGCAGTTAGGTCTCAGTAAACGAATGCATAGGGAGTCTGAAGGGAAGTGGAACTGGTGGCTGAAATGTTTTAATGACCTCACCAGGCTGGCCAAGGTAAGTTCCCAAGCCAGAAAGGTGGAGCAGAAATGTCTGCCCTCGGTTGAAGAGACTAAGGGCTAAGATCTTGGGGGGCAGTCTTTAAAACATCCATGATTCAGAAGCATAGATTTCATGTGGAGGTGCAGATGATGAAAAGGTTGGAGGAGTTCACAACTTGCATCTATAATACAATGCTGGAGGAAAGACATGATGTGAGGAACACCTTGGTAACTGCCAGTTCAGGAGCTCAGTGTGGCCTCAAGGTTTCAAGGACAGTTGCCATTTCTGGAGTGGCAGCAAAGACTGTAATTTTAGATAGCTTGTAGAGCACTCTAGCTCAGGGATTCAATGGTCCATTGCGCCATGACCTTGGCAGATCCCAAAACTACAATCAACCTTTCTTTGGATTTTGTCCTTGTATTCCAAAAAAGTGCCATCAGCTGAGGCTGAAGTGGGTACCCTGATCTCCTAATACCCACCCTGTCACATTCCTCTGAGCAGTGCAGGTTTACTGGATTGCCTGAGAATAAACAAATCATGGTTACTCCACGGGTAATATGCATAATGAAGTGGCTAGCATCACTGACCATGTGGACATTTAAGCAATGAAATCCCTTTCTGTTCATGACATTGATGGGGCATTTTTAGATGGATGCTTTGCAGTTACATGGGTGGCATCATTGGCACCCTGCACTTGTGGGAATCCAACTATTTGGAAGAAGCTGATGGCTCTCTCTCTACTGTTATGATTTCATGAGGAACTGAATAAACGCAAGAGGAATGCCTGAACAGGGTTTCTGTGATGTCGCCAATGTAGCAATGAACTGCTGATTGACTGACATGACTAATGTCACCATAAGGAGCCTGGAAGCATTCAGCCACATAAAAATTAAGTGCTGTTGTCATCTTCATAGCCACAGACAAGGCAGTGTTCCTGATAGAAAGAGGCTGCAAGTAAGGTTCAAATAGCTGGTATATCTCTTTCATAGTATCAGACAGAAAATGCAGTGTTTCTCAGACATGGATGATATGAAAAGTCCAGAGAGGTTTTCCATGGCTTATAGATTCTGTGACAGAGATACCTGCGGCTCAGATATTGTGTGAATGATGCTGCACTCTCCTGGCTCTGCCTTCCATCTTTTTCTCCCATGTTCTTATCCTTCACCTCCTCAAAGCACAGGAACAATTGAATTCCCAGCAGAAAATCCATTACTTTACTGTGCAGAAACTCCCTTTAAATTCTCAGCAAGGTTCACAAACCAGATATTTCAGCTTCAGAAGTATTGGAAGTGACTCTCAGCCAAAACCAGAGTCACATTCTTGTGTGACCTACCCGACCTTTTCTTGCTTGGGGGACAGCCAGCACCAAGAGTTATGTTTAAAAAGGGCAAGGACCCTGACTGACGTGACATAACCACCAGTCATTGAAGAAAAATATTGTGCAGAGTGTAAAATGTTTTGTCAAATCTCTACTGTCCATTTTGCTCTACTGTCGAAGATGAATTTTACATTCACTATATTAAAGCACATTAAAGACAAACTTACCTTAAGGATTAAATTACCCCCAAACTCTATTTGGAATAAGTAGTAAAAATTGAAATGCCGAAACAATGGAACAACATTGCCCTAAAAATGTGCTGTAACCATTTTGTCACTTTAAGAACTGCATCTGTGGAACTTCACCTACTCCCATTTCAGTAGGATGCTGAAGAAGGAGGGAGTAAAGCCAGTTGAAGTACCATACAATGGTGACATGTGCTCTTTTAAATATATATCCATGGACTACAGGCCATAAAATTCGACAGAGCCCAAAATCGGGTGTGGGGACCGGGTTGCGTGATTACCCTGCTGTTTCCAATGCAGGCAGCATGCAAACTTTGTGCTGCTTGCTAACTTAGGTGATTATAGTGTGCAGCAAGCAATATGTGGGCTGTTGAGTGACTGCACGCTTGAGCCGGGGGTGCAAAATCATGAGAGGCTAGCGTGATTTAAAGCTAGCCTGCACTAATTAAAACCAGCCTCAACCTCTTAAAGGAGAGGTGCATTATGGCTGCAGCAGGTGCTAGAGGTCATTCTACAACTGATTGTGATCTGGGAAAGACAGAAGAAAGGCACAACATGGCTGAGTGCAGACTCCAAAATTCTCTGATGTGGCACTGGAGGTCTTGGTGCAAGAAGTGAAAAGGAAGAGACATGTCATCTATCTAAAGTCCAGGAGGCTCTCCAGACAAACTTTGAGAAGGCAACAGAAGCAGATAGCTGTGGCCATCAATGCCAGGCGTCAAGCCCCGAGGACCTGGATGCAATGCTATAAGAATTTCAATTACCTCACACAAGCAGTAAATGTCAGTGAATACAACGTCAAATGCCATATCCCTCCAACAGCGCCAGTAGCGACCCACAGTGCTCAATGCACTACACCTCCATTACTCATCTACCAATAATCTCTATCAATCATGTCTCATACTTAACATTCATACCTTCATCTCACCCTCATTTAACACTGCTACAATCCTCACACCCACATCCCACAGAGCGAGCAGGAACAGCGAGCAGTTTAAAAGAGCAGCGGCAGAGAGAGAGAGAGAGAGGGACCGGCGAGCAGTGTAAAAGAGCGGTGGCAGAGAGAGAGAGAACAGAACTGGCGAGCGGTATAAAAGAGTTGTGGCAGGGAGAGAAAGAGAGAGAGAGACAGTTAAATGCATGGCTTGAAAGATTGGTGTGGGATAAATGGGTTGTGATTCATGGCAGTACTGGCACCAGTACTGGGGAAATTGGGAGCTGTACCGTTGGGACGGTCTACACCTTAACCGTGCTGGGACCAGTGTTCTGGCGAGTCGTATAACTAGGGCAGTGGTTTTTCAACTAAATAGTGGGGGTGAAGGATCAAGTGAGGGAAAATATGATCATTTAAAGAGAGAGGAGAAGGCAAGAGAGCAAGATAGCAATACGTTGTGGAGCCAGCTAGGGATAAAGCTATCTTAGATTTAGTATTGTGTAATGAAGCAGGATTAATAAGCAATGTCATAGTAAAAGATCCACTGGGAAACAGTAATCATAATACCATTGAATTCCATGTCAAGTTTGAAAGTGACATGCTCCATTCACAAACAAGAATCTTAAACTTAAACAAAGCCAATTACATAGGCATGAGAGGAGAATTCGGGTAAATAGACTAAAATGTATGGCGGTAAATGAACAATGGGAAACCCTTAAAAAAACAATTCAAAATGTTCAACAAAAATACATTCCTTTGAAAAACAAAAACTCAGTCATAAAGACCATCTGTAGCTCACTCAGGAAGTTAGGAATAGTATTAGATTAAAATAAAACGCTTACAATGTTGTAAAAAAGAGTAGCAAGTCTGAGGATTGGGAGTATTTTAGAAACCAGCCACTAAAAAGCTGATAAAAAAGAAAAAACAAGAATATTAGAGTAAACTAGCCATTAACATAAAAACAGCTTGTAAGAACTTTTATAGGTATATCAAAAGGAAGAGAGTAACCAAAGTAAATGCTTGCCCTTGGAAGCAGAGACAGGAGAAATTTTCATGGTGAATAAGGAAATGACAGAGGCACTGAACAAATATTTTGTGTCTGCCTTCACAGTAGAAGACATAAGTTGCTTACCAGAAATAGGCAGTAACCTAGGGGCTAAAACAGTGAGGAAATTAAGGAAATTCCTATCAGCAGAGAAAAAATATTGGAGAAACTGAAGGGACTAAAATCTGACAAATTTCCAGTACCTAATGGCTTACATCCTAGGGTTCTAAAAGAGATCGCTGCTGAGATAGTGGATGCGTTAGCTATGATTTTCCAAAATTCCTTAGATTCAGGAATGGTCCCATCAGATAGGAAGTTGGCATATGTTACACCGCTTTTCAAGAAAGGAGGGAGAGAGAAAACAGGGAACTACAGGCCAGTTAACCTAACATTTGTCATTTGAAAAATGCTGGAATCTACTATTAAGGAAGGCTTAACAAGACACTTAGAAAAGCACAGTATGATTAGAACAAGTAAACATGGTTTTACTAAAGGGAAATCCTGTTTGACAAATTAATTAGCGATTTTTGATGATATAATTAGTAATGTAGATAAAGGGGAGCCAGTAGATGTAGTATACCTGGATTTCCATAAGGCATTCGATAAGGTGCTATACAAAAGATTAATTAGCAAGATAAGGTCTCATGATGTTGGGAGTAATATATTAGCATGGATAGCTGATTGCTTCCTGCCTGTTAATCAATGAGTGGGCATAAATGGGACATTTTCAAGTTGGCAAGCAGTAAATAGTGGAGTGCCGCAAGGATCAGTGCTGGGGCCTCAGCTATTTACAATCTATATTAATAACTTAGGTGATGAGACAGCGAGTAATGTATCTACGTTTGCTGATGATGCAAAGGTAGGTGGAAAGGTAAGCTGCAGGGAGGACAGAGAGAGACTGAAAAGAGATATAGACAGGTTAAGTGAGTGGACAACAAGATGGCAGATGGAGTGTAATGTAGGGAAGTGTGAAGTTATGCACTTTGGTCTTAAGAATAGAAAATCAAAATATTTTTTAAAAGGTGTGTAACTTGTAAGTGTTGATGTTCAAAGAGCTTTGGATGTGCTTGCACAGGGACACAGAAAATTAACATACAGGTACAGCAAGCAATTAGGAAGACAAGTGGCATGTTGACCTTTATTGCAAGGGCATTTGAGTACAGGAACAAAGAAGTCTTGCTACAATTGTACAGGGTTTGGTGAAACCACATCTGGAGTAGTGTGTGCAGTTTTGGTCTCCACATTTAAGAAAGGATATACTTGCATTGGAAGCAGTGCAGCGAAGGTTCACTAGATTGGTCCCTGGGATGAGGGGGTTCTCCTTTGATGAGAGACTATGTAAATTGGGCCTGTATTCTCTGGAGTTTAGAAGAATAAGAGGTGATCCCATTGAAATATATAAATTCTAGAGGGGCTGGATAGGGTAGACACTGAGAGATTATTTCCGCTGGTCAAGGAATCTAAAACACAGAGGCACAGTCTCAGGATAAGGGAACGATCATTTAGGACAGAGATGAGGAGAAATTACTTCACTCAATGGGTTGTGAATCTTTGAAATTCTCTACTCTAGATGGTCCATCGTTGAATACATTTAAGGTTGGGATAGACAGATTTTTGGTATCTCAGGGAATCAAGAGGTATGGCGAGCGTGCAGCAAAGTGGAGTTGAATCCTAAGATCAGCCATGGTCATTTTGAATGGTGGAGCAGGCTCGATGGGCCATATGGTCTCCTCCTGCTTCTATTTCTTGTGTTCTTGTGTATATCTCACAGCATGCACACACTGCCAGCTATTCAATCATAGCAACCACATCCGCCAAACAAATTGCAGCACATTCACTGACACATTTCCCTCTCTCTTGCAGGACAAGTTGGCTAATAACCAGAGGCAGCAGGAGCTAACTGGAAGGGGACAGGCATGGCTGCATGTTCATACCCATGGAGGAGATGGTGCTCGCCATCACTACTGCAGCCATGGCTAAGGCCCTAGCCAGTGGTCAGGCTGAAATCATCCAAGGTAATCGTATTACCATACTTTTTCTTATATTTCACTTCCCCCTTGCCCCACACTCTCTTTTGATTTAAAAGTGTAAGAATGCACCTTTTCTTTTCTACCCCTCCCCTCACCACAACCCTACCTTTATGCCTTTCTTCTTTCAGATACCCAAGAACTTCCATCTGGACAGGCAGTGGTGGAAGAACAAGAGGTAAAAGAGCAGGAAGACAGTAATGAAAAAGAAACACTGTCACTTGTTCTCACACTGCAGCACAGGGCTTTGTGCAGAGCTTCAAGCTCATCCTTTTAAGCATGGAAGTGGCGGCCGACTCCACAACAGCACTTGTAGACCCAACCATGATTCAGCGTCTGATGGCTAATGTCTCAGCTTTCAGTGCAGTACAAGCAGAAACCACCCAGTGTCTGAGTGCTGCAGTGGAATATCAGACTGAAGTCATGCAAAGTCTGCTTGCTGTCATGCAAGTTCAGACTGCTGCCTTCATAGTTTCATAGTGACAGTGTTTAAAGGGTGCAGGGTGTTACAACAGTCCAACAATCTGTCCTCCAACACATTGCTGGGACTGCTGAAGTGCTGCATTGGGGGTTTGGGAGTGGCTCCATGGAGCACAAACCTGCTGTTCTCTCTCAGAATTAGAGCATTCATCTTCCCACTACTGCCACTCCACCAACGCCTTTGCTGCTGCCTGCCAGTCAGCCAGCCCAGAGTGCTGCTGCCCATGCCAAGAGGGTGCAGTCCAAAGGTGAGCCTTCTAGGGCCAGAGTTGCATGAGGTCATCCTCCAAGGCCATCTGCAGTGTCCCCCACTGGAAGTCAGGTGCCTTCCACCAGCCACGCTGCAACGACTGGGGTAGGACAGTGTAGGAGCACTAGGACAGGCAAAGGCTACAGGCACTAAGAGAATCCACAAGAGTGATTAGTTGACATTTGTATGCAATATAAGGTGTGATTATAAATGTGGTTTCAAATGTTTATTTTGAGGTGGCCAAGCAGACACTGTGATGGTTGATAACAAAGGGAAAGAAAGGTGTGGTTATTGGTGAATGGGGAATTGAGGTTGTGTTTACTGATATGGCAGTCGGCTGAGTTGATCATGGACAGCCTGGCCAGAAAGGGGCAGTAAATTGGTTGCCTCTTCTATTCCTCCTCCTCCTCCTTTCCTTCCTCATCCTCCTGCTCCTCAGCTGCTTGGCGTCTAGAAGGTGGCAATGGCTGTACCCTCATGATGGCGAGGTTGTGCATCATGCAGCAGATCACCGTGAATCTTGACCCTGAGTATTGCAGGGCTCCTCCTGAGCAGTGCAAGGAGCGGAAGCATTGTTTAAGCATGTCAGTGGTCTGCTTTCGTTATATACACGTTTCCCACGTGTGCGTGGGTTGAGCATCAGAGTCATGAGCCAGTTGATCAGCGGATAACCTTTGTCACCGAGTACTCAGCCTCTGGTATGCCTTGGTGGCTCAAATGAAGATGGCACAGCAGACTGTTACAGATGACGTCATCGTGACTGCTGTCAGGATATAGGGCATTAAGCTACCAATGGTCACACACCAGCTGGATGTTGAGGAAGAGGAATCTCTTTGTGTTGTGGTACATTTCAGGGCTGACATTCAGCACCTGAAAAATGATGTGTGTGCAGTCAATAGCACCCTGCACCGTGGGAATGAAATGTATTCTACTCTGTGCAGAACCCTTGAAGTCAGGTCAAAGTCCTTCAGCAAGTGCCACTCTACTCCCTGTAGACGTCAGCAATTTCAAACAATTTTAGAAGCCACCAAACACTTGTACAATTGTAGTAACAGTCAGTAAAAATCAATCAGCATCTAACTGAAAGTGGTTGATGTTCCCTTTAAATAGCACTGGTTGGGGTGGGGGGGGGCCCTTCCTGCTGTGCCACAGAGCGCCGGTATGGACTCAATGGGCTGAATGGCCTCCTTTTCGTCTTCGTAGGCAGTCCCTTGGGAACGAGGATGATTTTCTTCCACTCCAGGTTGTGGGTCCTTAGGTGACTGAATAGTTCAATTCTGGGTCCATATACACTGCCACAGGTGGAGCAGTTAGTGTTTGGTGAGGCAAGTGAATGGGATGCTTGAAATTCCGAACGCTCCTTCTGCTATTTGCACTTGGTTGCTGCCTGGGCATGCCGATGTTGTTCAAACTAACTGGCACCGTTGAGGATGCTTCTTCTCCATTTTGGGTGGTCTCGGGCAAGAGATTCCCACGAATCGGTGGCGGTCACATTTTTTCAGGGAGGCTTTAAGGACATTTTTGTAGCGTTTCCTCCGCCCTCCTGGTAGCCTCTTGCTGCGACGGAGCTCGGAGTAGAAAGCTTGTTTTGCGAGTCTTGTGTCCGGCATGCGGACGATGTGGCCCACCCAGCTAAGGCCTCCTTTTATGTCGTAAATGACTCTGTGACTCTATAACATGTGTTCAGTTGTGCGAGGTTAAGAAACGGCAGTGTTGGAGTGTTGAGCTCCAAAATGGCAGCACTAGCCTCAAATTAGCATTACATGCTGTTTGACATCACAATCTGCATATTATGCATACTTTCGATGGACACTCCCTATGCATATGCTAATGCTCTCACCAAAATGTCACCCGGCACGGTTAGCATCAAAAGTGTGTGTGCAGGCTGCTGATGCCATTTTGATGGCAAAATGGCAGTCATGGCGCCAAAAAAAGCAGGTGCTAGATCACTAAATTTCTCAGCCCTAGAGTCTTCAGGAGGCTTGCCTACAAATGTTGCCCTTTCCCGTTGCATTTTACTGCTTTGTGCCAAATGAGAGTACAGCAGGCCTTTGGCTACTGTCCCAGACAACTGGCCCCGTTGACAAAACTTTAGTTTACAGTCGATCTGGCTACAACATGGAATGTAAATGGCAAGCAACTTACTTCACTTCAATCACCAACTTTTGTCTCAACTTTTTTTATTGGTATTATTATTTGCATAAAAGCTGAGTTATTGTTTTGCTGAGCATGGAATTCAGCAGCTGAAAGATGTTCTCTGGTGATAAAATATAAGTATATGGAGCTATTAAATATGCAGTGTGAAGCATTCGCTACTAGACTACAGTAATTCCAGCCAACTAAAGGCAGAGACAAATTTCACAAATTTCATTTTTAGTGGGTGATTTATTAGCTTATCATGTTGGTGCATAAATGTTCAGAAACAGAGACTGGTAGGATAAAGGTTTATGCCTGCAATTTCCTCATGCCGAATTCCTACTGCTTGTGGGTGGGAATGGGAGGGACAGACATTGAGAAACAGGACACTGCTTCGAAAACCAGATAGATGATGAATCACCCTGTGCGACTCCTGTGCACCTCAGCAACTGATTACAGAGTGGGGCTGTCCGAGGTCTGGGAGCAGATTACCTGACCTTTCCCTCAGGCGAGAATTAAGTATCTGTCATACTTAGGGAAAGGGAGAATACAACATTTCTTTCAAAATATTTTTGGCTGAAGCTTTCTTTTTCATTACTGCAAAGCATTCTGTTGCATTTTGTCATTTGCAGAAGATACCAGGTCGTTGTCACTCCCAGAAGGCATCACCCAAACATGTGCTTTTAAAAAACAATATTTTACTTCTATGTTAGTACCTGCAAATCATTTCAAATATGTATTAACATCAATGTTGATTTTCTTAATGAGATAGATTTTGCATAAATTCAGCAGTTGTTTACATAAATCACGAACAAATTAAAATTTCATCATGGAATTTTTTTTTAACGAATCTGGATATTGCAGTTCCCTCAATGGGAAAATTCACCACCTGTGTGATACTGAGCCCTACAATTCAAGAAGGTCCTAGATACAATCCTTTTCTATGAAGTGTTAGCTGATTTCAGCAATAGGGTGACCATAGTTAGTCTTAGTGCCCCTGGTGAAGTACTAGTGGGCTTCTGGCATCATTGACTGTCTCTCCCAGCATCAGTCAATCCTTTAGATATGAAAGGAGAAAATTGATGGCAAACAGAAAGATCAAAAACTAGAAATTCTGGTGGTACAAACCATTATGTTCCCGTGTTGACCAAATTGTAGGGTAAGGGTCATTTACAAATAAGTGGCACTATTTCAGGGAGCCTACCCAGTGGGCCTACGCAGTGGACCTACCAGGATTTTGGAGCAGCACCTTCCTGCTCTGAAGAATGGAGCCACATGCCAATCTGTTCAGAAACATGAAGGCATCGAATTCTTCCACTGCTCCCTTGGTGGCAGGCTCCAGGTTCAAATGGCAATCGAGCGAGCTTGGCATTTGTATTATGCTTAATAGGCCCCATGTATGGTCGGCCTGCTTCCTGCAATTGTTATAACAGGGCTATGCATGGTGAGATTTCCCCAGCAGCCTGAGAACCCTCCTCAAGACATGCCCACAAAATTGACATTGGGATGTGGAGGTGGACAGAAGAAGTGCTCGCACTCCTCGATTGGAAGTTGCTGAGTGACTGAGGGAGGTGGTGGAGTACCTGCTGGAGATGGGACATCTGATTTTCACTCCAAAGAGGAGCAAGAGTACTAATCATCATCTGCCTAAGTTTTCCACAGTAAAGGATATACTTCGATCTAAACAAGATCAAGGGAAGATGAAGGCGTCGAATGACAGGCATGCAGAACCAGAATTAGCTCGATTGTGAGTAGGACAGAAGGTCAGAGTCTTCAATCATGCATTGGGAGCTTGGTATCCTGCAGAGGTTGCAAGGATATGCGACCAGCCCAGATCATATGTGGTCCAGATTGCCAATGGTGCAACTCTCAGATGGAACAGCACAACAGTACAACAACACTACATGTAATAACCTGGTGGCATCACGGACATGTTTAAAGACAAAGTGTGAAGATGAATGTACAGAGGCAATAAGCACAGAGGAAGAACATGCTAACCAGAGTTTAGGAGTCAACAAGATGAGCTCTGAGAAGAGGTTCATGATAACCAGATCAGGACAAATAAGCAAACCTCCTCTATGTTTTAGAGAGTGTTAAATTTACTTATCTGTAAATGATGTTTTGTTTAAACCCTGTACGGTTAGTCTGAACCGCAATATCATTGTTTATTGTACATATGTTTTTATCTTTGGAAAAAAGGGGGATGGTGTGGGATGGCCATAAAAGTGGACCACCTTAAGGAATGGTAAGTGACGATCACCAGAGGAGGTGAGGTCGTGTCACATATGACTTGCGGGTGGAGTAAGATGCATTTAGATGTGCTCGTGCAATAGTGGTTTGTGTGTGTGTATATATAATGTGTTTGAGTTAAAGTATAATAAAACCCAAATTTTCTTTTAATATTACTTGGAGTCCTGTGAGTCGAACAATAGGACAATAGAACAAGGATCAAGGAATTTTACACAAAGTACTCATTTAGTACCTCAGCCATGTCCTTTCCTCCAGACAACGATCTTTTTGGTGTCTGATTGGCTCTACTCTTCCTTTTACTATTCATGTGTTTATAAAAGACTTTTGGGTTTCCTTTTATGTTAATCACTAATCTATTCTCGTACTCTCTCTTTGCCCCTCTTATTCCCTTTTATTGGATTTTCTCTGTTTTTTCTAAATATTGTTAACCTGATCATGGTTGTAAGCCTTCTTTTTCTGTCTCATTTTAACCCCTATAACCAAGAAGCTCAGGCTTTGGATTCCTTTCCTTTTCCCCAACTGAGAATATGCCTACTCTGTACCTGAACCATCTCCTCTTTGAAGGCCTCCCATTGTTAATTACTGTTTTGCACAGCAAGGGATGAATTTTGTGAAGCCAGCGGGGGCGACATTAGGCTAAAAAGGCAAGGTGAACCCTGCTTCGGCTATTTGGATTCCCTCTGGTGCATGATCCCCGTCCCTGTAAGGATGGGCATCCCACCTCCCAAAGCTGCTGGCCAATCAGAGGTCCAGCAGCTCAGTAGTATTAGCAGCACCACCAAGTGCAGTGGCCATTGCCAGTACTACACCAGGCCTGCAACCAGGTCCAGCGCTGGAGGCCTGGACCCCAGCTAGGTAGGTGGGTTCGCTGGAGCCAATCTGGCATTCCCTGGTGGGGGATGGGGAGAGACTGGTCATTGAGGGCAGTGTGGTGCAGGGAGGGATACCTTTGCTGCCAGGGGGACATAGACTGCCCACAGAGGAGGTACAACCCCCATCAAGCTGCCAGGGAGGCCTCCTTGTTTCACTTGGTGACATCACCACATGGCAAAGGCCTCTCCCCCACCACCCCCCTGCCCCGCCCTTGCCCGCCACTGCTGTAATTACAGCAGTGGCGGGAAGAGGCCCTTAACTGGCTATTAATTGCCCACTTAAGGGTCTTAATTGGCCTCTGGGTGGGAAGGCCGTCTTCGGCCTTTCCCTCACCCCCAACGTGCTTGCAGGGTGACAGGAAGGTGACGGGCACTCTGCCTCCCAGCCTTCTGTTGCCATTTTATGGGCCCCTCCCCATTTCTCATCCCATTTCCCACGTTCCCATAAAATTCTGCCCCAAGTTTGATTCAATCCACCTGGACCAGATGTTTTTTTCAACTCACTGAAGTTAGATCTTCTCCAGTTAAGTACTTTTACACTTGATTGTACCTTGTCCTTTTCACAACTATTTTAAACCTGACGCTAATGATCAATGTTCCCCAAATATTCTCCCACTGAAACATGCTCTACTTTCCCCACTTAATTTCCCAGAATCAGATCCAACACTGCTTTCTTCACTGTTGGGCTGGAAACACTCTGATCAAGAAAGTTCTTTTGTTACATAGCCTATCCAGGACAAAGACTATCTACTTCCATCCCTGTAACACTGTGCTTCTGCACTCCTGCCTCAGCACATCTGCTGCTGAAGTCCCCATCTACGATTTTGCTACCTCCAGACTCAGCTATGCCAATGCTCTCCTGCCTGACTTCCCCCTTGCGCCTCCATAAACTTGAGCTCGTTCTGCTGCCTGTGTGTTAACCTGCACTAATTCCTGCTCACCCATCGCCCCTTTGCTCGCTGACCTACATTGTCTTCTGGTCCTCCAAATTAAAATTTTTATCATCACATTCAAATCCTTCTAGAGCCTCAACTCTTCCTATTACCCTAACCTTCTCCAGCCCTACATCTCTCCATGATCTCTACATTCATCTAACTGTCGCATCTTATGCATCGCCCATTCCCTTCAGCCTACCATTGTCCTTCAGCCGTCCAGGCCCTAAACTCTGGGATTTCCTTCCTAAACCTCTCTCACTCCCTTTCTCTCCTCCTTAAAATCTACATCTTTGATCAAGTTTTTAGTCACCCCTCTTAATATCTTTCCTATCTGATTATGCTCCTGTAAAACATAATGGGACATTAAAGGCATCATAGAAAGCAAGTTGTTGTTTTTCTCAAATAGTTAAAAGGCTTTAATCAAATGAAGTGATAGAGCTAGGCAAACTAACATTTTAACCTGTTTGATAGCTAGAATATATAAATATTTGTAGCTAATGTTATTAAAAAAAATCTTGCCAGAGCTTAATATTGGCAAAACTTCTCAATTGTTGTTTCACATGAAGAGACATTATTGTACTTAGAAGCATGAAATAAAAACAAAAAGTGTTGGAAATACTCAGGTCTGGCAGCGTCACTGGAGAGAGAAGCAGAGTTAACGTTTCAGGTCAGAACTGGTGAAAGGTCACTGACCTGAAACGTTAACTCTACTTCTCTCTGCACAGTTATTGCCAGACCTGCTGAGTATTTCCAGCACTTATTGTTTTTATTTCAGATTTCCAGCATCTGCAGTATTTTGCTTTTATTGTATTTCGAAGCGTCAGAAATGAACCTGGAATGACCCATGTTCAGCTTTTACCAAGGACAGAGAGGACCCCAGGGACTGTTTGTAATCTAGTTTGTCTGTCAATGTCCATTTTTGTACCTTGGTACTTACAGACCAAACAATAAAAACATTTCTGCAAAGTCATGCGTTTCTCAAATGGGGCTGTGTGTCTTAAATCACATTATGAAATTGACTTTCCACTTTCAAAAGCACTCTACAGCCTTGGAAATACAACTTAGAAATGCTAAGCTTGGATTTTGATTTTCAAAGGAAAATATCTAACATGAGACAGGAGCAATTTAGCCTTAATCATTGTTAAATCACTATGGATTTTATGAAATAGAAACAATTTTGATCCTCATTTTTTATTAAGTAGTTCCCAATGAGGACTAAATGAGACTCTTTCATCACAACAGGCTATTGGATATTTAAATTTGAAACACCTTATAAATTTTTTCATTCATTTTTAATCTAAATGTACTTCAATTTATCACATGCCTACCAGGATTAAACAAAACACATTTGTTTTTGCTTTTAAAAAATGTTATATTAAAGGAAAGATAATCATTTTTTAGCTATAAATTACCATATGAGATGTTAGGTGCCAATGCTTCAGAAAACTGCTGTGGGATCTTAGAGAAATAATACACAAGAGCACTATTAGCATACACTTGAGTTCTAGATGCTTGAGGATACTGCAGCATATCATTTTGGTCTACCAGGTATAGAAGACAAACACAAACAAATCACCATAGGAAAGTGCTAAAATTTAACTCCCTGGATTCATGAGTTTATTCAGTGACAACTAATTTAGAGGACTCAGTGAACAATTGTTGACTTTGACAAATGCTTTGACCAGGACATGCCATTTCTCCCAATATGGAGACTTTATTCTGCAAAGTTCCATCTCACTTGAACTGTGAATTGAAGCATAGCAACTCAGTCTCATTATGAATAATATTATGTTGCATCTCATGAGTTTTTCAATGAAGCCATCATTATCCCAGTTTTTCAATTATCATGCAAAAGCCTGAAAGGCAAGAATGAAATGGAAGGTGATCTTGTTAGAAAACTCGTGGAAAATGTAGGAATCCAATCCAAATATGACTCAAATATATCATTGGTAAGGTCACATTTGCAATATCTGTGCACTTCTAAACATTTTAGGGTGATTTCATAAACCAGCATTCCCTGACAATGTTACTCCCTGCTGAAAGTGCTGGAGAGCAAAATCACCCCCTCTATCTTTAAAAGGCAATTTATAAATTGGACAAAATTTGTTCAAGGAAGAAGATGTATCAGGGACACCAGGCCCTAAGTGCTGAGAAGTGGCTCATGGAATCTTTTGGATTCATTTGTGAGATGTGGGCATCGCTGGCTAGGCCCGCATTTATTGCCCATCCCTAATTGCCCTTGAGAAGGCGGTGGTGAGCTGCCTTCTTGAACCACAGCATTCCTTGGGATGTAACTACACCAATGGCGCTGTTAGGAAGGGAGTTCCAGGATTTTGACCCAGTGACAGTGAAAGAACAGCGATATAGTTCCAAGTCAGGATGGTGTGTGGCTTGGAGGGGAACTTGCAGGTGGTGGTGTTCCCATGTGTCTGCTGCCCTTGTCCTTCTAGATGGTAGAGGTTATGGGTTTGGAAGGTACTGTCAAAAGAGCCTTGGTGAGTTGCTGCAGTGTATCTTGTGGATCAGGGTTGTACAACATACGGCCCGCGGGCCAGGATCCGGCTTGCCAAAAGTTTCCATCCGGCCTGCGGATGTGTTTCAGAGATGAGAAATTTTCCATCATCTTCTTCTTTCAGACTGGCTTTTTTAAAAAATCGTGCTCAGTTTCACAGCTGACAGGGACTAACATCGGGAACAGCTTTTTCCCAACTTCAGACAGATTCGGAGTTTTCCAGCGGGTTCTGACTTTTTTAAAAAAAGCCAGCTCCCTGAAACTGTCAGAGATTGGGGGGTGCGGGGGGTGCGGCGAACAGAGAGAGAGAAAGAGAGAGGGGGCACAGAGAGGGAGAGGGGGAGACAGAAAGAGAGAGGGGGGGCACAGAGATAGAGAGAGGGGAGAGAGAGAGAGAGAGAGGGGGAGAGAGAGGAGAGAGTGGGATGGGGCAGAGAGAGAGAGAGAGGGGCAAGGGGGGGGAGAGAGTCAGAAAAAGAGAGGGGGCCAGCGAAAGAAAGAGCGAGAGAGAGAGAGAGGGGACAGAGAGAAAAAGGGGGGACGGAGAAAGAGGGGGAGACAAAGAGAGGGGGACACAGAGATGGGTGAACAACACAGAGAGGGGGGAACAACACAGAGAGGGAGGAGACAGGGTGACAGAGGGATAGAAAGAGAGAGAGGGAGGGAGAGAGTGATCAAGATCACTCCTGACAAATGGACATCTATCCAGAATATTCACCATTGCTACAAGAAGTGTGCAAGCAAACATTGACTAGTTGGGCCATCAAAAAAATGCCAAGTATCTCACTAAATCAGTGTCCAACATAGCGACAAGAGAGTAAGTCAATAAATTAATCTTCTCATTTAAAGCTTCTTCACAAAAATGCATTTTTTGTTGTTTTTATTTATAGTAAGATAAATTTTTAATGCCTTTATCTTTCTGAAATTGTCTCACTGGTGCCCGATGTACGATCAAAATTGTAATGTAGCCCACACACAAAAAGGTTGGATAACCCTGTTGTAGATTGTACACACTGCTGCCACTATGCGATGAAGGGAGTGAATGTTGAAGGTGGTGGATGGGTGCCAATCAAGTGAGCTGCTTTGTCCTGGATGGTTTTGATCTTCTTGAGAGTTGTTGGAGATGCACCCATGCAGGCTAGTGGAGAGTATTCCATTACACTCCTGACTTGTGCCTTGTAGATGGTGGACAGGCACTGGGGAGACAGAAGGCGAGTTACTCACTACAGAATTACCAGCCTCTGAGCTGCTCTTGTAGCTGCAGCATTTATGTGTCTGGTCCAGTTCAGCTTCTGGTCAGTGGTAACCCCCAGGATGTTGATAGTGGGGGATTCAGCGATGGTAATACCATTGAACATCAAGAGTAGATGGTTAGATTCTCTCTTGTTTGAGATGATCATTGCCTGGCACTTGTAAACATTACTTGTCACTTATCAGTCCAAGCCTGAATGTTGTGCAGGTCTTGCTACGTATGGACATGGGCTGCTTCAATATCTGAGGAGTCACGAATGATGCTGAATATTGCGCAAACAGCAAACATTCCCACTTCAGACCTTATGATGGAGGGAAGGTCATTGATGAAGCAGCTGAAGATGATTGGGCCCTGAGGAACTCCTGCAGTGATGTCCTTTAACTGAGATGATTGACCTCCAGCAACTACAACCATCTTCTTTTGTGCTAGGTATGACTGCAACCAGTGGAAAATTTTCTCCAATTCCCATTGACCTCAGTTTTGCTTGGGCTCCTTGATGCCATACTCGGTCAAATGCTGCCTTGATGTCAAGGGCAGTTGCTCTCACTTCACCTCTGGAGTTCAGCTCTTTTGACCATGTTTGGGCCAAGGAGCTGAGTGGCCCTGGCGGAACCCAAATTGAGCATCACTGAGCAGGTTATTGCTAAGCAAGTGCCGCTTGATAGAACTGTCGACGACCGCTTCCATGACTTAACTGATGATCGAGAGTAGGCTGATGGGGCGGTAATTGGCTAGGTTGGATTTGTCCTGCTTTTTGTGGACAGGACATACCTGGGCAATTTTTCACATTGCTGGGAGATGCCAGTGTTGTAGCTGCACTAGAACAGCCTGGTTAGGGGCACAGCTATTTCTGGAGCATAAGTCTTCAGTACTGTTGCCGGAATGTTGTCAGGGTCCATAGCCTTTGCAGCATCCAGTGCCTTCATCCACTTCTTGATATCATGTGGAGTGAGTCGGATTGGCTGAAGACTGGCATCTGTGATGCTGGGTACCTCAGGAGGAGGCTGGAGGTTCATAGACTGAACTTCTTTTTATTAAAGAAAGAAAAATAAATGACGAACAACAATTGCATAAGCCATTTATCAGACACTTTGACCTTTGCACCTCTATTCTCATCATGAGAAGCTCTGCACTAGGAGTACTAAGTCTGAACATGTACCCCGATATCTGTTGGACATTGTGAAGAGTTAAAGGATAAATAGTCAAATGTTTTTGTATCTTGGAGCAACAAGTCTTCCAAGATAAACAAGTTAGTTTTGAAATGTCGAAAGATAGGTGGCAGAGGGAAACCAGGCATTTATAGAGCAGTTAGCCTAACATCTGTTGTCGGGAAATTGCTAAAATCCATAATTAAGGATAGGGTGACTAAACACCTTGAAAAGTTTCAGCTGATCAGAGAGCCAGCATAGACTTGTAAAGGGTAGCTCAGTCCCGATGAATCTGATTTATTTTTTGAAGGAGTACCTAAAATAGTGGGCAGGGGAATGTCTATGGATGTTATCTATATGGACTTCCAGAAGGCTTCTGATAAGGTCCCTCATAAGAGACTGTTAGCTTAAGATGAAGCTTATAAAATTGAAGGCAAATTATTGACCTGGTTATAAAATTGTCTGAGCAAAAGGAGACAGAGAGTAGGGATAATGGACAGGCATTCTAATTGGCGGGTGTGTCCTGCAAGAATCTGTGTTGGGGTGTCAACTCTATTTATTAATAACTTTGATGATGGGATAAGAAGCCACATATCCCATGGCAAATGGATTTCAATGTAGGAAATGTGAGGTCATCCACTTTAGGCCTAAAAGCAGCAGAACAAAGTACCTTCTAAAAGATAGAAATAGTGGAGGTCCAAAGTAATTTGGGGGTCCAAATATACAGATCATTATTTTTATCAATGTCATAAGCAGCTACAGAAAATAATCAAAAAAGCTAACGGAATGCTGGCCTTTAAACCTAGAGGAATAGAATATAAAGTGGCAGAATTCATGCTTCAAACCCTGGTCAGACCACACCCCTGAGTTCTGTGAGCAGTTCTAGGCACCACACCCCAGGAAGGATATATTGGCCTTAGCGAGAGTCCAACATAGATTTACCAGAATGATATCTGGACTTCAAGGGTTAAATTACTAAAAGAGATTACATAAACTAGGGTTGTATTCCCTAGAATTTAGAAGGTTAAGGGGTGATTTGATAGAGGTTTTCAAGAGATTAAGGGGAACAGATTGGGAGGAACTATTCCTGCTAGTTGCGGAGTCTGGGACTAGGGGGGCATAGTCTAAAAACGAGAGGCAGACCTTTCAGGAGTGAAATTAGGGAATACTTCTTTGCATAAATAATGGCCGAAGTTTGGAACTCTCTTCCACAAATGGCAATTGATGCTAAATAAATTGTTAATTTAAAATCTGAGGTAAATGGATTTTTGTTAGCTGAAATTATAAAGGGATATGGGGCAATTGTGAATATATGGAGTTAGGTCACTGATCAGCCATGATTTCATTGAATGGTGGAACAGGCTCTAGGGGCTAAATGGCCCACTCCTGCTCCTATGTTTCTGAGAGGAATGCATAGCCTGTCTTCTGATATGAGATGTGCTTGTGCTAAGAAATACATGATAGTAATGATGTCAGCTATAAGTGATTAAAGTGTAACTTTAGGAGCTTGGGTAATAAATATAGGTAGATTGCTCATCAGCTATAGTATAGAAAGATAATGGTTGATAAAGTCTGTTTTTTAAAGAGGTTGGGAGCAGTTATATCAGGCAGTCTTGCTTAAGGAAAGTCACTTTGGAATAAACAATTACAACTGTTTACATGAATGCACTCTCTTCAGAGGATTTGGGAATTGATATGCCATAAATTCTTACCTATTATGCACTTTTGATGCAGGCAGTATATGGTGTATTTATGAGAATCATTTTCAATAGTTCTTCAGAGAGCTTGAAAGATACAGAAAGGGAAAAGCTGCTTTCTCTATAACAGTTAGGTCAATTGCTGTATATTAATAAAATTTGTTCCATATACTACGCTATGAAGTGTTTCATGCTTGCTTGAAGAATATTGTTGTGAACCATAGAAGGAAGGAGGTTAAATGCTAACAATTTCTTTTAAATTTTGCATATTTGTGGTGAATTTTGTCTTTAATATCACAAGGTGCATCAGGAGGCCTCCAACCAGACATTCAATAATAACATACAATCAAATCAAAGTCATGTGATGACTCATTTGCATTGCAATATATCTTTTTGAAGGTTAATATATTTTATGCTGTTTAATCATATTCATGTAATATAGTTGCCTTGCAAGATAACTTTCCACTGATAGGTTTTTAATACAAATTTCAGAATCCTACAACTTTCAATTTATGAAATTCCATTAATAAATGATGACAACTATATATCAGTCCCACCCTTTCAGCATTCAGCCTGCGGACAATACAGTTTCTGTTTCTAAAGGAACATATTTAATCATGAAGACAAGCATATGTTTATCACCAACTTTCGAGATTTGATTGGGGTTGCACTTAAGTACCACAGCTCAGTCAACATTTTCAATTTCGTCAATGAGTTTAGGAAAATCAATCTTATTTATGGGATTATATTTAATTACTTTTGGAGTAGAATTAACCTTCTTTTGCTAATGAGTGAGCATGTCTCTGGTGTGGCCATTTGACAAATTGGTGACTCTCCCACACTTTAGCTGAACACTCATAAAGAATCAAAATCAATAAGAGAGCTACAGTGGGTTATGATTCTCGGATTTGAATCAATCTACTGGCACAAACAATTTGAAGTATTGAATTTGTTATTCAATTTTATGCTTTTGAGAAATGCAAATCAAATTTAGTTTACCCAAGAATCATAGAAACAATACCAAATAGAAGAAAAAGTTTGAAGTTTTTATCAATTGATCTACTAGCAATCAGGAACAATACATTACCAATAATCAAATAACAATGCTGAGCATTCTATTGTCTCCAACTTTATTGTCTAATTAGAATCACATCACACATCTAGTGTTCTTTGCTTGAAGTTGGGTATCACATTCTAAGATTGTGCCACGCCATAAAATTTCCATTTCTAGTACAAGAGTACAATTAAATACTAATGGCATATAATTTCCGTAACAGCTAAATATGTATGATATTTTTCATTAAAAAGTAATTATGACTGAATCTGTATAAATACTAAATGTCAGCTACTGGAAACAGCTGTGTAAAGTGGCTTCAAGCTATTGCGAGTGACCCATAAAGACTCACAGACAACGAGCTAATATATTCCAGAGGCAGAAGTGTGTCGCCACATTTCTAATGACAACAGTCATGTCTTTTAAGAACTTCATTTACAAATTTGTTACTTGACTCATATTTAATTTGAATACTGAAATGAGACAGGTTGGGAAATCGTCAATTTTTGATAAAGGATAATTTTCTCCTTCCAGATGTCATTACTTTTTTTATTATTATTCATTCATGCCCACATCCCAGGAATGAATAAAAAAAAATTACATGAAGATGTTATGAAAAAATACAAAAAATTTGAAAGAATAGGAAGATGAAATAATGAGTAACTGGAAGAGGTTCTGTTTTTTTTATGTAGTGCATTGCTATATGGGGTGTGCCACCAGAAACAATGGCCAGGATTTTACTGAGATCCCACATCAGGCCTCATGGCGGGGGTGGGTGCAGAACATCGTTCTGGCAATGGCCCACCACGGAGCCCGACGCCGGGAGTGCCGGGCTCGATCTTCCCGAGGCTCCATGGCAGCCCTCCCGCCACTGGGTGACAGGACCTGGATTAACATAATGAATACATTTAAATAAAATCAAGAGCGATCTTACCTTCGGGTTGTGATCTTATGAGTTGCGGCCAGCGCTCAAGTGCCTTCACTTTCCCATCCAAGGAAAGCAAGTGTCACCGTGATGGGGAAGGGGGCACTTATGATTTTTAGTGCAGTTGGGGGTGGGGGGAGGGGTGTAAACGGGTTCTAATGCAAATTACTAGTGTAGGGGAGGGAGACCTCTGCAATTTGATCGGTTTTGGGGGGGTTGGGTGGGTGGGGGAGATGGACAACTGTTGAAAGTAAGTGTTTTTGGCAGGGAGAACCAAATGTTGAATTTAATTGTTATTGGATGGGAAGGGATGATAGATTTATTGGTGGTACATTTGAGAGGTGGGGTAGCCGTTTAAAAATTTTAATGACCCAGTAGGGCTGGCTGCTGGCGTTGCAGAGTCTGCCCCCTCCACATGATTGGGGGGTGGGGGGTGGCCGGTGGCCCAACCGGATCATTATCCTGGGCCACGTAAAGAAGATCGAGGCGGCATGGTGGTGTGCGGCTCGCTTTTTCACCCGCTGCCGCTCCCGACAGCGGAAGAAAATCCAGCCAAGTGATGGAAGCAGAATGCACTATGGCTTTTCAAAGGGAAGAAGATTAATGTTTGATAAAGACAAATTTAAACGAGTATGAAGAAAGGGTAGGTCAATTGGACAAAGGGCACAGCTATTTCATAGAACTGGTGCAGCCAAATGGGCTGAATGGCCTCTTCTGTACTGAAATATTCTCTGATTATTGTCAACTTATTCAGCAACAGAGAAATAATTCTAGGAGGGTTAAACGAAACATTAAATTGGAGTTTGAGGAATAACTTGCCATAACAGCAACAAATTCAAGACTGCAATGTGTGAAGCTTCTTGCTGTTAAAAAATAATTTGGTAAACTACACCACACAGACAACACATCGACAATGATTATTGCCATTCTGGCTGCCTTTCACGAAATATTGCACTTAAATTATCCGTCAAATGATATGTCAGTGCCTCATAATCACTTTTCACATGTCTGATTGATGGCAAATTGATTGCAAAGGTGCTGGTGTGTCATCTAGCAGCCATTTTAAGTTTGTTATTTTGGTTGAGTCAGACTGAATGGTGGGACAAATACTATAAATCTCATTTTTTTTTAGGAAACTGTGCATTTGATTTTTTTTTAAATGGTGTCATTTTATGATGTGTTTGCATGATCAGTAAATGTGTGCATGTATTTTTTTCATGAGAAGAAATGTATACAAAATAATAAAAAGTAATCAATATCAACTCCCTGTAGCGGGATACTGGAGCAAATGGAAATTTTTTTACACCGATGATACAGTTCATTTTTCCAATTCACAGAAGAGAAGGGGGCCTAAATTTCAAACCCCTCCCCCACCCTCCAAAAAAAAACAGGCTCAAAGATCATGATGCACAGTTAACCTGCACTTCTTGACTGTAATGCAGGTAGCAGGCCAACTTTGTGCTGCCTGCTGTTTTAAATTAATTCAGCATCCAGCCAGCATTATGCACACTGTTGATTGTCTGAATGTCTGAGCAGGGGGACAATCTTGTGAATGGCTCGCACCAGTTAAAGCGAGCCTGCTTGGCTTAAAGCTAACCTGTACCTCTTAAAGGGGAGGTGCATTGTGACTGGAGCAGGTACTGACAGTCATACAGGAAGTGAATCTGACCTGTAAAATATTGTGTAATTGCACAATATTGGGAGAGAGAGGGCTCCAAGGTTTTCCAATGCTGCACTAAAGGCCTTAGTGGAAGAGGTGGAAAGGAGGAGAGATGTCCTGTATGCACAGGGGGCCGAGAAGCCCTTCAGACACATGCTCAGAAGGTAGTGGGAGCAGATAGCTGTGGAGGTTAATGCCAGGAGTCAAGCTCTGAGGGCCTGGACATAGTTCAATGACATCACATGAATGGTCAAGATAAGGAAATGCAACTGCAAATATATCCCACCAACTGCACCACTAGCCTCAGGCACTGCTCAATGCACCACACCACCATCACTCACCCACCAACAACCTTTATCAATCAGGACTCATACTTGACATTCAGATGCTCCACCACACCATCTCACACTTAGAACTGCTGCAAACCTTACACTGACATTTCACAACCATGACAGCCACACAATCCAAACAAATTGCAAGACACTCAACGACACATTTCCCTCTCTCTTTCAGGACAATGTGGCACACAACCGGAGGTAGCAGGAGCTAACCAGAGGGGCCAGGTGCATCTGTATGTCCTCACCCCAATGGAGGAGATGGTGCTGGCCATTATTGGGATACCCATTTCTGACGCTGTGGCCAGCGGAAGGTTTGAAACCAAAGGTGAAGGTTTGCTTACAAGTAATACTCCTTCTCACAAACTACCTCCCCCTTATCCAACACTCTCTTTACCAGCTACAAATGATGTAAGCAGGCACCTCTTATTTTCCCCATGCATCACAACCTTACTCTTGTGCCTTTGTCCTTTTTGATACTCAAGAAGTGTAACCTGGTCAGGCAGTGGAGGAACAGTAAGAAGACAGTGATGATGAAGATACGCCATCACACGATTTCAGGCCTGCAGTCAGCAGCTCAGGTACTGATACTGCAGGAAATTAGAGGAATTTAGTGATGGGATCTGCCTGTGGTGAGACACTGAATACAAGTGGCCTGTAGCCAAGGAAAAGGCAGTTGCCAGTTCCCTGGAGGGTGTAATATTACTTGTTCCTTTGGCCTGTGAACTATTGTAAGATTCACAGGATTCCAAGTAATATCCAAAGAATAGGTGGGTTTTTATTATAACCTAAACTAGACCAGATGTATACACAGCTACTACAAAAGCCACACCAACACACATCTTACTGTCCGGCTACACCCACAACTCCCTGGTCATGTGTGGCGCCACATCACTTCCTCTGGTGACTTTCACTTACAGCCTCTTGAGGTGGTCCCCTCTTAAGGTGGTCCCACAACAGAGGACAAAGTCTAACAAGCTAACAGGGGTTCTGCTGTAGAGCATTCAGATGAGCATTTTGATAGGACAACCGACAGAAGATAGCTGATGGCTATGCACAACAGAATGCTTGCGGCATTGTGAAACCTGCCAGAAAGCCTGCAGTCAATGTCAAGAAGCATGGAGGAGCCCAGCACCAACTCGGCACAAGGCTTTGTGTAGAGCTTGGAGCCTATCATTTCTAGTGTGGAAGAAATGGCCAGCTTGATCAGCACACATTTGAATCCAACCATGATGCAGCACGTAATGGCCAATGTCTCAGCTTCCATAGCAGCACAAGCAGAATCCACCCAACATCTCAGTGCTGCAGTGGAAGCTCAGACTGCTGCCATCATGACTGTGGATTACAGTGTACAAAGGGGATTGCAGGGTGTCACAGCAGTTCAGCAATAACTAGGATTGTTGAGGCACCGCACTGGGAGAGTGGCAGTGGCTCCATGGCGCACAAACCTACTGTTCTCTCTCAGGATGGTAGCATTTGTTCTCCCACCCCTGTCACTTCGCCAGAGCCCTTGCCATGTCAATTAGCCAGCCCAAACTGTTGAGATAGAAACATAGAAAATAGGAGCAGGAGTAGGCTATTCAGCCCTTCGAGCCTGCTCCGCCATTCATTATGATCATGGCTGATCATCCAACTCAGTAGCCTGTACCTGCTTTCCCCCCATATCCTTTGATCCCTATCGACCCAAGAGCTATATCTAACTCCTTCTTGAAAACATTCAATGTTTTGGCCTCAACTGCTTTCTGTGGTAGTGAATTCCATAGATTCACCACTCTCTGGGTAAAGAAATTTCTCCTCATTTTAGTCCTAAAAGGTTTACCCTGTATCCTTAGACTATGACCCCTGGTTCTGGACTCTCCCACCATCGGGAACATCCTTCCTGCATCTACCCTGTCAAGTCCTGTTAGAATTTTATAGGTTTCTATGAGATTCCCCCCTCACTCTTCTGAACTCCAGCGAATATAATCCTAACCGACTCAATCTCTCCTCATACGTCAGTCTTGCCATCCCAGGAATCAGTCTGGTAAACCTTTGCTGCACTCCCTCGATAGCAAGAACATCCTTCCTCAGATAAGGAGACCAAAACTGCACACAATATTCCAAGTGTGGCCTCATCAAGGCCCTGTATAATTGCAGCAAGACATCCCTGCTCCTGTACTCAAATCCTCTCGCTACGAAGGCCAACATACCATATGCCCTTTTTACTGCCAGTTGCATCTGCATGCTTACATTCAGCGACTTGTGTACGAGAACACCCAGGTCTCGTTGCATATTCCCCTCTCTCAGTTTATAGTCATTCAGATAATAATTTGCCTTCCTGTTTTTGCTACCAAAGTGGATAACCTCACATTTAACCACATTATACTGCATCTGCCATGCATTTGCCCACTCACTCAACTTGTCCAAATCACCCTGAAGCCTCTCTGCATCCTCCTCACAACTCACCCTCCCACCCAGTTTTGTGTCATCTGCAAATTTGGAGATATTACATTTAGTTCCCTCATCTAAATCATTAATATATATTGTGAATAGCTGGGATCCTAGCACCGATCCCTGCGGAACCCCACTAGTCACTGCCTGTCATTCGGAAAAAGACCCTTTTATTCCTACTCTTTGTTTTCTGTCTGCCAACCAATTTTCTATCCATCGCAATACACTACCCCCAATCCCATGCACTTTAATTTTACACACTAACCTCTTATGTGGGACTTTGTCAAAAGCCTTCTGAAAGTCCAAATAAACCACATCCACTGGCTCCCCCTCATCAACTCTATTAGTTACATCCTCGAAGAATTCTAGTAGATTTGTCAAGCATGATTTCCCTTTTGTAAATCCATGCTGACTCTGTCCGATGCTACCACTGTTCTCCAAGTGCTCTGCTATAAAATCTTTGATAATGGTCTCTAGAATTTTCCCCACTTCCGACACCAGGCTGACTGGTCTATAATTCCGTTTTCTCTCTACCTCCCTTTTTAAATAGTGGGGTTACATTAGCCACCCTCCGATCTGTAGGAACTGTTCCAGAGTCTATAGAATCTTGGAAGATGTCCACCAATACATCCACTATTTCTAGGGCCACTTCCTTAAGTACTCTGGGATGTAGAGTATCATGCCCTGGGGACACCCATGTTGAGATGGTGGAGTACGTAGCCAGGCTTTCTAGGCCTCGAGCTGCTCAAGAGCATCGTTTAAGGCTATTTGCCAGCTCCTCCACTGAAATTCAGCAGCCTTCTGCTAGCCTTGCTACAGCCACTAGTGTAACTGCCAGGATACCGTGCATTGATCTGCATGATTATCTGCCTATGTTCGCATCCCAGTTGGACGTTGCGGAAGTGGAATTCCTTTCAGTTCCATTATATATGCAGAATTGATGTGTGGCGCCAACAAAGGAATTTGCATACAGTCAATGGCACTCTGCACTCTGAGGAAGCCTGCAAACGTAATGAAACTGCTTGCTCGCTCCACCTGCTTGTCTCTGGCAAGAGAAAATGAAATGTTGTTGGCACTCAATGAATCAACAGTGTCAGTGACCTGCCTTATGCAACAGTGGATGGCAAACTGTGAGATGTTGCAAATACTTCCAGCTCCAGCCCAGAAGGAGCCAGGTGCATGGAAGTTCATCACCATTGTCACCCTCACAGTCACCAACTGGCAATGTGGTCGTTGCTTTCCTCTGAGGTTACAGTTGTGACTGCAAAAGCTGTCGGATTTCAGTCAGGATGCCCTTGTTTAAGTGCAGGTGTTGAAAACATTGTTTCTCACTGAGGTTCAAATCTGAGAATTTCTTCCTGAACACCCTGGGCATATATGGCCTTCTGCTTAGAGCCCTTTCTGTCCCACCCCCCCCACCCCCAACCTCCTCCTCTCTCTTCCAGCAGCTTGCCCTGCTCTCTATGACCTCTGTTCGTTCTCTCATATATGGAAGCAACTGGTTTGAGAAGATGGCTTGAAGTCAGGATAAAATCCTTCATCACCTCCCACACTACACCCTGTAGACGTTTGCAAATTTAAACAACTATACAAAGCATCAAAAACTTGTCAAATTGATGCAATAGCCAGAAGAAACCAACCAGCAAGTAACCTGTAAGCAGTTGATGATCCCTTTAAGTGGAGCTGGTGCGGGAACCTTCCTGTTGCCAAATGTGCGTTCAGCTGTTTGAGGTTAAGAGAGAGCATTAACTGGAGTGCTGAGATCCAAAGTGGCACCACTGGCATCAAATCAGTGTCATGATCTACCTACTTTGCATACGTCCAGCAACCGTTCACTATGTGCTTGCTAACGCCCTCACCAAAATGACATGGGCAAGAATTTCCACATAAATATCTGCACATATTGTGGATCACATTTTGGCCCCAATATGGCACCTGTAGCACCCAAACCACAGGCAACATCGATCCCAATTTTATGCCAAAGTTTTTAACAGCAACCACATTGGATGTTGCTTTTAGACACTCAGTGAATCATGTGATGCCAGACAGTTTAGTTAATTATATATGGAACTGACATTTTTAACAGAGCTGTTGACTACTGAAAATTTACTGTTTCAAAGAGGCAAATAAATTGCTTAATCAATGCTTTGGGTTGAATTTGGTTAGATCTTAATGTTACAACAACAATATGGTATAGTGCAAAAAAATTATGTTCAGTCTTTGTTACTCTAGTAACTATATGACCATACTAGGGCATGGAGCTTATGCTAACTGAGTGTTCAGGGTCCAAGGATTCTCAGTTCTGACCACAAACTCCTGGCAACTGCACTATGGATAGATTTCAATGGTATAATATTTTAACAAGGGTTTACCAGTAAAAACTCTCACATAATAGAGACTATAAGTACATAGCCAGGCAAATACACATGAAATGTTCATATTCTGTCTGCGATTAGTTTTGTTTTTTGAAGTGTTTCGATGGATTCTGGAGAATTTGGATCAAACATTTTGCACTTCTGACTCCTTAGAGCTCCGAGGCCATTCATCACATTCTTGAGTTTAAGTAAAGTGCTGCTTTCCTTCAATTCTCTCCACCTAAAATCAGTTACATTTTTTTTTCCTGTTTTCTCCTTGTTTTTTCTAGGTCACACAGACCACCTAAACAAGAAGGTGAATGAATACTCTACTCTCAAGCATGCACTACTCTGGTTCTGAATTGACTGCAGAAGGGATACAACAGCTGGTGATAACTTTCTCAAGCATTTATGCTTTTCCTCGCTGTCCACAAATGGGAGCCTCCCAAGGTGTCTCCTCACTGTAACACAACAGAGATCTGCAACTGTCAACATGAGGGGGAATGGACCAGCCTCACACTATCTGGGCTGTTGTATTCTAACAAGCTGCACCACCCGCTCATTTGTTTCAAAAGGGTTTTGTAATAGTAACATGAAACAATTTTCCTTCAAATATGCTTTCATAAAATTGGTTAGTGACAGTTAAAAATAAAACATTTCAAAATATAAATGAAATAGCCAGCGTCAGTTCTGTGAATTATTAGTATTATGAGATGAATTATTCACATCATAATGTTAACATTCTAGCTGTGACATAATGCAAGATTTGAAATCTATGATATTAGCTTCCCCATTTAAATCTGCTAGAGGCATTCCTTAATCTGTTTTATATCTCCTTTTTATGGAAACCTAATTTATTTAAGTATTTGATGGCAAAGTATGGGAGGTTTTGATTTCACAATGTATGGTGTTGTAATCTGTAGTCAGTATTAACTCAGGGCAACCCCCTGACCTCAGCAGAATGAAGCCACACAATTTCAACTCCTGTGCCACATCTGTATGCCCGGAACAGGTGGGAAGTTGCAGCTGGCCGGCAGCAGAGCACAATTTCAGGTGGTAATAGCTCACCAAGGACCAATATCCTGCACGCAGGTAAGTTATTCGAGTTGGTGGGGGGGGGGGGTGGGGCGCGTGGGGATGGTGGTGGGTGGGTGTGGAGTCTGCTGCAGAGCCTTCTCATCCCCGAGAGAGTACTCCTGTTCATCTTGAACTCGCAGGAAAAGTCAAAAAAAGTTAAAAGCATAACCTTTTGGGTCTCTACTGGCCCTGGCTCCTCTTCCCATTAGCTGGGCCACTTTCTCCCTCAGGCCCACAGTTAAAGGTTATTTGGAGATCTATCTACATGAGGACCCTTCCCTCTTCTGGTGGCTGTTCCTTTGGCCTAGTCAGAAAAGCAACTTAGGGTCAGAGCCTGTGGATCAGGGCAGAATGTTGACTATTATATGGCTCTGGTCATAAGTTGTTGACAAAGGTCAGAAATGGATATAAATGAGATTTCTGCCAAATTCCCAGTCAAGCTACAGGAGCACATCCGAGGAAATTCCTGACCATGATCTCTGCTTCAATCACTAACTTGAGTACTGCAATTCACAGCCTCACAACCCTCTGTGTAAAAATATTTCCCCTGCTCTCTATTCTAAATCTCTTTAATCTTATGTCCATGTACCCTGATTCTTGGCACCTGCTTTATCAACTCTACCCAACCCCACAGAATTTCAAACACCTCTATCGATTCACCACTGAATCTATCTGGAGAAAGCAGCACCAATTTTTCAAATCTTTCATCATATTTTTGTTTTTTCATTCCAGACAGCATTTCTTTCTTTCTTTGGCCTCCTTGTCTCGAGAGACAATGGGTAAGTGCCTAGAGATGGTCAGTGCATTGTGAAGCAGCGCCTGGAGTGACTATAAAGGCCAATTCTAGAGTGACAGAATCTTCCACAGATGCTACAGATAAAATAGGTTGTCGGTTTGGCTCTCCCCTTGCGCTTCTGTCTTTTTTCCTGCCAACTGCGAAGTCTCGTCGACTTGCCACACTTTAGCCCCGCCTTTATGGCTGCCCGCCAGCTCTGGCGATCACTGGCAACTGACTCCCATGACTTGTGATCAATGTCACAGGACTTCATGTCGTGTTTTCAGATGTCTTTAAAGCGGAGACATGGACAGCTGGTGGGTCTGATACCAGTGACGAGCTCGCTGTACAATGTGTCCTTGGGGATCCTGCCATCTTCCATGCGGCTCACATGGCCAAGCCATCTCAAGCATCGCTGGCTCAGTAGGGTGTAAATGCTGGGGATGTTGGCCGCCTCGAGGACTTCTGTGTTGGAGATACGGTCCTCGTACCTGATGCCAAGGATTTTCCGGAGGCAGCGAAAATGGACTGAATTGAGACGTCGCTCTTGGCTGACATACGTTGTCCAGGCCTCGCTGCCGCAGAGCAAGGTATTATTTTATTTATTTATTTAGAGATACAGCACTGAAACAGGCCCTTCGGCCCACCGAGTCTGTGCCGACCATCAACCACCCATTCATACTAATCCTTTACTAATCCCTTATTCCTACCACATCCCCACCTTTCCTATATTCTCCTACCACCCACCTATACTAGGGGCAATTTATAATGGCCAATTTACCTATCAACCTGCAAGTTTTTTTGGCTGTGGGAGGAAACCGGAGCACCCGGCGGAAACCCACGAGGTCACAGGGAGAACTTGCAAACTCCGCACAGGCAGTAGCCAGAATTGAACCCGGGTCACTGCAGCTGTGAGGCTGTGGTGCAAACCACTGCGCCACTGTGCCGCCCTAATCCAGAGATTACAACCATTGAGGCCCTGCTTTTTAATCTGCTTCCCAGCTCCCTAAATTCTTGTTGCAGGATCTCATCCCTCTTTCTACCCATGTCGTTGGTACCAATGTGGACCATGACCTCTGACTGTTCACCCTCCCCCTTCAGAATGTCCTGCAGCCGTTCCGTGCCCTCCTTGACTCGAGCACCAGGGAGGCAACATACCATCCTGGAGTCATGTTTGCAGCCACTAACGCCTATCTGTACCCCTTATGATAGAGTCCCCTATCACTATAGCTCTCTCACTCTTTTCCTCCCCTCCTGTGCAGCTGAGCCACCCGTGGTGCCACAGGCTTAGCTCTTGCTGCATTCCCCTGAGAAGCTATCTCCCCCAACAGTATCCAAAGTGGAAAATCTGTTAGAGTGGGAGATGGGCCCAGGGGACTCCTGCACTACCTGCCTAGTTCTTCTACTCTGCCTGGTGGTCACCCATTCCCTTTCCGCCCGAGCGGTCTTTATCTGCAGACTGAGGACACAGGCTTGATACACTTGGACTTTTGTGTTCCGTGTCAGTGCGCCATTTTCCCACACTCTCTTGGCCAGTCTGGTCATAGCAGTGGAAGCCTTTCTCATGCGCTTGTTGATTTCTGCATCAAGAGACAGGTTACTGGTGATAGTTGAGCCTAGGCAGTCAAACTATTGCCTCAATATCCTTTCTATATTGTGCAGTCCAAAACTGTAAACAGTACTGTAATGGTTGTTTTAGTTAGGTTTTATTTATATTCATTGGGCTGAATTTAATGCCAGTGGTGGTGGCCTCAACAATGGGCCAGAAAGCTTCAAGTAAACCTGCCGCTGCTGATTCTGGGAGCCCTGATGTGATTCTGTGCCCATCAGGCAATTAACTGCTTGGTATCAGGCCTCCTGTCCCTTTAAGGAGGAAGATCCCTCCTCCAAGAACTGCTGGACAATTGGAAGCAGCTCTTCAGTCCCAGCAGTGCCACCAGGAGCTGCATCCAACCCACAGGAACATTATGGAACAGGCCCTGGAACCCAGGTAACTGGACTCACTGGCCCCGATGAGGGCAGGGGGTTGGGAGAGGGGGGTGGGGGGGGTGTGAAATCATTGGCGAGGGCATGTGGGGTGGGCGTGTTTCAGCAGGAGGCAGGACATGCCACCATGGAAGCCCTCTGTGGGCCAGTGGATGAGGAGGGACATGTCCCCCAAGCCCGCAGGGAGGCCACTAGCCTTCAATTGGCCCCTTAAGGGCCTCAATTGGCCTCTGGCCGGGAAAGCCGTCCTTGAGTTTCCCCGCCCTGATTGAATTGGATGGAGTTGAGAAGGCAACGGGCACTCCACCCCTGCCTTCTTTCCCAATGCTACGGCCCCCGCCACCCACCCGCACCTCCGCCTTGCTACCCGCTCCTCGAGCCTGATTAAATTCCACTCATCATTACAACACGACATTTATATTTTGTACCCCTGGCCATAAAACCCTATATTCCATTAGCTTTTTTTATGACCTTATCCACTTGATGTACTGCTTAATGTCTTGTAAACCTGAACTTTTAATCCTTCTGCTCTTCCATTTCACCCAAGCTTCCCCCATTCAAAGTATAATTCTTACTTAATTTGTAACCTAAATGCACTACCTCACATTTACTGATAATGAATTTGATCTGCCACTTTTTGCTCATCTTTACAATATTCTCTTATAACTTTCCTTCTTTTCACAATTATTTACAATGCCTCCGAATCTTTAACTCTTTCACATGGAGGTTCTATTCATGCAGGTCCTGTTATAACACTCAGTTCAGCTTCTAGGGATGTTAGCTCTGAATGTTGCTGCATTAGTCAATTGATTAATTTTCTTGTTGCTGTTTTTGACACTGACATTGGTCAGCGTACAGTTACACAAGTGTCAGAGACCCAAATGACCATTCTTCCTGCCTGAAACTGCACAGTGAGTGCTGATGGTCTATTCACTTGCAAATGCCTTATCCAAATTCAATTCTCTTTCCATCCAATATTCACACTTGATCTTTCCATCAGAGGACACTGGGTAGCAGAACAGTGACCACAGCCAATTTGTCCTTCATCCTAGGGTTTTGAAAGAAGTGGCTAGTGAAATTGTTGATGTGTTGGTTTTAATTTTACAAGATTCCCTAGATTGTAGAAGGTTCCATCAGATTGGAAAATAGCAAATGTAACTCCTTTATTCAAAAAGGGATGGAGACAGAAAGCAAGTAACTACAGGCCAGTTAATTTAACATCTGTCATAGTGAAAATGTTAGAAGCTATTATTAAAGATGTTATAGCAGGGCACTTAGAAAAATTCAAGGTAATGGGGCAGGGCACTTAGAAAAATTCAAGGTAAACAGGCAGAGTCAGCATGGTTTTGTGAAAAGGAAATCATGTTTAACCAATTTATTGGAGTTCTTTGAAGAAGTAACATGTGCTGTGGATAAAGGGGAACCAGTGGATGTACTGCACTTAGATTTCCCGAAGGCATTTGATAAGGTGCCACATCAAAGGTTATTGGGGAAAATAAAAGTTCATGGTGCAGGGGGTAACATGTTGGCATGGATATAAGATTGGTTAGCTAACGGTAAACAGAGAGTAGGCATAAATGGGTCATTTTCTGGTTGGCAAGGTATAACGAGTGATGTGCCACAAGGATCAGTGCTGGGGCCTCAACTTTTACAATTTATATAAATGACTTGGATGAAGGGACCAAAGGTATGGTTGCTAAATTTGATGATAACACAAAGATAGCTAGGAAAGTAAGTTGTGAAGAGGACATAAGGAGGCTACAAAGGGATATAGATAGATTAAGTGAGTGGACAAAGATATGGCAAATGGAGTATAATGTGGGAAAATGTGAAATTGTCCATTTTTGCAGGAAGAATAAAAAAGAAGCATATTATCTAAATGGTGAGAGATTGCAGAGCTCTGAGATGCAGAGGGATCTGGGTGTCCTAGTGTATGAATCACAAAAGATTAGTATGCAGATACAACAAGTAATTAGGAAAGCAAATTGAATGTTTTCATTTATTATGAGAGGAATTGAATACAAAAGTAGGGAGGTTATGTTTCAGTTATACAGGGCATAGGTGAGTCCACATCTGGAGTACAGTATTGGTCTCCTTTTTTAAAGAAGGATGTAAATGCTCTGGAAGCAGTTCAGAGAAGGTTTACTAGACTAATAACTGGAATGGGCGGGTTGTCTTATGAGGAAATGGTGGACAGGCTAGGCTTTATCCGCTGGAGTTTATAAGAGTAAGAGTCGACTTGATTGAAACAGTGAAGATTCTGAGGTGTCTTGACAGGATGGATTTGGAAAGGATGTTTCCTCTTGTGGGAGAATATAAAACTAGGGGTCAACGTTTAAAAATAAAGAGTTGACCATTTGAGACAGAGATGAGGGGAAATGATTTCTCTCAGAGGATTGTGAGTCTTTGGGACTCTCTTCCTCAAAAGGTGGTGGTAGCAGAGTCTTTGAATATTTTTAAGGCAGACGTCGACAGATTCTTGATAAGCAAGGAAGTGAAAGGTTATTTGGGTAGGCAGGAATGTGGAGCTGAGATTACAATCAGATCAGCCATGATCTTATTGAAAGGTGGAGCAGGATTGAGTGACCGAGTGGCCCACTCCTGCTCCGAATTCGTATGCTCGTATGTCCTCTTTTCAAGTCCAGTGAAAGTGAAGCCATTATTTAATTTATCTAATTTATTCAGATTATCTTAGTTGAATTAAACAAAATTTGCTTGTTGCTATCCTTTGTATTACTTTAATTTTAGAACTAAAGCATTTTGTTAAGCTTTATTGCATATCTGGTTGATTAGCAAAACAGTTAGGCCAGAATTTAATGATGAGATGGTGGCCCTGCTCACTGGTTGGAAAGCTATGGGTGAGCCCTCCTCCACTAGCCCTGGAAGCCATGCTGCTGTTTTGCGTGTCTCGGGCAACTAATGTGCCCCAATCAGAGGGCCAGCAGCTCTTCAGTCCCAAAAGTGCCACCAGGAGCTGAGGCCACTGCTGGGACTGCACCTGGTGAGAAGAGCTATGATGGACTTGGAACAGCTAAGTGGGGGTGACGAGGCTCAGGAAGATGGGGGAATTGACTGAGAGAGCAGGGGGAGGGTCTTGCAGTGGGGGTGGCCCGTGCCACTGGAGGGGCCCACCATGGGGCACAGGATTCTTGATCAGGAGGGACCCCCCATCCCACCAGGAAGCTGCCAGGTATTGCTGGGCAGCTTCTTCAGGTGCCAAAGTGCCCATCTGCCTTTGGTAAAATATCAGTCATGGCGGGAAGAGAGCCTTATTTGGCCAATAATTGGCTACTTAAGGGCCTCAGTTGGCCTAAGCATGGGCGGACCACCTGTCACCTCCTCCGCCACTATTAAGATGTGGGGGAAGTGGGGCAGGCGACAGTCACAGCGCCCCTGCCAGCCTACACAATGTCACGCCTCCCAGCCTGCTCCCAGGGTGGGTCGGGAGGGGGGATGTGGGGAAAGGCATTACATTCTAGCCTTAGTGTCTTTTTTTAAGATGTCAATACAATTAAGAAATCACTGCTGATCCTGTCAGTTGTTGATTGAGACCAACCTCTATAAGCAGTAATGATTGATCAGAGAACTGATCTAGATCTCTATAAAGAGAACCATTGGCCCCAAGGAGGGAGTGGGGAGAAGCTGGGAAATCCCGGAGACATGGTGATCCTGCTGAATTTAATTGCAGGACCTCATTATCACAGAACATAGAACATAGAACAGTACAGCACAGTACAGGCCCTTCGGCCCACGATGTTGTGCCGAACCTTTAACCTACTCTAAGATCAAACTAACTACCTACCCTTCATTCTACTATCATCCATGTACCTATCCAAGAGTCGCTTAAATGCCCCTAATATATCTGCTTCGACTACCACTGCTGGCAGCGCATTCCACGCACCCACCACTCTCTGTGTAAAGAACCTACATCTCCCCGAAACCTTCCTCCAATCACCTTAAAATTATGCCCCCTGGTGATAGTCCTTTCCACCCTGGGAAAAAGTCTCTGGCTATCCACTCTATCTATCCCTCTCATCATCTTGTACCCCTCTATCAAGTCACCTCTCATCCTTCTTCGCTCCAATGAGAAAAGCCCTAGCTCCCTCAATCTTTCTTCGTAGGACATGACCTCCAGTCCAGGCAGCATCCTGGTAAATCTCCTCTGCACCCTCTCTAAAGCTTCCACATCCTTCCTATAATGAGGCGACCAGAACTGAACACAATATTCCAAGTGTGGTCGAACCAGGGCTTTATAGAGCTGCAACATAACCTCGCAGCTCTTAAACTCAATCCCCCTGTTAATGAAAGCCAACACACCATACGCCTTCTTAACAACCCTATCAACTTGGGTGGCAACTTTGAGCGATCTATGGACATGGACCCCAAGATCCCTCTGTTCCTCCACACTACCAAGAATCCTGTCTTTAAGACTGTATTCCGCATTCAAATTCGACCTTCCAAAATGAATCACTCCACACTTTTCCAGGTTGAACTCCATCTGCCACTTCTCAGCCCAGCTCTGCATCCTGTCAATGTCCCGTTGCAACCTACAACAGCCTTCCACACTATCCACAACTCCAGCAACCTTCGTGTCATCGGCAAACTTGCTAACCCAGCCTTCCAGTTCCTCATCCAAGTCATTTATAAAAATCACAAAGAGCAGAGGTCCCAGAACAGATTCTTGTGGAACACCACTGGTCACCGAGCTCCATGCTGAATACTTTCCATCTACTACCACCCTCTGACTTCTATGGGCCAGCCAATTTTGTATCCAGACAGCCAACTTTCCCTGAATCCCATGCCTCCTTACTTTCTGAATGAGCCTACCATGGGAAACCTTATCAAACGCCTTGCTAAAATCCATATACACCACATCCACTTCTCTTCCTTCATCAATGTGTTTTGTCACATCTTCAAAGAATTCAATAAGGCTTGTGAGTCATGACCTGCCCCTTACAAAGCCATGCTGACTGTCTCTAATCAAACCATGCTTTTCCAAATAATCATAAATCCTGTCTCTCAGAATCCTCTCCAATAATTTGCCCACTACCGACGTAAGACTGACTGGTCTATAATTCCCAGGGTTATCCCTATTCCCTTTCTTGAACAAGGGAACAACATTTGCCACCCTCCAATCATCCGGTACTATTCCAGTGGACAGTGAAGACGCAAAGATCATCGCCAAAGGCGCAGCAATCTCTTCCCTCGCTTCACGTAATATCCTTGGATATATCCCATCTGGCCCCGGGGACTTATCTGTCCTCATATCATTCAAAATTTCCAGCACATCCTACCTCTTAACCTCAACCTGTTCGAGCATATCAGCATGTTCCACGCTGTCCTCACAAACGACCAGGTCCCTCTCACTAGTGAATACTGAAACAAAGTATTCATCTGGGACCTCCCCTACCTCCTCCGACTCCAGGCACAAGTTCCCTCCACTATCCCTGATCGGCCCTACCCTCACTCTGGCCATCCTTTTTTTCCTCACATAAGTGTAGAACGCCTTGGGATTTTCCTTAATCCTACCCGCCAAGACTTTTCCATGTCCCCTTCTAGCTCTCCTAACTCCATTCTTCAGTTCCTTCCTGGCTACCTTGTAACCCTCTGGAGCCCTGTCTGATCCTTGCTTCCTCAACCTTAAGTAAGCTTCCTTCTTCCTCTTGACTAGCTGTTCCACATCTCTTGTCATCCAAGGTTCCTTCACCCTACCATCCCTTCCCTGCCTCATCGGGACAAACCTATCCAGCAGTCACAGCAAGTGCTCCCTAAACAACCTCCACATTTCTGTCGTGCATTTCCCTGAGAACATCTGTTCCCAATTTATGCTCCCCAGTTCCTGCCTAATAGCATTGTAATTCCCCCTCCCCCAATTAAATATTTTCCCATCCCGTCTGCTCCTGTCCCTCTCCATGACTCTCGTAAAGGTCAGGGAGTTGTGATCACTATCACCGAAATGCTCTCCGACCGATAGATCTGCCACCTGGCCTGGTTCGTTGCCAAGCACCAAGTCCAACATAGTCTCCCCTCTAGTCGGCCTATCTACATATTGAGTCAGGAAACCTTCCTGGACACACCTGACAAAAACTGCTCCATCCAAACTATTTGCACTAAGGAGGTTCCAATCAATATTAGGGAAGTTGAAGTTACCCATGACCACAACCCTGTTACTTCTGCACCTTTCCAAAATCTGCCTCCCAATCTGTTCCTCCGTGTCTCTGTTGCTATTGGGGGGTCTATAGAAAACTCCCAACAAAGTGACTGCTCCTTTCCTGTTTCTGAGTTCCACCCATAATGACTCAGTAGACAAACCCTCCTCGACGACCTCCCTTTCTGCAGCTGTGATACTATCCCTGATTAGCAATGCCACTCCCCCACCTCTTTTACCTCCCTCCCTATTCCTTTTGAAACATCTAAACCCCAGAACATCCAACATCCATTCCTGCCCCTGTGATATCCACGTCTCCGTAATGGCCACAACGTCGTCTTTGGTTTCTCATCAGATAGCCAGTCAGATTGGCAGGCGGATTAGAGATGCATTCCACTATTAGTAATTTTTAATTCTTTCCTTCCCATCATGAGATAGTTGATATCAACCCTATTAGGTTCAGCTTAATGGAGTAGGATCTCCATCAAAACCTTATCATGCATTTTTTTCTTTACAGACGCTGACAGATCTGCTGTGTATTTCCAGCACTTGATTTCGATAAAGATTTTCCCTTTTTTCTGTTCATTTAAAAAGCTGCCAGTCCTTTTTAGTTACTTATTAAAATAATTATGATTCACTAATATTGTTCAATGATCATGTCATAAGTTGGTAGATGGGTATTGACCAGAGGACCCCAAATGTTACTTCCTCTGAGTGGAGATGATAGAGTAAATTCACTGAGAGCATATTCTTACTTGGGCCTGTGCTCTGGTTGAAGAACTGGCACTATCATTTAAATAAAAGCAAAATACTGCAGATGCTGGAAATCTGAAATAAATTCAGAACTGGAAAATATTAGAAATGTCAAAGGTTATAAGCAAGTAGAGTATGACGGGTCCCCCATTTTACTTTCATTTTTAGTTATTTTTTCTTTTTTTACATTTTTTACATTTTTTTTGTATGTTTATTTTATTTCATCTTAGTTTGTTCAGTTTGCTTACCCACTGTTCTTTTTTCATGTTTGTACTTGCTGCTGTTCAATTTTCAGTCTGTTAACACCCTATCTGTACTAATACTTTGTCTTTCAAAATACCATTAACATATTGTTTGCCATTGCTCCATGACCTTCTGGTCAGCTATTCTGTGGCCTTGTCCAATCTACACCTTCTCCTTTGTTATCTCTTGCCCCACCCCCGCTTTACTTGCTTATAACCTTTGACATTTCTAATATTTGCCAGTTCTGAAGAAGGGTCACTGACCTGAAACGTTAACTCTGCTTCTCTCTCCACAGATGCTGCCAGACCAGCTGAGTATTTCCAGCATTTCTTGTTTTTATTATGGCACAATCATTTTGTAGTCCGATTGTTGGCACATAGACTCTTCAAGCATGGTGCCTGCTGAGAATTTTGTGAGCCCGCCAAGGGGACGGAGGGGGGGGGAGGGGAAAACCAAGACGGATGGGCCCGGAATTTCCTGCTGCCAGACGGCGTGCAGGTTTGCCAGCACAGTCTCGCCTTCTGGATATTTTTAAGGAAACCAGGTTGGGGGTGAGATGGCTACCTGCCTGTAAGTGGTGGAAAGTCAATTGAGGCCATTAAGCAGCCTATTAAGGCTCCTCTCTCGCATTGACTGGAATTTTCCAGTTGCAATTTTGGCCCGCTGCAGTGGCCAAAGCATAGCCAGTGAGAGGTGGCAGCCTCCCAGTGGGAGACCGTGGGGCAGGGCGCCAGCACTCCTGAGGGAATTTAAGACATCCTTCTGCACCCCCACCACTGCCGATGCAGGAAAATGGCCACAGGTGTGGCTGCAGGCAGCCCTTTGGAGGGGTTTCCCCGTTACAAAGGCGGTTTGACAACTGTGGCCATTATTATTGTCAAAGATCTTAAAAGTGTTGAGAGGGCACCTCCACCTTGAGGCGCCCTCTCTCTCCTTACCTGCATTGGCAGGCTGCAACTTTCTCACTGCTGGAGGACGTCCAATTGGTCCTTCTGTGTTGTGATCCCACTCGCCATCCTTAATTGGAAGGCAAGTGCGCCCTCAGGCCATTAATTGGCCACTCCAACAAAACTGGCATTTGACGTATGATGCCCACACTGTGCAGGGTCAGGACCCAAAACTGATCCCGGTGTTGGGGCCCTGATCCCAAAATAAAAATGCTGCCCGCAATTTCTATCTGCAATTATTATTTTGAATTGTTGTTGCATTATTAATATAGTGCATAGTAAATTTTAAGAAGTTGCATTTCCAACATTTAGCATTGAATGCTGAGAGTTTGAGGGGTGGAGAGATCAGGAGGACCAGCAGAATCTTCCTTCTACTTGAAAATGTAAACACCAATTAGTGAAATCTTGCCATGCATGCACATTGGGTTTAGCTGAATTTAATTGAATTTGGTTGTATTTGTCATTGTTCTGTACAGTTTTACAAAAGAGATATTTATTACGTTTAATAGTTTTTACAGTTCTTTTCTTTTGCAAAATGAAAGCCAATTTACCACTCATAAAACAACTCCTGTGTAACTGCTACATAAAGAATAAGGTTGAAGCACAATAAAAGAGGTCAATAAGCTTATGGAGGAGTGGGAATGCTTGTTGCAATCAGCATCTTCAGCATTCTACAAAAGCTATATTCTCCAGTGATAGAAAATTGTAGGTTTGTTTGGCAAGCTGCAGGGTAAACCTGGACTCAGTACAATCTAAAGTCATTAAAATCCAATTATTCAGGACTAATTGGCAATCTCACTTCGACCCTCATTAAATTACACACTTGAGCAAAGTGCTATGCTGAGGTTTTCATCAAGCCTGCCCCAGATGTAAACTATAATACCGTTGGTGCTACCTTGGCCTCAAGTGTACTGTAGAATCTTCAAGAAGTGCTCGCACTATGTTTTTCCTTTGTGTTGGCCAGTACAAATCTTATCTTTTTACTTTCCTGTTTTATAAACTGGCTCTGCATTGTCCACTATGTTTTTAGTTTCATTTGATTGTTGAAAGTTATAATGATATCTTAAAAAGATTCAACAGAGTTTAACATCATTGCAAGAGGGAACCAGAACAGTAAGAAAGCAATATCAGATCCAACCTCCTGTCTGCTTGTATAGCATAATGTAAGGCTCTAATCCTGGATACCTTTGCTTCATGTAACTACTATTTACAACAACTTGCATTTTATGTTGCATTTAATGTAAGATAACATTTCAAGACACTTCACATTGGATAAGTGCAATAGTAAGAGTTACAAGAGATGACCCAAACTGCCATGGTTAAAAAAAAATATTTTTCAGAAGGCTTTTAAAGGTTTGGATAGCAAGTCCAAATATTTTTTGCAGGGATTTCCAGAATAGGATCTAGGTGGCTAAAGGTTCCATTTTGGATGGAGGATGGAAAGGGGATCAAGGCCTGATGCAGAATGCTTTAAAATAAAATGACTTTTTAAAATAATTACGTTGAGAAAATAAAAATTGGGACATGCACACGGGGTTAAGTTAGAAACTGAAATACATTAAAAACTTTATTAATTTATTTCAAAAAAATAGTTTAAAAAATCTAGCAATTAATCATAATGGAGACATTTAACAACACTCTTCAAATATAAGTTATTTTTTCTGGGCCAGATCTGTTGTTCAGCAATACTGATCACTGTTAAAAACCCAGTTACACCTGATTGAACAAGGTGTAACTTTTTATGGTGTTTCTAACAGCAATGTGAGAGTGGAAAAGGGGAGGTTCCTGCCACAACAACTGATTTCACTGATTGCTGGCTCGTGTGTTGGTGGTGAGGTTGGGGTGGGAGTGGACCCACAGTGCAGTCTGTGGCAGAGCAATGAGTGGTAGATCGCAACTTCAAAATTTCCATGTTCATCTGCCCATACGCTAAATCCTGAAGTTGCGGTCAGTTTTCAGAGGAGTAATGACAGCAAACTTTGACAGTTCACTATCAAAAACCCCTGCAAAATCCAGACCAAGGTGTTTAATTTCAGTGCCTTGGAGGCAGAGGCCTAATGGAGGCTAGTGAGGATAGGGGTAACTTTCAGCAGTATAGAATTCGATAGCAGCATTTTTAAAAATGTACACTTTGCTATATATACTGCTTGTTAAGGCAAAACTGTATAGATGTTTGACTCAGCAATGTAGGTAAGAAAAGCTGTAATAAAAAGAGAGGAGTTAGCTCTTTTCTATCAGAAAAAATTGCAGGCTGCATAAGTCATGCTTGATACTTGTGCATGTTGGAAAGGACATATATAAAGCTGCAGGGAGCTGTAATTCATCTTATCAACAGGATGCAAGTGACAAAATAGGATGCAAGTGACAAAATAGGGTGCGAGTGACAAATATCTGACCAAAATCTACTTGCATTACTGCACACATAGAGCCTGGAATATTAGAGGACTAGAAATAAAGCATGTAGAAGTCATGTTTCAGTTAGACACAGCCCTGGTTAGACCACACCTCGAGTACTGTGAGCAGTTCTCAGTACTACACATTAGGAAGGATATATTGGCCTTGTAGGAATATAGCATCGGTTTACCAGAATGACAGGACAAGGAGCAAATTAGAGTAAACATAATTGGAGGAGGGCTAATTTCAGTGGGTTGAGAACGGATCTGTTCCAGCTAAATGGGGTTAAAAGATTGGCAGGCAAAACTGCAATCAAATAATGGGCTCCCTTTAAAGAGGAGATGGTTGAGGTTCATTTCCAAGATGGGGAAAGATGGGACAAACAAAGCCAGAGTTCCCTGGATGGTGAAAGAGATAAAGAGTAAGATGAAGCAGAAAAAGGGGGTTTACGACAGATGTCAGGTTGATAATACAACTGAGAATAAGGCTGAATGTAGAAAGTTCAGAGGGGATGTGAAAAGGAAATAATACGGGCAAAGACAGAGAATGAGAAGAGACTGGCAGCTAACAGGAAAGGGAATCCAAAAGTCTTCTATTGACATATAAATCGTAAAAGGGTAGCTAGAGGAAGGGTGGGGTTGATCAGGGACCAAAAAAAGAGACCTACGTATGGAGACAGACAAAATGGCTGAGGCACTAAATGAGTACTTTGCTAACTCTTTATCAAAGAAGAAGATGCTGCCAAAGTCATAGTGCAAGAAGTGGTAGTTAAGGTATTGGATGGGATAAAATTGATAAAGAGGAGATACTAGAAAGGCTGGCTGAACTTAAAGTCACCAGGACTGGCTGGGATGCATCTGAGGATTCTGAGGGAAGTAAGAATGGAAATTGTGGAGGTCCTGGCTATAATCTTGCAATCCTCCTTAGATAAAGCAGTGATGCCAGAGAGTTGGAGAATTGCAAATGTTATGCCCTTGTTCAAACTAGGGTGTAATGATAAACACAGCACTTATGGGCCAGTTAGTTTAACCTCGGTGGTGGGAAAGCTTTTAAAAACGATGATGCAGGACAAAATTAACAGTCACTTAGATAAGTGTGGATTAATTAAGGAAGGCCAACAGGGATTTGTTAAAGGCAAATCATGTTTAACTAATACTATTGAGCGTTTTGATGAAGTAACAGAGAAGGATGATGAGGGTAATGTGATTGATATTGTGTATATGGACTTCCAAAAGACATTTGATAAAGTGCCACATATTAGGCTTGCCAGCAATGTTGAAGCTCATGGAATAAAAGGGATAGTAGCAGCATGGATACGAAGTTGGCTGAGTGAAGGAAACAAAGAGTAGTGGTGAATAGTTTTTTTTGGACTGGAGGAAGATATACAGTGGGGTTCCCCCGGGATCGGTACTATGCATTTCATGATCTCAACACTGAAGAAGTACTGAATTTGTTACATTGGTAAATATCAAAGTGAATCAAAAAATATACAAAATTAATAAGATCAGAGGAGCAGAAAAAAATATGTCCTGCTTCACATTACAGCCTGTTTAAGAATTCCTGTACAACATCAGAGATGGGTGTCTGGCATATCTGGTCTCGAAAGATTCAAAATCATTGCAGAAGTATTTGAATTGCCAGCATTAAAGAAAGCCCTCCAAGTTTAGAAACTAAGAGATCCAAAATTGTAATGCATCCCAGCACAACTGTTAATTTCTGTAATTAACAGTTATTAGCTTATTTTAACTTTTAAGTAATAATGGTGCTATAAATTGCATCCTATTGGGAAAGTCAGCATGAATTTCAGCAATTATATGAGATGACAACATGAAGGGATATTACTGCAGTTGTGACAAAAGCCACAGGTATGTAACATTGTATGACAGGAAAGGCAAATGATGCAGGAAAACATTTATTACACTGCAAGACTGAAAAATTACATGGACAATCTAGTCTATGAGTACTCAACAACTGTAATGACCTACAATTGTGTGCAATGGAAAGTGTACTTGACATGCATCTGGCAGAGAAAATCACAATGTTAAAGGAAATTAATTGACAAGTACAAGGTGATTTGTTCAAAAGAAGTAGCAGATCCGAATTGTATAATTAGCAAATCTTACTTCATTACATGCCTGTAGTCTAAGCTCAGAATCACCTTTTACAAATCAAGAGGTTAAAACCTAAGCATTGTAAATTTAAATGGAAAACAGCTCAAAATGTGCAGAAACTGCTAGACAGTGCAAAACAGAAATAGAGTCCAAAGAAAGACCTGATCAACACAAAATGGAACAGACACTTCATGATAGATAGATGTTGTTAAAAGAACTATTGAAATGTAGAGAAACCAATAAAAAAAACTGGACAGGGTAGATTCCACCTCGAGTAAAATCAGGAAATTGGCTGTAACTAGCACTTAAAATTGCATTGGTTAGATTACAGTTCAAGTTTCTCCTAAAATGCATTGTCATGCAGGCCCCCACCTGTGAAGAATGAGGAATATTAATTTTGTCATATTGATTGTTGCTGGAATGAAGAAAGGTCTTGTTAAAAAGTTACCAGACACTTGGCTGGAAAGGTTATTTGCATACTAACAGACAGCCTTTCTTCTTTGGCCTCCTTGTCTCGAGAGACAATGGGTAAGCGCCTAGAGGTGGTCAGTGGTTGTGGGGCAGCGCCTGGAGTGGCTATAAAGGCCAATTCTAGAGTGACAGACACTTCCACAGGCGCTGCAGATAAAATTGGTTGTCGGGGCTGTTACACAGTTGGCTCTCCCCTTGCAGTTCTGTCTCTTTTCCTGCCAACTGCTATGTCTCTTCGACTTGCCTCTCCTTAGCCCTGCCTTTATGGCTGCCCGCCAACCCTGGCGATCACTGGCAACTGACTCCCACGACTGTGGTCAATGTCGCAGGACTTCATGTCACATTTGCAGACGTCTTTAAAGTGGAGACATGGACGGCCGGTGGGTCTGATACTAGTGACGAGCTTGCTGTACAATGCGTCCTTGGGGATCCTGCCATCTTCCATGCGGCTCACATGGTCAAGCGATCTCAAGCACCGCTGGCTCAGTGGGGTGTATGTTCTGGGGATGTTGACCGCCTCGAGGACTTCTGCGTTGGAGATACGGTCCTGCCAACTGATGCCAAGTATTCTCCGGAGACAGCGAAGATGGAATGAGTTGAGACGCCGCACTTGGCTGACAAACGTTGTCCAGGCCTCGCTGCCGTAGAGCAAGGCTCTGAGGACACAGGCTTGACTTTTGTGTTCCGTGTCAGTGCGTCATTTTCCCACACCCTCTTGGCCAGTCTGGATATAGCAGCAGACATCTTTCCCATGTGCTTGTTGATTTCTGCATCGAGAGACAGGTGACTGGTAATAGTTGAGCCTAGGTAGGTGAACCACCTCCAGAGAGTGGTCGCCGATATTGATGGATCAAGCATTGCTGATGTCCTGTCCCATGATGCTTGTTTTCTTCAGGCTGATGGTTAGGCCAAATTTGTTGCAGGCAGCCGCAATCCTGTCGATGAGTCTCTGCAGACACACTTCAGTGTGAGATGTTAATGCAGCATCGTTAGCAAAGAGGAGTTCCCTGATGAGGACTTTTCATACTTTGGTCTTCACTCTAAGATAGGCAAGGTTGAACAACCTGCCATCTGATCTTGTGTGGAGGAAAATTCCTTCTTCTGAAAACTTAAATGCCTGTGAGAGCAGCAGTGAGAAGAAGATCCCAAACAGTGTAGGTGTGAGAACACAGCCCTATTTCATGCCACTCAGGATAGGAAAGGGGTCTCATGAGGCACGGCTATGCTGAATTGTGCCTTCCATATTGTCATGGAATGAGGTGATGATCCTTAGTTGCTTTGGTGGACATCCTACATTGCTGGTAGTCTGAAGAGACCACGTCTGCTGACGAGGTCAAGGCTTTGGTGAGATCTATGAAGGCTATGTAGAGGGGCATCTGTTATTCACAGCATTTCCCCTGGAGCTGGCGAAGGGAGAACAGCATGTCAATGGTGGATCTCTCTGCCCGAAAGCTGTAATGTGCCTCAGGGTAGATACGCTCAGCCAGCTTCTGGAGTCTGTTTAAAACGACTCGAGTGAAGGCTTTCCTCACAATGCTGAGCAGGAAGATTCAATGGTAGTTGTTGCAGTCACCGTGGTCACCCTTGTTCTTATCGAGGGTGATGATATTGGCATCATGAATGTCCTGTGGTACTGCTCCCTCATCCCAGCACAGGAAAAGCAGTTCATGGAGGGCTGTGAGTATAGCAGGCTTGGCACTCTTGATTTTTTCAGGGGTAATGCCGTCCTTTCCAGAGGTTTTTCCACTGGCTAGATGGCATTACTTATTTCCGATTTGGTTGGCTGTTTGTCCAGTTCATCCATGACTGGCAGAGATTGGGCTGTATTGAGGGCGGTCTCAGTGACAACATTTTTCCTGGAGTGGTCCATTTGCTTGCGTTGGTCAGTGTTCATTTCCCCAATTTAGACTTGAGGGGCGGTGTGGGGGGGGGCGCAATTTCTTGATGGTTGGCCCAAAAGCTCTCTTAATGCCATCATACATTCCTCTGATGTTTCCAGTGTCGGAGGCCAGCTGAATACGACTGCACTGGTGTTGCCAGTAGTCATTTGCACAGCACCTGGCTGTTCTTTGCGCGGTGCTTGTGGCGGCTTTAAGTGCTAAGGATGTTAACTTGCTGGGGACTTTCTTGTAGTTCAGCAGTGCAGTGCACTTAGCGGCTACGACTGGTTCCATCTCTTCAGAGTGAGATTGAAACCAGTCTGCATTCTGCTTCTCACATTTGCAAACAGACAGTGCTTGTGAGACAAAGAACTATTCCCTGGTCCACTTAACCCACAATGGATTTTGATCACCAGACATTGAAGGTATAAGGAAGAGCATTCCAGAGACTGCTAAGATGATACAATCCACAAAACCAGAAGTGGGTACACCAGTTGGTCATGCGACTAACCTGCTGGCCAACTTGGGGAGTTTTTTAAAATTGTAGAGATGGTTTTTGAACTCAAAAGACTGTTTGCTCCTGGACTGAGAAGACCTCTCCTGTCTGCTCCCATCTCTTTCTCACAAGCCTCTGGACCCATTGAGGACACGTGAACCTTAAGAGAGAAAAGTATCCTACATCGACCAAGGTTTAAGAAAAATACTGGGCCCCAAAGAAAAGCAAGATCTACCTACAAACAAGGACTGTACAGTGAGCTCGAAGAATAGTAACCAAAACCATCTTCAGATATTGTCTCAAACTTTTCCACTTTCTTTCTTCTGCTCTTTTCTGTCTCTATCTGCATGTGTGTATCGTGTATACCTGCTAGCGTGGGCATGTCCTGTATCCATAGGCGTTTAACCAAATTAGCGTTTATGTTTAATACATTTTAACTTTCCTTCTTTAAACCTAAGAAAACCTGTTTGGCTTGTTTCTTTGCCTTATAATTGGAAAGCAGTGAACAAGGATTCACCAAAGGGGAACTAAAAACACAGTGTATCTAAAATTAAACCCTGTTATGGTAAGACCAGGTGAAGGCTGAGGGGGAACCCTAGACCCCTTTCTCACCTGGTCATAACAGCATTTACATAAGCACAAACGTAAAATCTTCCATGAATCATTGCAAACAGTCAGCATAATGGAATGTAGCTATTTATTCTCTTACCTTTGCATTAAAAGTATTCCTTGATGTATTTAAGAGTAGTAACCTGGTGCAGTTACATTAAAATGGAGTTATCACAAAAAATAAGTAGTCTAGACCTCTATCTGTGAGTAACCTGATTTTAAATCACTGAAAATAACTTCAAAAACTATACTGAACCATTTACTAGTTTCATTGTTGTACACGAGTCAGTTTCTTAGTAAATTAAATCTTTTCTAATATTTAAAAACTTTTAAAATGTGCAGACTAGTGCCTGTGCAGCTATGAAATAAGCTCAGTTTGAAGGCACTCCTCTAACAGTCGCAAATAGGTACAATCAGCAGAAACTTGCCATGCTAGTTATTTCAATCTGGGGGTGTGGCCAGTTTTGTGGACAGGGCCAGTTTCAGGCAAAATGATTTTTAAACCAATGTTGAACATCGAGGAAGCTTGTTTTATACTTGACATAACTTATTCTTGAGTTCCTGTGACCGATTGAGTTGATTTGGCAAATTTCACTTGGACTGTGCTGATAAGACTCACACAAACAAGCAGGAAATCTATCCTGAGCAGAACGAAGAACACGTTAAGGTTCTGAGATAATCTCAAGAAACAGAGTGACCCGTGAACAAGCTATTGAAATATCTATTGGGGTCAAGCAACAGTGGGTGTTTTGCTAAAATGGGACGTTCCCTAACTTTTACACACGTCCCAACTGGCAAGAACAACATAAAAAGACATCCAAGCAAGACAAACACTGCAGTTGGCAATGCCAGACGAAGTTCGTCTAGAAGAAGAATGACTTCAAATAGGAGACCCCAATTGTTATAGAAACAGATCACTCCTGCTGCTTGATGCTGAAACTTTGTTCTAAGATTGTATGGACTGCTTAAAGCTTGTATGAACTGTTCATGACTAAGGATGTCTAAAAAAAATGATGAGGGAGAAATTCGAATATGAGAGCAAACTAGCAAGAAACATAAAAACAGATAGTAAGAGCTTCTACAAGTATATAAAAAGGAAGAGAGTAGCTAAAGTAAATATTGGTCACTTAGAGCATGAAACTGGGGAATTAATTATGGGAAACAAGAAAATAGCAGAGACTTGGAACAAGTATTTTGTATCTGTCTTCACGGTAGAAGACACATCCCAGAAATTGTAGAAAATCAAGGGGCAAAAGGGAAGGAGGAACTTGAAACAGTCACTATCACTAGAGAAAAAGTACTAGGCAAACTACTGGGACTAAAGGCTGACAAGTCCCCTGGACCTGATGGCCTGCATTCTAGGGTCTTAAAAGAAGTGGCTGCAGAGATAGTGGATGCATTGGTAGTAATCTTCCAAAATTCGCTAGATTCTGGAAAGTTCCCAGTGGATTGGAAAACCACAAATGTAATATCCATATTCAACAAAGGAGGGAGCCCGAAAGCAGGAAACTATAGGCCCGTTAGTCTAACGTCTGTCATTTGGAAAATGATGAAATTTATTATTAAGTAATAGCAGGACATAATGTAATCAGACAAAGTAGTCATGGCTTTATGAAAGGGAAATCGTATTGACAAATTTATCAAAGTTCTTTGATGATGTAACAAGCAGGATGGATAAAAGGGAACCAGTAGATGAAGTGTATTTGGATTTCCAAAAGGCATTCAGTAAGGTGTCACATAAAAGGTTACTGCACAAGATAAAAGTTCATGATGTTGAGGGTAATACATTAGCATGGATAGAGGATTGGCTAACTAACAGGAAACAGACAGTTGGGATAAATGATTCGTTTGCAGGTTGGCAAACTCTAACTATTGGGGTGCCATAGGGATCAGTGCTGGAGCCTTAACTATTTGCTATCTATATAATGACTTGGATGAAGGGGCCGAGTGTATTGTTGCCAAATTTGCTGGTGATTGAAAGATAGCAAGTAGGAAAGCAAGATGTGAGGAGGACACAAAGGGCTGAATTTTACCAGCGCCCCCGCCCCCCCCCCCCCAACCCACTGAAAATAACAACATGTTGTTGAAGCTTTACGACTTGCTCTCATCAGGACAATCGCAAGAATAACTAATGTAAGGGAAAACAACAACTTATACTGCATGAGAAGAGAGTGCTGATTGGTTGGCAAGTGAACTCTGATTGGTAGATGCATTGCCATGGCGAATGCACTGGCTCATTCCTCAGGGCAATGCCTTAACCAATCAGAGTCAAGCTGCCTGGTTTAATTTTAAGCAAACCTTGGCAGTTAACTGTCAGTCACTGTAAACTGGTGCATTCGCCATGGCAACACCTCTACCAATCAGAGTTCACTTGCCAGCCAATCAGCACTCTCTTCTCATGCAGTATCAGTTGTTGTTTTCCCTTACATTAGTTATTCTTGCGATTGTCCTGATGAGTGCAAGTCGAAAAGCTTCAACAACATGTCTATATTTTCAGCAATAGCTTTGATGAAACTAAAGTACAGAGTAGTCTAAATTTCTTTGACTATCTTCTGTCCGAGTCCACAAATTCTTGGAAAACCTGCATTCCCTACATAACTTTAAATTCGTGCAGCTGTAATCAAGCTCACTAGGAATATCTTGAGGGAAAACTTACCCCAATAATCTTGTAGCACCCACAGTTCACCTCATTTGTGTGGAAAACAACATTGGAGCCATTGAGACTACTCTACTGTCAGACTACCAGGGGTGATCTTGATCTTGGATGGTATTGCCATACAGTTGATAACGAATTAGCAGCTGACTTTACACCCTTGCTGGATATTCTTTCCCATTGAAGTCAATGGAAAAGAAAATTGGGCGGGGTGTAAAATTGACTCATTATGACTCATTCATCATAACCCATTTTGTGCGACCACCGTAAGCCAATTTCAGCTTCCCCACCTCCCTAACCCCTTCAATCTCATCACTTCACAAGGTAGGAGAGAGAGGAAATTCCCGCCATGTTTGGGAGAAACTGTTGGATTTTTCCCCTTATTTTGACTATACTGTCAGAGGTGACGGAAGCCAGGTTAAAAGCTGGTCTTATTCCCATTTCATTAGCTGGAGCACACTTACGTATCTTCAATTCATAGTACAGGTTCATTCCTAACGACTAGATTCTAGTTCTGCTTTTCACATCCTAGTGCAAAACAAACAAAACTATAAAAATACATTGCATTGTCTTTGGGCACTTAGATTGGCCACTGCAGCTGATAAATATGAACACCATAACATGTACTGGGTGAATATTAACATGTAACATATGTGTGATCACGGAGAAAGTTAGGGAATTGGGCAGTAGAAGTAAAACACTACTATCCACCCAAAAAAACCTCTTATCCCAATGTGCTGAATTTATAGAAAACTCAAACACACCTGCTTCTTCATATAAGGTCATCTGCTTGTACACTTGTGTTTCTTCGTTGTGAGAAAAATTTAAACAATCTCCTACAGATGTTATCTCAATTTTTGAAACATTCTTATGGACCACTTCCGTCTGTGCAAACTACCACCCCTTCTCCAACCTTCCTTTCCTCTCCCTAGTCCTTGAATGTGTTGACGTCTCCCAGATCCATTGAAACTCTATGTTTCAATTACTCTAGTCAGTTCTTTTGTCTCTGCTACAGTACTGAGACAGCACAAAGGCACAAATTACATTCCATAGGATTGTGACCTTGGTGGATTATCACTCCTCCTCCTCCTCCTCCTCACTTCTTTGCAGCTTCTGTTGAAGCAAATGATTACATGACAAACAAACAGGAATGAAATAAGTAACCAGATTCTCTGTTTCAGTGATGTCGGTTGAGGGATAAATATTGGCCAGGGCACTCAGAGAATTCCCCAACTCTTCTTTGAATAGTGCTATGGGATTTTTTTACGTCTACCTGAGGGGAACTCAGTTTAATGTGTCTCATTCAAAAAATGACCTGACAGTGCCGTACTGTCTCTGTACTCCACTCAAGTATCAGCCTAGATATTGTACTCCAATCTCTGGTGTGGGACTTAAACTTATGACCTTCTGAATCAGAGGCAAGATAGCTACCATTGAGCACCTGCAAACCACAAGCTGTTACCATACCTAGTGCACATAACACAGGACTAAAATATTGGATTAAACCTACTACTACTACACTATGGCTGTAAAATGTTGCCGTGGGTAACTAGTTTACGAATTTTTAGCATGCTTGCCTGAAATTCTCCTTTCCTCTATTTTAGCAGAGATAATACCGCATTATTTTAAATTTGCTGCCATCCCTACTAAAGTAGTAGTGAGAGAAATCTCAGGTAAACATAAAATGCTGCCGTGAGGACACCTAGCAAGACCACAGTATAGTACTACTTAAAATCCAACATTTTAGTCCAACTGTACAATGTGCACATGTGTTAGCAGCTTGTTTTTGGATATCCTACGTGCAAATACATGAGAAATTAATTTCTATAACTAATTTCAAGTTTAAATAATTATGCAGCAAAAAAGATGTTAAATTACTGAACAATCTCCTGGCGAGAAATTCCCATCTACCATTGGAACAAAATCTCATTGTTTCATAGGCATTAGTGACGGATTCACAGGTCAGGAATATAATCGAATGCAGTGGCAATGGAAGTATTTACCAATCATAGCTAATTAGTCAACAGTGTGCAAGGTAATCCAAAACGTATTGAAAACTTTCAACGACTAATAAACAAAACACTGCCCATTAGCAGCATATTTAGTGATGTTCTTTTACTTATGTGAAAGGCCCTCATAACTTACCTCCTCCTGTGCAGCTCATGACTTCTGAGTCTTACCCACTTGTGAAAGATGTTCCATAATGCACCATCACTACTACAATATCTTTTATTTACATGCACTTTCTAATTCCACTGAGAGTCTGTACCTTGCTTTTCTATATTACTAATAGAGATACAATTCGAAAGATGGAGGCATTTAGTGATGGAGAACACAAAGCTCCTGTATCCAATTAAGAATTTCCAAGAAGTTCACTACTGCATAGCTAATTTACCTTGATACTTTAATCCTCCCGTTGTCTCAACAAGATTCTCCAGATCAAGATTCAAATGTTAACAATCTTTATCCTTCTGGTAATGTTTTTGAGCAGACTGCACAATGTTCTGATCACATTATAACTTCCGGCATTACTCTACTCCAGTTAACACTGGTGGAGAATACAATTCCTCTGGGAGTCCTAGCACTCATTTTTCCCCCTTGCTGGCTTGTTTGCTTGCTATATATTGCTAGTCTCAGTGGAGATACAAACATATCATGTGATTAGAAAGTGTAGGTATTGAACAATAAATCTGCATCTGCACTTACGTATATATTGTAAAATATGGTTCACAAGCTGTGACAACCTATGCAATGTCATATCTCTAGTTTCTTGGGTAGCATTTACATAAACACATATGGCACTCCTGCACATTTAGGACCTGTAGGCTTTCTGTGAACTTACTTGTTGCAATAGCACAAAGATGGGTAGCATGAAAAATTGATACCAAATTTTGATAATTTGGGAGACAACATCAAAGAGGGAGCTTCAGATTGCTTTAGCTTTATGGCACAAATGATCATGAAAAAAAGTTTTAAGGTCACCTTATTAGAGCTGACTGTCCTGTATATTCATTAGTCATTTAGTTAGAATTTGGACATTAGATAGTGGAGGGTTTTTATACATATGTCGACTTATACAAATCATTAGTTACAAAAAAAGTTGGAATAGTGACTCAGATTTTGCTGAAAAAAATTAAGTGTCAGAATGGAGCACATCTTTATTTATGTATCATTTGGCCAGCAACTTGTGGCAAGGAAAAGATAGCCTGTGAGTTACAAATCAGCACAACCTGCTGGCTGATTTGCACTGCTCCACCGGAAGCCCTGTGAAAACATGTCATATCCTGAACCTCCCTGTGACTTTCATGAAGTTGTTGCATTTGTACAGCAATTAACAGCGTAAGTACCCCTTAACGATGGGATAATTGTGAATGACTGTCAATCAACCTCTATTGCCCAGAAAGTGAACGATAATAAGCAGGGAGTCTAATTTCTTCTGGTTGTGAATTGTTGTAGGGGATTTTAAAAATGTCAAATTTTAAATTTTGTATGTTTTTTCTTACATTTCCTTTCTGTCTTTTTTTTCTCCCTCTCTTAATCCAATCGTTCTCACCCTCTCTTTATTTTGCATTATGTACCTGCTTTGCCTGTGCTGGGATGAGGGAGCAGTACCACAGGATATGCATGATGCCAATATCATCACCCTCTGTAAGAACAAGGGTGACCACGGTGACTGCAACAACTACCGTGGAATCTCCCTGCTCAGCATAGTGGGGGAAGCCTTCACTCGAGTTGTTTTAAACAGACTCCAGAAGCTGGCTGAGCATGTCTACCCTGAGGCACAGTGTGGCTTTCGAGCAGAGAGATCCACCATTGACATGCTCTTCTCCCTTCGTCAGCTACAGGAGAAATACCCCGAACAACAGATGCCCCTCTACGTTGTTTTCATAGATCTCACCAAAGCCTTTGACCTCGTCAGCAGACGTGGTCTCTTCAGACTACTAGCAAAGATCGGATGTCCACCAAAGCTACTAAGTATCATCACCTCATTCCATGACAATATGAAAGGCACAATTCAGCATAGCGGCGCCTCATCAGACCCGTTCCTATGCTGAGTGGCGTGAAACAGGGCTGTGTTCTCGCACCTACACTGTTTGGGATCTTCTTCTCCCTGCTGCTCTCACATGCGTTAAGTCTTCAGAAGAAGGAATTTTCCTTCACACAAGATCAGATGGCAGGTTGTTCAACCTTGTCCGTCTTAGAACGAAGACCAAAGTACGGAAAGACCTCATCAGGGAACTCCTCTTTGCTGACGATGCTGCATTAACAACCCACACAGAAGAGTGTCTGCAGAGACTCATCAACAGGATTGCATCTGTCTGCAACAAATTTGGCCTAACCATCAGCCTCAAGAAAATGAACATCATGGGACAGGACATCAGAAATGCTCCATCCATCAATATTGGCGACCACGCTCTGGAAGTGGTTCAAGAGTTCACCTACCTAGGCTCAACTATCACCAGTAACATGTCTCTCGATGCAGAAATCAACAAGTGCATGGGAAAGGCGTCCGCTGCTATGTCCAGACTGGCCAAGAGGGTGAGGGAAAACAGCGCACTGACACAAAACACAAAAGTCCGAATATTTCAAGCCTGTGTCCTCAGTACCTTGCTCTACAGCAGCGAGGCCTGGACACCGTATGTCAGCCAAGAGCGAAGTCTCAACTCATTTCATCTTCGCTGCCTCTGAAGAATCCTTGGCATCAGGTGGCAGGACCGTATCTCCAACACAGAAGTCATCGAGGTGGCCAACATCCCCAGCATATACACACTACTGAGTCAGCGGTGCTTGAGATGGCTTGGCCATGTGAGCCGCATGGAAGATGGCAGGATCCCCACGGAGGCACTGTACAGCGAAATTGTTGCTGGTACCAGACCCATCGGCCATCCATGTTTCTGCTTTAAAAATGCCTGCAAACGCGACATGAAATCATAGAGTCGTACAGCATAGAAACAGGCCCTACGGCCCACTGCGTCCATGCCGACCATAATACCAATCTATACTAATCCCACCTGCCTGCATTAATTCTATATTCCTCTATGCCTTGCTCATTCAAGTACCTGTCCAGATGCCTCTTAAATGTTTCTACTGTTCCTGCCTCCACCACCTCCTCAGGCAGCTCATTCCAGATACCCACTATTCTTTGTGTGAAAAATTTACCCCTTTGATCCCCTTTAAACCTCCTCCCTCTCACCTTAAATCTATGCCCTCTAGTTTTAGTCACCCCTACCATGGGAAACAGACTCTGGCTATCTACCCTATCTATGCCTCTCATAATTTTATATACCTCTATCATGTCCCCTCTCAGCCTCCTTCACTCCAGGGAATGTCCTGCAGACGCTCCGAGACATCCTTGACCCTAGCACCAGCGAGGCAACATACCATCCTGGAGTCTCGTTTGCGGCCACAGAAATGCCTATCTGCACCCCTTACGATATAATCCCCTATCTTATTTTATTTTATTTAGAGATACTGCACTGAAACAGGCCCTTCGCCCACCGAGTCTGTGCCAACCATCAACCACCCATTTATACTAATCCTACACTAATGCCATATTCCTACTACTTCCCCACCTGTCCCTATATTCCCCTACCACCTACCTATACTAGGGGCAATTTACAATGGCCAATTTACCTATCAACCTGCAAGTCTTTGGCTGTGGGAGGAAACCAGAGCACCCGGCGAAAACCCACGCAGACACAGGGAGAACTTGCAAACTCTGCACAGGCAGTACCCAGAACTGAACCCGGGTCGCTGGAGCTGTGAGGCTGCAGTGCTAACCACTGCGCCACTGTGCCGCCCCATCACTATAGCTCTTCCACCCCTTTTCCTCCCCTGCTGTGCAGCAGAGCCCTCCGTGGTGCCACGAACTTGGATGTTACTGGTCTCCCCTGGGAGGTCATCCCCCCCAACAGTATCCAAAGCGGTATATCTGTTTGAAAGGGGGATGGCCACAGGGGACTCCTGCACTACCTGCCTGCACCTACTACTCCGTCTGGTGGTCACCCATCCTTTTTCTGCCTGTGCAGCCATTACCTGCAGTGTGATCACTTCACTAAACATGCTATCCACGACATCCTCAGCATCGCGGATGCTCCACAGTGAATCCATCCGTAATGCGGGTAGCCAGTAGCTGCAGCTGGATACACTTCCTGCACACATGGTCATCATGGGCACTGGAAGCATCCCTGATTTCCCACATGGCGCAGGAGGAGCATATCACGGGGCTGAGCTCTCCTGCTATGACATACCCTTAGATTAATTAGGTACTCCCTTAATTAAAAAAATACTAATTACACTAGGGGCCTTGTTCTACCCACTCGAATCTAAAGTCCTTAATAAGCTACACTGAATTTTTAAAAAAACACATTAGTCGTACTCACCTTATCACCAGAGGTTTTTTTCAACAAAAAAAAAACTTTCCTCTTTTTTTAAGACATTTAAATGCACTAACAGCAGTGACTCACCAACCAATCACCTTGCAGCTCTCCTCTCACGTCACTGTTGGCTTTTTTTTCTTTTTTTCAAAACTCCGGTGCGCTGGAAGAGCTCCTCTCTGTTTCTGGAAGGTAAGAGACTGGGCCTCGATCCTCGGCTCGATTTATAGGCTCCGCTCTCGGCGTTCTCCCCACAGGTCCACTCCGCTCCTCTCCTCTCTGCTCCCAGGAGGTAAGTGACTAGGCCTTGATCCTTGGGCTCGATTTATAGGCTCCGCCCTATGACATTGACCACAAGTCATGGGAGTCAGTTGCCAGCGATTGCCAGAGCTGATGGACAGCCATAAAGGTGGAGCTAAAGAATGGCGAGTCAAAGAGACTTAGCAGTTGGCAGGAAAAAAGACGGAGGTGTAAGGAGAGAGCCAACTGTGTAACAGCCCTGACAACCAATTCTATCTGCAGCACCTGTGGAAGAGTCTGTCACTCTAGAATTGGCCTTTAAAGCCACTCCAGGTGCTGCTCCACAAACCATTGACCACCTCTAGGTGCTTACCCATTGTCTCTCGAGACAAGGAGGCCAAAGAAGAAGAAGACCTGATTTGGCATTGAATTTATCCACTCTAATTCACCCTTCTCAGAGTTCCTCTTATTTATTTTTCAACCCTATAATCCCATTGGTTCAAGAAATACACAGTTAGGGCTGAATTTAATGGGCCCCTCCCTCCATCCCCAGGTTTGGAGGCAGGGGGCTCATAGAATTACTATGAAAGGTGGGGGTGGGGGGACGGTGGGGTGGGGTGGGGTGGGTGGAGGGCCCATCGCCTTCCCATCGTACTGCAATTTAGTCAGGAGTGGGATAAACCACAAAGGCCTTCCCGCCCAGAGGCCAGTTGCGACCCTTAAGAGGCCCATTATTAACCACTTAAGGGCCTCTTCCCACCGTCACTGGCATTAAGTGGGGAGGGGGGCATTGGGTCACCCAGTAAAATGAGGTGTTCTCCCTGTGGGCTATGGGGGGAGGCATCCTCCGTGGGCAATCTGTAGCCTACAGAAGACACCGCCAGGAAACAACCCACCTCCCTGAACCCCCCTCCCTGCACTCAACGTCCACCTTCCCCTCCCTCCATCACCGGAGCCTGCTGGACTGGCCCCAGTGACCCCGCCTCACTGATCTGGGGTCCGGAACTCAAGCGTTGTGTCTAGTTCCCAGGCCTTCTGTAATACCTACAGTGGTCACTGCTCTCGGTGGCACTGCTAATACGACTGAGCTGCCATCCCTCTTGGAGGCGGGGTCCCTGTCTTTAAAGGTATGAGGATCCCAGCGCTATGCTGTTAATTGTCCAAATGCTGTGAAATAAAACCAGGCCGGGCCTCTGAATGGTCGAGGTGGAGTTCCCACTGCCTTTTCAGCCTGGTGCCAGGAGCCCTGCCTGCTCCACTAATTTCTACCCTTTGTTTCATTGCTCATCAAGTTCCTAGGTGCCCTGTTTCCCTCGTTGTGCTCTTATCAGCTTGCAATTCCAGCAAATTTGTGGGAAATTTTTATGAAAACCTAAATGCGTGTGCACAAGTCGAACAGGTCATGCCACAAGATCCCTGCTCCAGTGAAATCTGGGCCATTATGTCGAATTTTGAGAAACGACTTTAAAAAGGAGGCCAAGACCATGGATCCAGAAGAGATTTACTCGGCTGATATCAGAGTTGAAGGGTTTTAGTTATAAGCAAAAATAGAAGACCTGGGGTTTTTTTTTTAGAGATACAGCACTGAAACACTAGGTCCTTTAGAGGATGAGAAGGGGAATTCAGTTATGGGATATGATGAAATGGCCGAGGCATTGAACAGGTTCTTTTCACTATAGCAGAAAATATTAAAGGGAGATCTAATAAAGGTGATTAACATTCTGAAGGGGTCTGATAGGTAAATAAGAAAATATTACTTCTGTTGATCAGTATGTCAGTCACTAGAGATCATCATTAGATGAATAAAAAGAGAGGTTAGGAATTTTTTTTAAACATAGAAACTTGTGTGGGAAGCAGAATCTATAATAGCTTTTAAAGAGCTGAAAAAAAATTAAAACACTAACTCTGATGAAAGGTCATCGACCTGAAATGTTATTTCTGTTTCTTTGCCAGACCTACTGAACGTTCTGACCATTTTCTGTTTGTATTAAGCCTTACCAGCACTGTTTCACTCTAAGCAGGTATATGTGTCAAAGTGGTGCTTGCAATATAATGGCACCATTAGATATACAAAATAGATATGAAGTTGCAATTCATAAGATAGATTTTTGAGACAGATAGCAAAAGTTGCTATAAATATATGAAACGAAAAAGATTGGCTAAAGTAAACATTGGTCCTTTAGAGGATGAGAAGGGGAATTCAGTTATGGGATATGATGAAATGGCCGAGGCATTGAACAGGTATTTTGTATTGGTCTTCACAGTGGAGGACATTAATAACATGCCAGTAATTGACAAAGAGACAAATGTAGGTGAGGACCTGGAAACAATCATTATTACGGAAGAGGTAGTGTTGGGAAAGCTAATGGAGCTAAGGATTGATAAGTCTCCTGGCCCTGATGGAATGCATCCTAGGGTACTAAAAGAGATGGCGGGAGAGATAGCAGGTGCACTGGCGATAATTTTCCAAAATTCACTGGACTCTGGGGTAGTCCCAGCAGA